>NC_091169.1:19831801-19961801 GCF_040958095.1 Procambarus clarkii | reverse complement strand
ACACAGTTTTAAATGTAAATATGCTGAGAAAAACGAGTGAAACGAGTTCCTGCATTGAACCAATAATAGTTCGTGGGTTAATGTCGCGGCCAGTGACTACGAAGTACATCGCGGACGGTGACTACGAAGTACATCGCGGACGGTGACTACGAAGTACATCGCGGACGGTGACTACGAAGTACATCGCGGACGGTGACTACGAAGTACATCGCGGACGGTGACTACGAAGTACATCGCGGACGGTGACTACGAAGTACATCGCGGACGGTGACTACGAAGTACATCGCGGACGGTGACTACGAAGTACATCGCGGACGGTGACTACGAAGTACATCGCGGACGGTGACTACGAAGTACATCGCGGACGGTGACTACGAAGTACATCGCGGACGGTGACTACGAAGTACATCGCGGACGGTGACTACGAAGTACATCGCGGACGGTGACTACGAAGTACATCGCGGACGGTGACTACGAAGTACATCGCGGACGGTGACTACGAAGTACATCGCGGACGGTGACTACGAAGTACATCGCGGACGGTGACTACGAAGTACATCGCGGACGGTGACTACGAAGTACATCGCGGACGGTGACTTCGAAGTCAACCCTTATAATCCCTGTTGCCCAAGACTGCAACAGAGAATGGGGATGTCCTGATTGGGGGGGATACTGCGTAAATGAGGGCAGTGGAGGCAATACTGATCTCGGCGATCATCTATGGAACACCAGATTCTACCAACCGGGCTGTGGTGGGTATGTGGGCCTGTGGGCCGCTCCAAGCAACAGCCTGATGGACCAAACTCTCATAAATCAAACCTGGCCCCGGGCCGGGCTTGGGGAGTAGAAGAACTCCCAGGACCCCATCAAGCAGATATCAACCGTGGCTCTGGGTTTGGGTAGAAGGAAAGGCTTCTGTGCTAAAGCACAAGCCTACGTTATTAACCTCAAGTTGAAGAAATATCGAGGATGCGACTAACGAATATGCCATAGTCCGGTTTCGGTCCGTCCTGCCTGGACCGCGGCTTGATAACGGTCCAGGACGGACTGAAACATCGTTGTTTCTCCATCTTCTGATGTGTTATCATACCTTTGCCTCAAGCCACCCACAACAATTAATTGAGCCAATATACGCCCAGGTAGTGCCATGTGTTTTCTCTAGATCATAACATAATTACCAACAGAAAAAAGGGCTGCGTTCATGTGCTTCCAATTTACATTAGGATATTGGTCATGCTTCGACATTTTCGAATGTCAAATTGGGTACGGGGGAGAGATAACTACATAAGGTACACGTTAATCATTCGCTGAAAAAGCTTGCAGACGGAACTGTTTGGGGCGAAGGGGGTGAAAATCCCAAGCAGCATGCCCTTCGAACCGTGCTTCCTAACCGGGAGAACAGCACCTACGAACCGGACTTCCTAACTGGGAGAACAGCACCTACGAATCGGGCTTTCTAACCAGGAGAACAGCACCTACGAACCGGGCTTCGTAACCGGGAAGAACAGTACCTACGAACCTGGCTTCCTAACCGAGAGAACAGCACCTACGAACCTGGCTTCCTAACCGAGAGAACAGCACCTACGAACCTGGCTTCCTAACCGAGAGAACAGCACCTACGAACCGGGCTTCGTAACCGGGAGAACAGTACCTACGAACCTGGCTTCCTAACCGAGAGAACAGCACCTACGAACCTGGCTTCCTAACCGAGAGAACAGCACCTACGAACCGGGCTTCCTAACCGGGAGAACAGCACCTACGAACCTGGCTTCCTAACCGAGATAACAGCACCTACGAACCGGGCTTCCTAACCGAGATAACAGCACCTACGAACCGGGCTTTCTAACCGGGAGAAGACCAGCATCGAGCTAAATCTCAGAGACAGACCCAGTGGCCTCAAATCTACTTATAAACAAACACAGTTTCCCAGGTATTGGGACCGAAGAGGAGCTATACGCATTTCATGGCAGTTGTCCTCGGAGCTCGCAGCTGTGGCGAGACAAGAGGACGACAACCCCCACACATTTATCCATAGAGTAAAGGAATCACCGCGAGTGTGGAAACTGTGTGTTGAAACCCAAAGAATGGGATTGTGCAGGGAGGGGAAAGGCGTAGGAGGACTTGGGTGCTAATGGCTGAGAAATGGGAGCAGAGCTCATTTCCGACCGACAGTGGCTCAGAGATAATGGAACCCTGGAGATGAACGGGCGAACTAGCAGGAATGTATTTTCCAGTAGTCTTATTATTTTTTTTTTGCCCCAACAGGTAGATAGAGGCGAGTTACGGCTTGGTTCAGAGGTTATAACTGCGGAGTTATGGCTGCCTGACAGCTACGACTATCTCTCTCTTGACTGTTGTTATGAGAGCTACGACTATCTTTCTTGACTGTTGTCGTGACAGCTACGACTATCTCTCTTGACTGTTGTCATGATAGCTACGATTATCTCTCTTGACTGTTGTCATGATAGCTACGAGTATCTCTCTTGACTGTTGTCATGATAGCTACGACTATCTCTCTTGACTGTTGTCATGAGAGCTACGACTATCTCTCTCTTGACTGTTGTTATGACAGCTACGACTATCTCTCTTGACTGTTGTCATGATAGCTACGACTATCTCTCTTGACTGTTGTCATGATAGCTACGACTATCTCTCTTGACTGTTGTCATGAGAGCTACGACTATCTCTCTTTACTGTCGTCGTGACAGCTACGACTATCTCTCTTTACTGTCATCGTGACAGCTACGACTATCTCTCTTGACTGTTGTCGTGACAGCTACGACTATCTCTCTTGACTGTCGTCGTGACAGCCGCCGCCGACGACACACGCTCGGCTTGCCATGGGAGGTTCGAACCGACACCAGGCGCGTCTCTCTCACTTCGTTAACACCACGACAATCCCCAATAATTTATGGGGGATCGATCCCGCCGTAAAGGGCGCGGTGGCTGTCGTCGAGGGGGCCTCCTCCTCCCTCCTCCATCTCGCTTGGCGAC
Source organism: Procambarus clarkii (assembly GCF_040958095.1). Lineage (NCBI taxonomy): Eukaryota > Metazoa > Arthropoda > Malacostraca > Decapoda > Cambaridae > Procambarus > Procambarus clarkii. The sequence goes on along the minus strand of NC_091169.1, from coordinate 19,958,807 downwards.
GACACCTGACGAGTGACGATTGTCGTTGGAGGTCGTTTACATTCTAAAATTATGTCATCGCCTCCAGCAAACACACACCCCTTTAGCACGGGGAAGTCAGAAGTCAACTAGCGTGTTGCTTCAAGGATGGGCGTGGCTGTAGAGGGCGTGGGCGTGGCTGTAGAGTGGGGGGCGTGGGCGTGGCTGTAGAGTGTGTGGGGGACGTGGGCGTGGCTGTAGAGTGTGTGGGGGGCGTGGGCGTGGCTGTAGAGTGGGGGACGTGGGCGTGGCTGTAGAGTGTGTGGGGGGCGTGGGCGTGGCTGTAGAGTATGGGGGCGTGCCCCCCCCCCCCATGACAACATGTGAAACGACCACTCCTTAACAAAATTAAAATGTTTGGCCTAACCAAATGCGTACGACCCCAACCAACCCACCTAACCTTTCGAGGCGGATGCGTAGAAAACGTCAGTATTACGGAGCTCCGATTTTTTTTACTAATGTGTTGCATTTTTTAACGAATTGTTCGATTCCGTATGAAAAGATCATTATTAGAGGGACTGAAGCCCAGCTAAGGATAACTCATCCTGACACCGCCTGATATGCTTACTTATCCTCTGTTGACTCGAGGAGCGGCTCCTGACTCTCTTCCTTGTCCCCCTGATACCTATGTTGTCTCCCTGGCCCCTGATACGTTATCTTATCTACCTTCCTGGGCCCTAATATCTGTGTTGCCTCTGTTACAGACACCTTTCACTCCCCCTGATCCTGGCCCCCAATTCCAGACACTTCCCTCCCTTTCCCCTTGATCCTGGCCCCTATTCCAGACACCTTTCCCCCTTCCTCCCTCATCCTGGTCCCTATTCCAGACACCTTCCCCCCCCCCTTCCCTCCCTGATCCTGTCCCCTATTCCAGACACTTCCCTCCCTTTCCCCCCTGATCCTGGCCCCTATTCCAGACACCTTTCCCCCTTCCTCCCTCATCCTGGCCCCTATTCCAGACACCTTCCCCCCTTCCCCCCTGATCCTGGCCCCTATTCCAGACACCTTCCCTCTCCCCTCCCTGATCTTGGCCTTCCCCCCTATTCCAGACAGGTGTTGAAATTAGTCTATTTCAGGCCCTGTCATTACCATAAAGATGGCCGAGCCGCGATTCTTCTTGCAGGACAATCACGGCACTATTCCTGGCATGATTGCCAGCGCCGGCTGGCTCCAGACCTCATGGCGCTATTCTTGGCACTGGCCCCTAAAGGTTAAGTGACTTAGGAGCCATAGTGCCAAGGTTCTCTCTCCCCCCCCCCTCATCCCAGGAATCGTGGATCACGCAGGAAAGGGGGCGCCACACGGAGCGTCCCAGGAACACGGGGCGCTATAGGGAGCTTTCCAGGAACACGGGGCGCCATAGGGAGCTTTCCAGGAACACGGGGCGCCATAGGGAGCTTCCCAGGAACACGGGGCGCCATAGGGAGCTTTCCAGGAACACGGGGCGGGATCCTTTACGGAACGCAGTGGAAGGAATGCTACCGAGCGTTGCAGTGTTACGGAACACTCGAGATACTTGTCGCGGAGCACTGGAACCACCACCCCTCCCCCCCTGTTGCGTGATGCCATCAGCCATCATGGAGCACCGAGGAACATATCCGCTACGAAGCGCAAAGTAGCAGCACTCACACACACACACACACCAAGGAACACTTGACAATCGGTTCCGGACGACCGGCCAAGTTAAGCCGTATGGAACACCAGGAGCTTCGAGGAACATGGAATACGGAACACTTGTTATGCTTACGGAACAGTTCCATATTAACCCCTCTCAAGAGGTACACGTATGAACATTTGCCACGGAGCGCTGGTGGGAAAAGACCTCTCAGGGAACACTGGAATGAGAAAGCAGCTGTACGGAACACTGGAATGAGAAGGCAGCTGTACGGAACAGTAGCGTCCCATACGGAACAAGGGAACAAACACCCACGAATATAAGGAACCACACACATTCTGCCCGAAACGCTGCGCGTACTAGTGGCTTTACAAGATTGTAATTACCATATTATGTAGCCTCACAATCCCAATGTACCTTCTTTTATATGCATAAATAAATTAATTAAATAAATAAATAAATAAATAAATAAATAAATAAATAAATAAATAAATAAACATACATATGCATTTCAGAATTACAAGCAGATAATATTTAACAGTTCCAAATATTGTATTTTTTTTTGGGGGGGGGGTCTTGTTTTAAAATTTTGTCGATTTGACTCAAATTGTATAATACAGTCACGCCGACGTTTTTAAATAACTACAATACAGTAAGTCAGTGAATTACTGTAGAATCACGCTCTTGTTAGCAGGTAATGAGGTTATTGATAACTTATAATCCTCCTCCTCCCCCCCCCCCGCCCCCCTCTGCCTCCGCCCCCTTCCTCCCCCCCCCCCCCCCGCCCCCATTCTCACTCCGTACTCTTTACTCTGCTTTATTCAATTTCACGCCCACTCTTTAGTCACTCTCTCCTCTTTCTTTCTTGTCCTCTTGCACTCCTCTCCTCTAACTCCCGGGGTACCTATTTACTATTAGGTGAACAGGAGCCTCAGGTGAAAGGAAACATGGCCCCAGCAGTTCAATCCTGCTTGCGGATTGAACCCGGGGCTTCCCTCCCATCCCCGCCCCTTCCCTGGAATGAGGAGACCTCTTCGAGAACGTAGACTACTGTGCTACAGGACCCCCATTGAGCTGTTGGATAGCGTAGTTCGAGCAAACTACAGCTCAATACAGGTGAACCTCACGTAGTTGGAAGACACTATGCTAAGGCCACTATTATAAAAGGGAAGGGGGGAGGGGGCTGTTACAGAGGGGAGGGGGTGGTGTTACAGAGGAGGGGGGGCGGCGTTACAGGGGGGGGGGCGTTACAGAGGAGGGTTGGAAAATGGGGATTAACAGATGGAGAACAATCAGAGAACACTGCCTGAACATCAGAGGTCCGCGGGTATTCAGTATCCTCCCAGCAAACAAGAAATATAGTCGCTTCAAACGGGGCATTAAGTGTTCAAGAGAAAATTCGACACGTTCTGACAAGAAAGTACCGGATCAACCGGGTTGTGGTGGATACGTCGGGCTGCGGGCCGCTCCAAGCAACAGCCTGCTGGATCAATTCGTCACAGGTCTAGCCTGGGGACCGTTCCATATATACCCCCTGGCACCGTCGGAGGAGATGGAGACATCTCTTAGTCTTGTCCCTACGACATCTCACGGCCCCTGTCCCTCCTACGACATCTCACCGCCCCTGTCCCCCCTACGACATCTCACCACCCCTGTCCCCCACTACGACATCTCACCGCCCCTGTCCCCCACTACGACATCTCACCACCCCTGTCCCCCACTACGACATCTCACCGACCCTGTCCCCCCCTACGACATCTCACCGACCCTGTCCCCCCTACGACATCTCACCGCCCCTGTCCCCCACTACGACATCTCACCGACCCTGTCCCCCCTACGACATCTCACCGCCCCTGTCCCCCACTACGACATCTAACGCTCTCAGTCTGTCCCCGGCAATTAGTCGGGGCTCCTGCAGCTCGTCCTCATAGAAAAGCATTTCAACAAGAGGAGGAAAACGTTGATTGGGTAATTAGTGAGAGAGGAACGGTCGTTTGTCGCGCCTCCTACACCCATATCGAAGGTAATGGCCGACTCTAATTACCTTAACCACTGTGCATCTTCCCGCTGCTGCCTACGTCTCTGAGGTCTCCTTCCTCGCCTTCCTTCGCCACCGTTGCAATATCGAAGGGAAGACATTGCACACGAATCTGCAGTTCAATATCTCCTTACAGTTGCAACAGTGCAGAGATCAACGTCACAGATCAATAAGTAGGTCGAAAGCAGTGCAATGGGACCAGGAGGCCTGGTCGACGACCGGGCCGCGGGGACACTAAGCCCCGGAAGCACCTCAAGGTAACCTCAAGGTAAGGTCAAGGTATGGGAAGGGACAACAGTTCTCCAATGGAGAATATATTTTGGTGTTGGGAAAGGCAGTGTAGGCCCAGTGAAGAGTAGAGGCGTCGTAGGCACAGGGGGGGGGGGGGGGGAAATGTGGGCCTGCGGGCCGCTCCAAGCAACAGCCTGGTGGACCAAACTCTCACAAGTCAAGCCTGGCCTCGGGCCCGGGCTTGGGGAGTAGAAGAACTCCCAGAACCCCATCAACCAGGTATATTTATTTACTATTTGTGCCTGAGAATTTGGGTTCAGTTCTCTGAGCCCAAGAACTAACAGACTCCAAGTGCCTGTTAGCTCTTGGGCCCCGCCTCTTTATCCGTGGTTTGTCTAATATGTGCTGACTCCCGACCTGTTTTCCTCTTAATATATTTACTACATGTATTTCTCGCACACAATCCCCAGGATGTAGTCCGTGGCGACTGTAACTATCAGGTACCTATTATTTACTTATAGGTGATAGGGGGAATTAGGTGAAAAACTTTATCCCTATTTTTCCCCTGCCTCGGTCGGGAATCGAACGCTGACCCTTAGACCTACGACCCCGGAGCGCTGTTCGTGTGTGTGTGTGTGTGTGTGTGTGTGTGTGTGTGTGTGTGTGTGTGTGTGTGTGTGTGTGTGTGTGTGAGTGTGTCAAACGCAACCATATACCAGCTAAACCGAGAAGATGGGTTTTACGGGGCTATTCATGCCCGTGCCACCTATTTGTGTGTAGCTTAATCTTTTATCAATCAATCGAGATGTGGAAGTTGTTAGGCTGCTCTCACACGGCTGTCGGTAATTACTAGCGACCTTTGACCTAAATACTAAACTAACAAATAACATTAAAACAAATACAGCTAATATTTTTGTTCATTTTTTTGCTTTTGTTGGGACCTTATTTTTCATGTACACTTTCCAGTGAACATAAATCATTTGTAAATAACTTGCTCTGAACCCCATCCTAAGAATCTCGAATCTAAGAATACGAATCTAAACCACTAAGAATCTCACTTGAAAGCGCATTCCAGAAACAAAAATATTAGCCAAGACCAATGATGTTGTTATTTATAATTAACTCTTTTTAAGAGTTAACGAATCTCGGATTAACGAACCTCATTTTAACGAACTTGTTCGCCCCCCCCCCACCCTACAGACCACTCAGCAGTAATTGGGAATCTGGTTGTAAATCGGTCGGGAAACTAAGTTCTAATACAGAATTGATGGAATTTAGTCACTGTTGACTGTCATCATTTTCCTGTGCTCATTGTACGTCATTGTCACTGCCTGAATGTTAGTTATTGTGTTGTTTCACTCCCAAGGTAATTGTATATTTTGATGGTGAAGGCTGTCATACAACTGTGGCGTGTATGCCTATACGTTCTATACAAAGATGAGTTGGAGTAGTGAGTAGGGAACTGTAGGACTGTACTTTGTAAGCAGCGAACATTACACTATTCTCAGGATTTTGTTTGCTATACTGACACTGTTTGTAATGTGTTGGGAAATAGAAAACCCACCCCCCTACACACACACACACACACGCACACACACACGCACACACACACACACACACACACACACACACACACACACACACACACACACACACACACACACACACACACACACACACACACACACACAATATTAGAGCCCAATAGACTCAGGAACCTGTACACCTGTTGATTGACGGTTGAGACGCGGGACCAAAGAGCCAGAGCTCGACCCCCGCAAGCACAATTAGGGGAGTACACACACACACACACACACACAGGTGGAAATTGAGTGCCCAAATGAGCCATAGAGATATTAAAAGGATTTTTTTAGAAACAAAACAAAAACATACACAAATTCATAAAAAAAAAATAAGCGAGTGAGAGACGACGATCTCATTCGGCTTCATTTCTCATTTCAATTTACAAACCTGATTGGTCGGTACTCCTTGTTGCTAAGCAATAGGCTGTGGGTAACCACCCCCCCTCCCCCATCCCCCCCCCCCACACACCACCACTAGGCTGTGGGCCACCACTGACAAAGGCCAATAATTCTGCGACGCCTCCAATCCTGCCCCAAACAAACAAAAAACACTAGTTTCGGGTGAGAGTGAGAGTAAAACTGCGGACTCGAATTGCTGAAATGAAAGATACAGTTCAAGGCGAGGGGTTACAGGTCTATCTTTATTAAGGTCCCGCCTCTCAACTGTCAAATCAACTGGTGTACAGATTCCTGAGCCTATTGCGCTCTTATCATATCTACATTTGAAACCTTAATTTATTTTTTTAAATTTATTAAGATATCTTAGCATTAAGGTGAACTTGTCAGGGGCTTGATTTTGGGCGGGCACAGGCCTGGGGCCAGATTCACGAAGCAGTTACGCAAGTACTTACGAACGTGTACATCTTTCCTCAATCTTTGACGGCTTTGGTTACATTTATTAAACAGTTTACAAGCATGAAAACTTCCCAATCAACTGTTGGTATTGTTATAAACAGCCGCCTTGTGCTGTGGAGCTCATTAACTGTTTAATAATTGTAAACTAAGCCGCCAAAGATTGAGAAAAGATGTACAGGTTCGTAAATGTTTGCGTAACTGCTTCGTGAATGTGGCCCCCGGCTGACGGCTAATATAGGACGACGGAAAATTAATAAATAATTTAAAAACACAACCAAAACATTCTTGACAGTTGTTGCTTGTGTATTTTTTTCGCGGCGCGCAGCACACAGGGAGTTGAAACAGGTCCACAACCGATCTGACCCGCGTTCGATTCCCCGCACAGGGAGAGAGAGAGTTTGGGCACGTTTTCTTGCACCTAGAGGTAAATAGGCATTCGGGGAGAGTTAATAACTTAATAATTCATTGTGTCGGGGGACAGGTGTGTGTGCGCGCGCACACACACACACACCTCTCTACGGTTGAGAGGCGGGACCAAAGAGCCAGAGCTCAACCCCCGCAGGGAGGGTCGTACCTTCCTCCCGTCTGACTCTTCACATATGCCAACCCTTAACTACTGGGTACCAATTTGCCGCTACGTAAATAGGGGCATAAGTCCTTTTAGTACATATCTATAGCACATATATGTACTATAAAGCCTTGACAGCGTGTATTAGCCTGGATTGTTAAGAGGTTAAGTTCTGTATTTAATGTTGCCGTTAAAAAGTTTCACCCATTTGGCCAAATTCAATAATGCCAAAAGTTTACTTTCGATCCCAGGCGCCGGCGAGAAACAATGGGCAGAGTTTCTTTCACCCTGATGCCCCCTGTTACCTAGCAGTAACTCCCAGGTACCTGGGAGTTAGTCAGCTGTCACGGGCTGCTTCCTGGGGATGGAGGCCTGGTCGAAGACCGGGCCGCGGGGACACTTAAGCCCCGAAATCATCTCTAGATAACCTCAAGGTTGTATAACCTCTTTAATTCTAGAAGGATAGCCTTATTTGTTCCTAATTGAACAAATTGTTTTAACACTAAGTCCATATTTAAGTTTCAAATGTAGATATGATAAGAGCCCAATAGCCTCAGGAACCTGTACACCGGTTGATTGACAGTTGAGAGGCGGGACCAAAGCGCCGAAGCTCAACTCCCAGCAAGCATAATTAATTGATTGATAAAGATTAAGCCACCCAAGAGGTGGCACGGGCATGAATAGCCCATAAAAGCATAATTAGGCGAGTACAGTCTCTTTAACTATAGTATATAGTTCTTTGTATCAAGGGATTTCGCAGCGAAACTGACTCGAAGAAAACGGTGGCTGAAGGCGTTTAAGAATGGGAGGGGGGACGATGGTATTCTCACGAGTGGGCGTAGCGTCTCTCAGACCACCTGGGGCCAGTTTCACGAAGCAATTACGCAAGTACTTACGAACATGTACATCTTTCCTCAATCTTTGACGTCATTGGTTACATTTATCAAACAGTTTACAAGCATGAAAACTAGCCAATCAACTGTTGTTATTGTTATAAACAGACTCCCTGGTGCTTCGGAGTTCATTAACTGTTTAATAATTGTAAACAAAGCCGCCAAAAATTGAGAAAAGATGTACAGGTTCGTAAGTGCGTAACTGCTTCGTGAATCTAGACCACCTGCTTCGCTGGTAGAGATGACCGCTGTTGTTGTTGTTATAGATTCAGCTACTCGGAACATGTTCCAAGTAGCCCGGGCTATGGTGAGCCCGTAGTGGACTTACCTGGCACAGGAGCGGGGCAAGTAGCCCGGGCTATGGTGAGCCCGTAGTGGACTTACCTGGCACAGGAGCGGGGCAAGTAGCCCGGGCTATGGTGAGCCCGTAACTTACCTGGCACAGGAGCGGGGCAAGTAGCACGGGCTATAGTGAGCCCGTAGTTGACTTACACGGCACAGGAGCGGGGCAAGTAGCACGGGCTATGGTGAGCCCGTAACTTACCTGGCACAGGAGTGGGGAAAGTAGCACGGGCTATGGTGAGCCCGTAGTGGACTTACCTGGCACAGGAGCGGGGCAAGTAGCACGGGCTATGGTGAGCCCGTAACTTACCCGGCACAGGAGCGGGGCAAGTAGCATGGGCTATGGTGAGCCCGTAGTGGACTTACCTGGCACAGGAGCAGGGCAAGTAGCACGGGCTATGGTGAGCCCGTAACTTACCCGGCACAGGTGCGGTGCTCAAGATGACCGCGCGTGCTGGCCATGAGACGCGTGTGAAAACCGAGCTGTTCTGTGGGAGCCTGACGCTGAGCAGTGTCCGATTCTGTTCGCTGGTCCCGTTTGTCATCGTGAGCATTGGAAGTACATTCCTCCAATCCTGTACGTACCTAGATTTTTGAAATTGAAATTGAAATTGAAATAAGTTTATTGAGGTAAATACACACAAAGAGATGAGGTAGCTCAAGCTATTCTCACCCCGTTCAGTACATCGTGTTTAATACATACATAGACACACACAACGTACCTAGATGTGCTTGCGGGGGTTGAGCTCTGGCTGTCTTTGGTCTATGTGTGTTATACTGTATGTATAGCATACATATATGCTATACATACGGTATATTATACTACATGTACGTTCCGCCTTTCACCATATACATTCTTATCTTATTTATTGACGTTCTCTGCCACTATTTTCATACACGATAGCATTTACGAGTCCAATTTCGAGAACTTTAAATTTTCCCTCAATCACGAAGACTTAGTTTTCATTTTTTAAGCAGTTTGAGCGCCAAAGTTGGTTGTTGGTATATGGTTGTGTATCTATATGGTTGTTTATATAAACTGTCCTCTATTATACTGTCGCATTTTGACGTATACTCTACCCTAAAACCAAAAAAAATCGTCGTACTAGAAAATGGCAGCAGCTCGCGAAGGTGACATACTGTTCCGTTTTCTGTTTTGGGTCCTCTGGTTGGTTAGGATCAGGGCATTTTAGTACGACGGTTTCTTGACGTTGGGGAGACGTTAGGATAACGGGCTGGTTTATAATAGTCACACAGGCCAGCCTTCTTAAATAGATAGTACATATAGCAACTATTTGGTCAGTCGTACAAAAATGTACTGTTGGGCACACGCAAGGTTCACGTTTTCTATGACTGAATTGGCCCAAACGGCATTCTAAAGAACCAAACCTAACCTGCTCTACCTAGGTCTAATATTTTCTATCTTAGGCCTATACTTGAGCTATTCTAGGCCTAAGAATGTTTGATTTCTGTTTTTTTTTTTCATGCTGCCTCTACAAAATGCTATAAAACGGGGCTTTTTTTTTTGGCTGCAACAGTCCATTTTTTTTAAGTCCGACCACAAAGTTGGTCTTTTAAGGAATTATTATATTGTGAGAAGTGACTTTCCACCGGCCGTTAAGCCTATCGACCGTCATTACGATCACCAAAAACATCTTTATTCAACATCTTTATTATTTACGATCAACACAAAAACAATAGTGTTGGGGGGAGAGGCAAAATCATTGTAGATAATCAATCAAGATCATTGTAGATAATCAATCAAGATCATTGTAGATAATCAATCAAGATCATTGTAGATAATCAATCAAGATCATTGTAGATAATCAATCAAGATCATTGTAGATAATCAATCAAGATCATTGTAGATAATCAATCAAGATAGGCAGAACAGGTCAAGTCTCCTTAGTGTAAATAGGCCATTGAGGGCCGATTGCATAAATTTATTCCATGATATTGTATGTCGTTGAACTATTGCGTATCAAAATACAGCAGTGTCCCTCATAGGGGTAGTATCATGATTCACCGTGAATGTATCATCTATCTTAATTGGCTATCATATTTACCTAAATTTACCAATGCTAATACTACTATAAGAAATATTGCCGGAACAACCGTGGACATCTTCAAGAGAAAAATGGACTGTTTTCTAAGAGAAGTTACGGATCAGCCGGGCTGTGGTGGGTATGTGGGCCTGCGGGCCGCTCCAAGCAACAGCTTGGTGGACCAAACTCTCACAAGTCAAGCCTGGCCTCGGGCCGGGGCTTGGGGGAGTAGAAGAACTCCCAGAACCCCATCAAGCAGGTCAAGCAAGTAACTCAGTCACAGAAAAGCTCAAATGCAGCAGTCTGTGATCATTATTTCGGCTTCTTGGATTAATGATCAATGTAATCACTCATTAATCACAAAATACCCTAATAACTATACCACTCATTTATTGACTATTGGGCAGAATATCTCAGAGAGATACATCTGTAGTTGAAGAGGTAGAACGGCCTATTGACATAGCTCGAGTGCATGGGGGGAATTGTGTAAAATCCTGGTTTGTGTCTCGGAGAGGCTGCTGGGTCCAAGTAAATTCAGTAGAATTTCTGGTTGCAATTCTTATACCATGTCGTAGCTCAGTCGATTAAGGCAGCGTCTGGGGGGTTGAAATAGCCTAAGCTACTCTATCTCTTTGAGATGTATTTATTGTATTTCTTGTCTCAATAAACCTACTTGAACTTGAACTTGGCAGCGTCTGGGATGCTCTCGGACGTAGGTTCGAATCCTCGTCACGGCCCCAGGCCCCCCCCCCCCCCTTTTGTCAAGAGCGCAGACCCACAGTGGGTTGAGAATGACCTTCGAGAACGCTAGCCTCATTAACTCTTTGTTTTTTTTCCAGAATATCTTCTTGAAGCTAAAAGGGAAGACCGGGTCAAGCGTGAAGTTGACGGGCAAGTCCAGCTCAAAGACTGATAAACCGGCCAAAAATCCAGAAGGGTGAGTACACGGGTTTGTTATTGTACACGGGAGGCAAGTTATCGTACACGGGGAGGCAAGTTATCGTACACGGGGAGGCAAGTTATCGTACACGGGGAGGCAAGTTATTGTACACGAGGAGGCAAGTTCTCGTACATGAGGAGGCAAGTTATCGTACACGGGGGTGAACCATCACGAAAAAGCACCAAGCCATTACGACTATACACCACTTGGAAGAGGTTAGGATAAGGATGTGGGACGGGACGGGGGGGGGGGGGGAAAGGAATGGTGCCCAACCACTTTGGACGGTCGGGGATTGAACACCGACCTGCATCAAGCGGAAAAGAGGAAACCGAGGAAGTAAATAATGGCAGGATGGACAGGAAGGAAGGAAGGAGGGAAAAAGGGAAACGGGACAGACACAGACAGAAAGGATAGTGTTGACACGTCTACTGTTCCTACAAGATATGGGTGGTGATGCTGTAAGACTTCGAGGATCGAAGAAGATAGTTCGAGGAAGGAACCCCACCAGTCAAGCCTGGCCTCAGACCGGACTTGGGGAGCGGAGTTTAAGATTCAGCTACTGGGAACAAAATGCTCCAAGTAGCACGAGCTATAGGGAGCCCATATTGGACTTACCTGACACAGGGGCTGTAACTTGTTCCCAAGAGCCCATCGCGTTGCCGTAAACAGATAACGGGGCAAGGGAAGCGTGGAAGAGACGCGTTCGACGGTGCTGGGCTTGATCGGCCGTTCTGGCGGGGCCGTGAAAACACCAGAGGTGATTAGTGGACGTCTGGCGATGCCTATTCCCACCTCTTGTGCTCGTGGTGCGCCGGACGCTTTTGCGTCTGCATTAACTGGCCTTGACTTTTTATTGCCTTACTGACCAGGAGGAAGGAAGAGGAGGGAGTAGAGAGGAAGGAAGAAGAGGGAGGAAGGGAGTAGAGAGGAAGAGGAGGGGAAAGACTAGAGAGGAAGATGAGGGAGGGAGGAGGAAGATGAAGGAGGGGGGAGGAAAATGAGGGAGGGTAAAAAGGGAGTGAGGTTAGAGAGGAAGGAGTGAGGGGGAGGGTAGAGGGAGAGAAAGAGGGGGAGGGAGGGAGGGTAGAGAGGAGGCAGAAGAGAAGGAGGAGGAAGGAGAGTGCGAGGAAGAAGACCTGACAATGGTCCAGAAGAGACCGAAACGTCGTCGTCGTCGTCTCCTCATCTTCTGACGTGCGGTTTGGTCATCGTATCATCAGCTACGTTACTGTGACTCGTCGTCTGCGCGAGGAAGGGAGGAAGAAAAGAAAGAGGAGGCAGTAAAAAGGAAGAATAAGGAGTTGGAAGAAGAAGAAAAGTTGGAAGAGGAGGGGAGGGACTGTCACAAGGAAGTAGCCCCCATTAACCCTCTTTGTGTACATTTCCTCTGTTTTGATATGGTTAGTGTGATACTAACGCTTCTACACTCCCCTGTTGAGCACTGCTATTGTTACCTTGGTTACCTTACCTTGAGGTTAAATTACCTTACCTTGTTGCTAGGTAATACCTTCCCCCCATGTGAGTAGTGAGAGTCCTCTCCCTTGTGAGTAGTGAGTCCCCTCTCCCTTGTGAGTAGTGAGTCTCCTCTCCCTTGTGAGTAGTGAGAGTCCTCTCCCTTGTGAGTAGTGAGTCCCCTCTCCCTTGTGAGTAGTGAGTCCCCTCTCCCTTGTGAGTAGTGAGTCTCCTCTCCCTTGTGAGTAGTGAGTCTCCTCTCCCTTGTGAGTAGTGAGTCTCCTCTCCCTTGTGAGTAGTGAGTCTCCTCTCCCTTGTGAGTAGTGAGTCTCCTCTCCCTTGTGAGTAGTGAGTCTCCTCTCCCTTGTGAGTAGTGAGTCTCCTCTCCCTTGTGAGTAGTGAGCCTCCTCTTCCTTCCGAGCTGTTATTTTCCCATCCCCATTGACAACTGTCAATTCTTCCTCCCCGTCCTCAAGATAACTCCTCCTCCCTCCTCAAGATAACTTAAGATAGCCATTGACACTTGTCAATTCCTCCTCCTCATTGATAATTGATAGGTGTCAGTTCTCCCCTCCCCTACTGAGAGCTATTAATCCTCCCTCCCCCATTATGAGCTGTTAATCCCCCACTTTCCCTCGTGAAGTTAATCCCCTCCCCCCTTTTTTGTTAGTTAATTCTCTCGTTGCTATATATTGTCGCTAGCCAAGGTCTGCTGGATACTAACGAATGTACTAGCCACATTCCTGTTGCTAGCAAAGGTTTGACGGCTGCTCTGGCAGGTATTTCTTTCTCTCTCTCACACTCCCTCCCACTCTCACGCTCCCTCCCACTCTCTCTCCCTCTCCCTCCCACTCTCTCTCCCTCTCCCTCCCATTCTCTCTCTCCCTCCCACTCTCTCCCTCTCCCTCTCACTGAACAAGTTGCTATTTGTTTCAGCTCGACAGAGAGCAACGATGGCAGCTTCGCCTTGGGTCGGTGCCGCTCCCACGATGACATCCAGAGTCCCAGCCGCCCGCCCGACCACGATGCCCTCTACTCCCCTCTACACGACCGGTGAGTTGGTCGTGGCCCCTCTACACGACCGGTGAGTTGGTCGTGGCCCCTCTACACGACCGGTGAGTTGGTCGTGGCCCCTCTATACGACCGGTGAGTTGGTCGTGGGCCCCTCTACACGACCGGTGAGTTGGTCGTGGCCCCCTCTACACGACCGGTGAGTTGGTTGTGGCCCCTCTACACGACCTGTGAGTTGGTCGTGGGCCCCTCTACACGACCGGTGAGTTGGTCGTGGGCCCCTCTACACGACCGGTGAGTTGGTCGTGGGCCCCTCTACACGACCGGTGAGTTGGTCGTGGCCCCCTCTACACGACCGGCGAGTTGGTCGTGGCCCCCTCTACACGACCGGTGAGTTGGTCGTGGGCCCCTCTACACGACCGGTGAGTTGGTCGTGGCCCCCTCTACACGACCGGTGAGTTGGTCGTGGGCCCCTCTACACGACCGGTGAGTTGGTCGTGGGCCCCTCTACACGACCGGTGAGTTGGTCGTGGGCCCCCTCTACACGACCGGTGAGTTGGTCGTGGGCCCCTCTACACGACCGGTGAGTTGGTCGTGGGCCCCTCTACACGACCGGTGAGTTGGTCGTGGGCCCCTCTACACGACCGGTGAGTTGGTCGTGGGCCCCTCTACACGACCGGTGAGTTGGTCGTGGGCCCCTCTACACGACCGGTGAGTTGGTCGTGGGCCCTTTACACGACCAGTGAGTTGGTCGCATTGTTCCTTCTCGACACATCTGCTTTATATATTCTAGCCGGAACTCTCAAGTACTTACCTAGTGGTAAGTACGTAAGTAAGTAAGTACGGAAGTGTGAACTTGCTCTTTCTGCCCCCCCTCTTACTAGCCTTGTTGTACCCTTTGCTTTATAAATGTTTCTGACGTTCGATTTCTTTGTCAAATCAAGCCTAGGCGTTGTGGATGGAGGGGGCTTCCACAACTCCTGCTGTAGCTGGTAGATGGGGTTCTGGGAGTTCTTCTACTCCCCAAGCCCGGCCCGAGGTCAGGCTTGACTTGTGAGAGTTTGGTCCACCAGGCTGTTGCTTAGAGCGGCCCGCAGGCCCACATACCCACCACAGCCTGGTTGGTCCGGAACGTCTTTTAGAAAACAGTCTAGTTTTCTCTTGAAGATGTCCACGGTTGTTCCGGCAATATTTCTGATGCTCGCTGGGAGGACGTTGAACAACCGTGGACCTCTGATGTTTATACAGTGTTCTCTGATTGTGCCTATGGCACCTCTGCTCTTCACTGGTTCTATTCTGCATTTTCTTCCATATCATTTCTTCCTCATCTGCATTTTCTTTCATATCTGCTTTCTTCAGTGCATTCCATTTGCTGACCACTCTTACAGGGTACGAGAATTTCCTTCCATTTCTTCAACTCTGCCTTCTATGGGGTGCATAATAAAGAAAGAAATTGAATTGAAATTGAATTGCCTTCTATTTGCTTTTCCAGCATCGAATTATGTTCCCTCTGGTCCTACTGTAAGCTTAAAGTCAGTCCTTGTCCACCTTGTAAATTCCTTTCAGTATTTTGTATGTTGCAGTTATGATCCCTCTGTGCTTCTGCTGATGTTCCTGCACTACATAGCTAATCCCATTAATGTGTTTTACACCCTTGTCCTAATCACCAAATGTCCAACATTTCGTCCAAGTACTTTCACATTTCCCCTGACCCGCGCCCCATGTCTGTGTTGAGTGTGCTGTTCGTATACTGGAGCTGGGAGCAGCATCTGTCCAGTGTCCGAGCTCAAGTTACTGGTTACACGTGCCAGCAGCCTCAGTCACCAGCTGTACCCCCCGTTGCCTCCCCCTCCTCCACACACACACACACACACACACACACACACACACACACACACACACACACACACACACACACACACACACACACACACACAGTGTGTGTGTGAGAGAGAGAGAGGGAGGAGAGAAAGATAGAGACGGGATAGAGAGGGAGAGGGGGAGAGAGAGAGTGGAGGGGAGAGAGAGTGGAGGGGAGAGAGAGAGAGGAGGGGAGTGAGAGAGAGGAGGGGAGTGAGAGAGAGGAGGGGAGTGAGAGAGAGAAGGGGAGTGAGAGAGAGAAGGGGAGTGAGAGAGAGAAGGGGAGTGAGAGAGAGAAGGGGAGTGAGAGAGGAGGGGAGTGAGAGTGGAGGGAGTGAGAGTGGAGGGAGGGAGAGTGGAGGGAGGGGGAGAGAGAGAAGAGACAGGAGAGAGAGAGAGAGTGGGAGAAGGAGAGAGTGGGAGAGGGAGGGAGAGAGAGAGAGAGAGGTATAGGGGGAGAGCGAGAGAGGGGGGAGGGAGGGTGAATGGGGGGAAGGCAGAGTCAATATACCTGACTGGAGGAGTGTTACTAGCGGAGTTCCACAGGGTTCAGTTCTTGAAGCAGTAATGTTCACCGTCTACATAAATGATCTACCAGAAGGAATACAGAATTATATGGATATATTTGCGGACGATGCTAAGATACTATTATTATTATTATTAACATCTTTATTGACAAAATTTAATTACAATTTTGCCAAATCTGAGGAGCTAAGATACTGGGGAAGATAGGAGACGCAGAAGATCCACTGCTTTCAAGTGGATCTAAGTAAAATAAGTGCTTGGAGCGACATGTGGCAAATGGAATTCAATGTGAATAAATGTCATGTTATGGAATTGGAGAAAATAGACCACACACAACTTATAAATTATGTAGAAACAAATTAAAAAAAGTCTAAAAAAAAGGAGATATAGGGGTGGTTTTGGATATTAAACAGTTACCAGAGGAACACAAAAAACATTGTGCGACGAGCGAATATATATATCGCTTTACAACTTCAGACTCGCTTTTAGCAATATGGATAGTCAAATACTAAAGAAACTGTTCATGACTTTTGTGAGACCAAAATTGGAATATGCGGCAGTTGTATGGTGCCCATATATCAAGAGCACATCAGTAAACTGGTAAAGGTGCAAAGGTATGCTACAAAGTGGCATTTGTAGCTGAAAAACAAGAGTTACAAGGAAAAGCTAGACAGCCTGTCCTCATAAACAAAGTCAAATGCTCGTTAATCCGGTCGCCAAACCCCCTGTTTATGAATGAAAAATGGTTTCACACAACTCACATTTCAACCCGTCCTCGACTCACAACAAATGATGTCTGAACACTTCCAGAACAATTGCTTCGGTGACGACTTTGT
This sequence comes from Procambarus clarkii, assembly GCF_040958095.1. Lineage (NCBI taxonomy): Eukaryota > Metazoa > Arthropoda > Malacostraca > Decapoda > Cambaridae > Procambarus > Procambarus clarkii. The sequence goes on along the minus strand of NC_091169.1, from coordinate 19,941,995 downwards.
TCAAACCACAACGCTGTAAATGCTTCACCCACGTACTACAAATACAAATAATCGCCAACAGAACCTAAACATCTAACCTAACCAGTGCCTAAATATGCACAATATGCTAATATATAATAATATTAATTTATAATTGAGAAAAGTTCAGTTTGAATGAACAGAATGTTAAAATTGATGAATGGATCTTTGGGTCCAAAAAATATTATAAAGTTTTATTTTGCAGAGTAGTAGATGGTTGGAGCAAGTTAAGTGAGAAGGTGGTGGGAGCCAAAACCGTCAGTAGATTCAAAGCGTTATATGACAAAGAGTACTGGGAAGACGGGACACCATGAGCATAGCTCTCATCCTGTAAATATTATACACTTAAGTAATTACACACACACACACAGAACTACTTCAAGGGATGGATGTGAGAATCAATATCCCCATTGTCAGGTCTCTATACTTTAGTTGATAGATGGGTCAACCAGAGCTATTGGATGCTGCTGCAAACCGTTTAATGTGGGAATCACAGTCAGGTTGATCAGGTACCATATGCTGGAAAAGGTTGTTTAGTGAGAGTCCATATATTTGATTTAAAAAAAAAATTAGGATGGTGTACTTATAAAGCAATTTTTAATTTCCCCTTTATCACAGAGTTTAAGATTATTTACAAAATACCAAATTACTGTACTACCAAAAAGATTAAAGTAACAAAATTGTAGACAGAAGTATTTGATCAAATCTTTATTTTCAGAACGAGAAGTCAACAGAACCAGGATGAGACGAGACGAACAGAGAACACCCTCAAGATTTGGATCATGGAGGCCAAGGGTATCCCAAACAAGAAAAAGTAAGTTTATCCAAATTAAAATTGTGGTTTAAGTTTGCCCCAAAGGGGGAGTTTATTGGGTAATGTCACCCATCCTGTGAGTGAACATACTACCATAGCAGCATGTACAACACCCCCAATAGGAAGAAAACCCACTGGGTTCTTCATCTTGTCCAGTGATAGGTAATGCTCACTTATTTATTACAACTACAGCACTATACATGATTTACCTGAGGGCCACTAACCCTAGTGGCCTCGACGAGGACAGGAAGCCAGAGGCTTGTCAAAGACCCCCACCTCCCCCCATTTGGCTTGATGATCTTTCCCAGGTAGATTTTAAAACTTAACACAGTTTGGCATTTACGGCTTCAGCGAGTAGGCAGTTCCATGGGTTTATAACCCTGTGGGTGAAACAGCATCTCCTGTTCTGTATATTGTAAAGATGTATTAATGTGGTGGTTGTAGAGATTTATTATTGTGGGGGCTTGTAGAGATTCATTATTGTGGGGGATTGTAAATTCAGCAGTTAAACTTCCACTGTTATAAGTACACCAGGTGTAAAGTAAATCTCAAAAAGTCATTCTAGTAGACATATGTTATTCAATATTACCAAAAATGGTTAGATCGATGATTGTAACAAATGTTCTCAGTATAGTATTTTTTGATGTTCTTCACTTGGATATTTGAAAAATGAGCTGTATCACGTATTGCTATACGCAATACAGGAACATGCAAATATTGCGAGACCACATCCTATTAATGCCACGACACCAGTACAATATATCTACACCACACCAACTCCACAACACCTCTATATCACCACACTGCAACAATATCACCATACACTACCACACCACATCCATATTACCTAAACCTCAACCCTATCCCCACAACGCAAACATGATATAACCGCACAACTCCAACACCACCACCACAATGCATCCACCACAGCAGTGTCATACTGCAGTGCTGTAGCACATTAGTGTCACCACAATACCACCAGAATATTTCAATGCCATCACATGACTTCAGCACCATACACCACAGCACCACCACATAACATTCACCAACCACAATACAGTACTTCCACTACAATATCACCAACCCAACAGTCCCACAAGAAGAGCGAAACTTAAGTGTTGCAGTTTGCAAGTAGTGCCAGAATTGAAAGGACTAATTTGGGATTGCAAAGGGAAACAAATTGCTGAGTGCCAGACTGAGTGAAGGCATGTGTTCCCCATTTCTTTAAAATTGCAAATTCTACCTCACTTTAGAAGCAGGGAGTCAAGAGGACCAAAACCTTTGAAGACAGCTTATCCATGACCATAGAGGACATGAACTGAACTGAGGTGTGGCATCTGGAAAAGACAATCTCAAACTGTGAAAGTAGACAGCAAGTTGCCACATGCAGAAAAATGCCTTCTAGCTGGGACCTCAGACCATTTGGAAAAAAAAAAGTAGCCAGACCAGATCCTGAACCATTGCCTTTGCAACATCTTCATCTAGGGTTAAGGAAGACATCACCACTTCATGCCGAAGCAAAACCTTAAGGCTTACAGGGCCTAGCATGGAGGAGCAGATCAAATGATAACCACCACACAGTGAAGAAGCTAAAAAGGATCTGCCCACCCAGACAAGGAAGGAAATGAAGGCCTTTGTGAAGGCAGGGCCAGCTCTGCATGCTCTTGAAGTATACTGAAAGTAAAGAACTGCCAGCCTCCATCCCCATCCCAGGTAACACATGCACAAGGGACTAAAGTAGCTTAAGTCCTGCTGTTGGTGGAGGAGGATTGGCGAAGGATAGAAATTTGGACTAACTGAAAAAACTTATCACACAGTTCAACAACACAAAGCTCATCACAAATCATCACAAAGACTAACTTGCCTCATCACAAAGCTGAATTGCCCGAATACAAAACCTGAGCTGTACCTGGATGGGGTTCTAGGAGTTCTTCAACTCCTTAAGCCTGGCCCAGGCTTAGGGAGTAGACTTAGGCTTGGGCTTGACTTGTGAGAGCATGGTCCAACAGGCTGTTGCTTGGAATGGCACGCAGGCCCACATATCCACCACAGCCCGGTTGGTCCAGCACTTCCTGAAGAAAACTACTGTATTTAGTTTTCTCTTGAAGATGTCCACGGTTGTTCTGGCAATATTTCTTGAACTTGCTGGGAGAATGTTGAACAACCGTGGAGTTCTGATGTTTATACAGTGTTCTCTGATCGTGCCTATGTCACCCCTGCTCTTCACTGGTTCTAATCTGAATTTCCTTTCATATCGTTCATTCCAGTATGTTGTTATTTTATTGTGTTGATTTGGGACCTGGTCATCCAGTACTTTCCACATGTTTATTATTTGATACCTCTCTTGTCTCCTTTCTAGGGAGTACATTTGGAGAGCTTTGAGATGAGCCCAATAGTTTAGGTGCTTTATCGTATCTTTGTATGCTGTGTATGTTCTTTGTACTCTCTCTTATTTCAGCAATCTCTCTGCTTAGTTCCTTGCCCAGCCTGAATCCTCAGCACACAGACCAAGGCAACAAGATAAGAAGTATATCCCAGAATGGAAGGAGCCTACTTAGTCTGTATAGCTGATAACCAAGGCTGCCAGCGATGAAATCTCATCACGTGAACCCTGCACACGACAGCTGCTTCATAAGCATCTTACTGAATTGAGGCAACAAATGAGAGTTGAGATTCAAACTTGACACATGGCGTATGCATGAGAGCTCCACTTCATCTGACGGACAGAATGCAAGGAAAAGTATGGCCAGAAGGATCCAAGTTGTGCCTGGCTACCAAGAGTGTTAGGCTGACAATAACCTAAATCTCTCCATCCTGCTAACAAGGGAAGTCTGGAGAAGTCAGCAACTAATGGAATTGCCTCACTCTTCCAAGGCCCAGGGTACACATAATGAACTGTCAACACACACTGAGTGGGAAAATGGGTAGAATGAATCCTAGTGCACAGTTACATAGGATTCAACCCAAGAACGATGTCAAATGTCTATTAACCCTTAAATGGCATGATTAAGTAAAAGTATTGCACATGACAAAAAAGTTATCTAAACTAATTTGAAAAAAGCACATTTGGCTATTCGAGCACAGCAGGTAATCACAGATAGCAGTTGGTGCTTTTCAAGGGTTAATGAAGTTGTCAAATTTTTAAAGAGTGAACCCACCCACAGCTGTGCACTCCTGGCACTGGGCTGAAAGCAGAAGATGGAGAATGATGGACTGTACAATGACTTGCAAAGCATGCCCATGTGAAGTGAATAGAGATAGCATAGGCCAATACACTCACAAATAGTGATTCGACAAGTAAAAACATATTGCTCAGGAAAGTCCTAACATTCCAATTGCTGATGGATACAGCATGTGATGTGATCCAAGTTTAGAAACCCTGAGTAAGCACCGATACTACTACTAGCTGATGGATAGCAAGGTTCATCAGGAAAGGATGGCGCTGGTTTGTGTGACCTCACTTAACAGTCACTTGGATACAGTGTGAGGATACAGCAGGCCTTTGTTCCTTTATGAAAGAATTGTACCTCTATGGGGCATTGTAGGCCAGATTAAGTTTTTTCTCCAGTGCCTCCCCTAATATTTAATATGACCCTGGAATGATGTTTGAAAATATTTCCGAGGTGGCAGAATGTGAATGTCATCTTGCCTGACTGTTCATGAATCCTATCTATGGGCACAGAGGAAGACTATTTGGTTTGGTTTGGAAACGGGAAACATCTGAATGCTGTATCTCTAAACTGCATTCCACTTTTTCAAATTTTATCCACAAATATTGTCACTGTAAAATTTTCACATAAACTAGTGTCTGACTTAACAATATTCATATCTCTCCGACAGATACTACTGCATACTCAATCTGGATTCATCACAGTATGGACGTACCTGTTCCAAACAAAAGTTGGACATGTGTTTCTGGGGGGAGTACTTTGAGCTAGTTCCTCCTCCACAGGTGAGTTTTGGGAGTACCTTGTTGGGATATTTTCTTTCAAATTCATCAATAAAGCATGAAACTATATGTAACTATAATGACTTAATATAAACTATAATGACCTACATGATCATTATCTATAGTGACAACCTTTTTTATAGGTCTCTACCGTCTGCATAGAGCTTATGAGAGAACCAGACAAAAGGTCCGCAAGTAAAAGAATAGGGACAGTAGAAATTTATTTAAAACCGTCCAGTCCAGGGCGAACCGCTCTGGAGGAACAGTGGTATCCAGTAAAGGGTGATAAGCAAGAGAGAGAAGTACCTGCTCTAAGAATCAAGCACAGGTTAGTAAATGATGAGGCCTAAGGCAAGAATATGCTATGGGCTACAGTGGTCGACAACTTGGACTCGCCAATCGAGGATCCCGGATTTCCATTTACAGTACTGTATTGTACTGTATATTCATGTATGATATAAAAATTATTTATTAGCCCTAAATCATACTAGAATTTTGAAATTTGCATTAAAATATTTGTTTTAAATACAGTATTTATTTTCTCTTTACAGATTTCAGTCTGTGGATATATTGCCTCTGCCTCAATATGGTTCCTTTCGTCAATACCTCAAAGAAAATTCAACATCTCTCTGCCAGTTACTGGAGCCTGTTGTATCTGTCAAAGCAAAGGAAGATATTGCAACAGCTCTCATTAATATCATGCAGGCAGAAAAATGTGCTATCCCTTTCCTCGTCAACCTTGTTTTTACAGACATCCAGCGAATGGGTGAGTGAGCGTGTAAATATTTAAAGTGAGTAAATATTTTTCTAAATCGGCTGAGAAACCCAAGTTCAATCCTCGGGCAGGACAAACGGTTGGGAATGTCTCTTTTCACCTAATGCCTCTATACACCTAGTAGTAAAAATAGATACGTTAGACAATTGTTTTGGGTTGCATCCTAAGGAAGGTCAGAAGGCTTTGGGGAATCTCAATACTGTACTAAGTACAGGCTTCCTGTCCCTGGCAAAAAGAATTAATTACTTATATAATCCCCACTTCTTTCACCATACCACATGTTATTTTTGTAAATTAATGGTTAAACATTCACTGTTTACAGCCGAAAATGAGCATCTCCTCTTCCGTGGAAACAGTGTAGCCACAAAGGCCATTGAAGCATACATGAAGTTAGTTGGCGAGCAGTATCTTCACGGCACCTTAAGAGAGCCTGTTCAGGCTCTTATTACAGCAGCAGAGGATCTAGAAGTCGACCCTCTCCGAATTACTAACATTCAGTCTCTTCAGGCTCAACGAAATGCTCTGAAACAACGTGTTTCTGCTATATGGGAGAAGATTCTTCAGTCTGGTCGGAATTTCCCTGTGTAAGTCAGTTTGTCCATTCACTTGACAATCTCTAACTAATAGAGAAATATATAGTGCATTTATTGAACTTTAAAGCAACTATATTTAATCACAGGATGAACTCAATTTAATTATATATAAGGCTATAATGTATATACTCTTATAAAGCTATATAATATATATATATATATATATATATATATATATATATATATATATATATATATATATAATATATATATATATATATATATATATTATATATATATATATATATATATATATATATATATATATATATATATATATATATATATATGTATATATATGTATATATAATATATGTAACAAAGGAGTTAATAATCGGATTAACACTATGTGGATTAATGATAGTCACTATCTCTAGAAATATGACATGAATTAACTGTACCCTATCTTTTAGCTGGCAGATGCCATTTAATGCTGAAAAATTTGGTGTTCTGAGCTTAGATAATGACAAAGTGTGTTGCCAGATATCGGCTGGAAAATGTTGATATTGCAAAATCAGAATGCATGCAATCCGAGTCATAATTAGTAGGAATCTTAATCCAACAAAAAAAATCAATTGTTAGATGTACAGAATAAAGCAAATAAAATATTGAGATTTCTAGAAGCATCGTCTATAAAAATCAAATGTTATTCTCCTGCTTTATCTTGCACTGGCCTCAGTTATATAGTTCAGTTTTAGTCACCATACTAAAGAATGAACAAATTCACTTGAACATGTACAGAGAAAGGTGACAGTCAATCCCAGGAATTAGATGCTTTCCCTTATAGATTAAAAAAAACTAAATTTACATTCTCTAGTGAGATAAAGAGTAAGGGATTTTACTTTTAATTAATAAAAAAAGTAAGATAATTCATGGTTAAATATAAATGATTGAAGGGGTATAATGGAAGGGGTTATAAATATAATTTTATTTATATAAATACAAAATAGAATGCAAAACAGTGGATATAAATAGGATATATTTTGATTTGGGAAACCTCTGTTGAAAATACTGGTTTGAAAATAGGGTTGTAGATTCATAGGTATTCCCTATCCACCTCATGGGAGGCTTAATCTTTCTATCAATCAGTCAATTGGTTGTAGATTTATGAAACAAATTACAAAGCAACATGTAAGACATAAGATTATTGGATTGTTTCAGACATAAGTTAAGACATTTATGAATGAGTTAAATTGTATGGGCCAATAGCCTTAAGTAGTTCCTTTATTATTATGTTCTATAACTTAATGTATAGAAACTTGATGTGAAATTTTTATTTACGATGAATGCATTAATGCAGCTCAGTTTAAGTTGGTAGAACAGTAATGAGTCAGGGGCCTGTGTGTGGTGGTCTTGAATGTTGATTAATAATGGTCATGTACTGACCATTATGCATCAATTGAATTAAACTGTATTTTACAATTTAAAATAAGCATTTCAGTAACTACTGTATATGTAATAATAATAACAACAACTTGCATTTATATAATATATATTTGAAACATAATACTGTGCAATATTCTTAGGCACAGTTTAATTTATATAAGTCACTAATATGTTGAGGCTACATTTACGAAGCAGTTACGCAAGCACTTACGAACCTTTCCATCTTTTCTCAATCTTTGGCAGTTTTGTTTACAATTATTAAACAGTTAATGAACTCTGAAGCACCATGAGGCTGTTTATAACAATAACAACAGTTGATTGGGAAGTTTTCATGCTTGTAAACTGTTTAATAAGTGTAACCAAAGCCATTAAAGATTGAGGAAAGATGTACACGTTTGTAAGTGCTTGCGTAAATGGTTCGTGAATCTGGTCCCAGGGCATTTTGGGCATGTAATCTGATCTCTCTATACATATAATCTGATCTCTATATTTTGCGCAGGGAACTGCGGAATGTGTTCCACACACTGCGAGAGAGACTCTCTCACCAGGAGAAATGCGAACTGACCGATAACCTCATCTCATCATGCGTATTCCTCCGGTTCCTTTGTCCTGCTGTGCTCTCACCGTCACTCTTCAATATAACTAAAGGTTAGAGAAAGACAAGATACTGTATGTGATACACGAACCACAGTGTGAAAATTGGTAAGCGCTGTATTTAAAATTGTGCAGTACTGTAGTGAGAAATGCATGGCAAGAATTCTTAAATTTTCAAGTATCAAAATTTAAGAGACTGCTGGTAAAGGAAAAAACTAAATTTTATCTTCGTAATTTTAAATTTACCTGAATTTCGTAAATTTAGTACAACATCTCAATTTCTCAGAGTACCCGGATGAGCGTGCTGGAAGGAACCTGACACTGGTGGCAAAGACACTTCAAACCCTAGCCAATTTCACCATATTCCAGGGAAAAGAAAACTTTATGGAATTCCTGAATGACTTTATAAATAAGGAACAGGATCGATGCAGAAGTTTTCTGCGATCAATCTCGGTGAGTATGAAGCTGAAATGGATGTGAATTTACAGTATTAGCTATGCCACTGCCTCTTCTTAAGGAAAGATCCTAGTAATCCTATGGACAGGATCATGTTCCAGCAGAACAGTCAACATTCTACATGGTGCAGTTTGATCGTTTCAGACTGTCTCCTGGAGAAAGCTCAGTCTAGCCGTAAATGACCTGAGGAAATATTAAAGCCATACGATGGTAATGCATGTGTCTGAGGAGTTAAAGGATACAGGTTTGAGCCCATTGTATGGCTACAATGTTTTGGCTTCAATATTTTCTCAGATTTCAGTGTTCAATATTAATTTAATAAGCACAAGTGATTATCATTTAAAATCTAATCTTGTATGACCTAAATTTTTCAGAGTACTTCTACTGAAGAAGACAGCACTCTCGAGTTTGATGGCACGATTGATCTGGGGAAGCATCTGGCACTTCTCCACCTACATCTTGCTGATGCACTTGCCAAAATAAATACCCAGGTAAGAACAATTTTGATAGGCCATGGTGTGTATATATATATATATATATATACATATATACATATATATATATACATATATATATACATATATACATATATATATATACATATATATATACATATATATATATACATATATATATATACATATATATATATATATACATATATATATATATGTCGTACCTAGTAGCCAGAACTCACTTCTCAGCCTACTATGCAAGGCCCGATTTGCCTAATAAGCCTAGTTTTCATGAATTAATGTTTTTTCGACAACCTAACCTACCTAACCTAACCTAACCTAACGTTTTCGGCTACCTAACTTAACCTAACCTATAAAGATAGGTTAGGTTAGGTTAGGTAGGGTTGGTTAGGTTCGGTCATATATCTACGTTAATTTTAACTCCAATAAAAAAAAATTGACCTCATACATAATGAAATGGGTAGCTTTATCATTTCATAAGAAAAAAATTAGAGAAAATACATTAATTCAGTAAAACTTGGCTTATTATGCAAATCGGGCCTCGCATAGTAGGCTGAGAAGTGAGTTCTGGCTACTAGGTACGACATATACATATATATATATATATACATATATATATATAGTAGGCATCCTTCAGTCTTGGGAGACTATGGAGTTGCGCCCTAGTTGTCAATCCTGGTGCAGCGTCTGGTGTGACTGATGAGGCCAATCCGAGAGTGGCAGTCCATCCCACACCGAGCACAAACGAAGTCCGATTCTGGTCTGTCTTCCTGGTTACCGGCTTTCCTTCTCTGTCTCTTTGCCTCCGATTCCTTGGCAAGTGACTCCTCGAACTTGGAGGATATATATACATATATATATACATATATACATATATATATATATATATATGTATATATATATATACATATATATATATATATATACATATATATATATATATATATATATATACATATATATATATACATATATATATATATACATATATATATATATATACATATATATATATATATATATATATATATATACATATATATATATATATATACATATATATATATATATATATATATATATATATATATATATATATATATATATACATATATATATATATATACATATATACATATATATATATATATACATATGACAATGTCAGACCACGGAGGAAACATGAAACATGACCTTCTGAAGATGTATTTAATATACGAAAGTACTTAAGGAAATTTCCTGTTTCATTTTTCCTCCGTGGTCTGACATTGTCACATTCTTAATCACGTGTTTATTTTCGTGATATACACACATATATACATATATATATATACATATATATATATATACATATACATATATATATATATATATATATAAATAAAAGCTGTTGGATCTCTATGGGGAAAATGGTCAAATGTACACAACTGTTCAACAAAGCTCATATCTAATTTGTCAAAGTCACACATATATCATTAGGTCAGGATGTATTAGCTTAGGCTAGGAGTCTTTGGCTTGGTTGGATAGGGTATGTTTCAAAATCCTCCCCAAATTCCAAGTAGGAGAGTACCAAGTACTTCCCGAATTTCTGTGGAGAGGTGACCGTGTACCATGTACATGCAGGCTAATATTCGGGGTAGCAACTCCTGTCAGGGTGGGGGAGAATCTCGGCCAGATGCCTGTTGCTGTTGTCTGGTACACACACTGTTGCCGTTGTGACTTGCTCTCAACTGCACTGTAGCAATAGGTGGCTCCCACCAAATCTCCCTCTTACTCCCACTAATATATGGACAAATTAATATTGGAGTCTTGCTCTGACTAGCTAGAGCATCAGAAGTTTAGACCTGCTTCTTTCCCTATCATTACTCCATCCTTCACCAAGGAAGGAGTAATGATAGCTTATGTTTAACAGCATTTACCAAAGTAATCATATAGCACACCCTTCAGAATCACAAAATAAAAATCCCAATATACATGACTGAATTTAACCTTGGTAGTTAACCTTCCGAGACAATGGATACATTGAGTGGTTAGAAATTGGAGCTGCCTCGTGTGAGCCAGTTGGCCTTCTGCATATACATACCTTCATTCTTATGTTCTTATGTTCTTAATTAGGTAGTTTATCTTCATATAGATTTTCTGCAGCCTCTTTCGGTTTGACTCCTGATAGCCACATATACAGTATAGAGTTTGTACAAAAATTCTATCCAAGTCCTATTTTTAAGTACAGTACATCATTCTAAAGTCTGATCTCTACCAATATATCACTTCATTACACAGACATATACATTAAATCATAGTAATCAATACAAAATTTAGAACACACCCTAGCCTTAAAATTTACCATTCACTTGCTAGGCTATACATAGACAGTATGTATTGATAAATATATCTCCTTCCTACACATAATAATATATTGTACGTTCACTGTGTCATTCATGTCTTATCATTCCTTTATCTAACCTGCAAACTACTTGCTACTTTGCTACTTAAATAAATCACCTAAAAACTATGGGCTTGTGGGGTGTCTACAGAATCATCTTGTCAACCTATGCATAATTAAAGTTCTTTTATCATTCCAAATCTAATGTGGCCCCACAACAATTAAAATGATCACATTTATACCAAATTAATTACTCGGCAACTCTTCTTGCCAGATAACTCAACTTTTGCCAGCCTATATCATGGTAACACTTGATTCTTCCTGGTTGCTGTTAGCCTATGAATCTCTGCTCAGACTCAGACTCTGCCTGCCGACAAATTGCATTTAGTCCTGGAATGTGAATACATATATCATGCACCGTGGACTACTGCCCACACGCTCCCATCTCACACGTGGTCCCTCGGAATATACAATTTCTCCAAATCACTGTCACCATTACTCAATATAGACCAGCGCTCACCTGACTGCCTGGGGCTTCAAACATTGCCCCACCCCCCCAACCCACCCCAAACTACTGTTTTAAATGGGCTGATCATCCCACAAGCTCCTTGAGCTCTATCTCTGGCCACAGATTTCTGCTACACTAAATACAGGTTGATACTCAATAACCACCTCGCTGCTGCATAAATATCAGTTAATCTGAGTGGCCTGTTCTAACAAAACTGCCTGGGGCCTTAACATCTGCTCCTAACTGTTGCTACATAAATCTCTGGATATTGGGCCAACCTCTCAATGCCTGGGACTACACTGGTTCCTTAAAATGCTCTAAGATCACTTGAAGATGCTACAGGGCCCTTTCTTATCTTCAGGGTACCTATAAACCAAACCATTGGTGTGTGCAGCTCCTGGGTCTGCCTGCCAGCTGGTGCTGCACACACTGTGCCTTGCAATTTTATTTTGGTTAAAACAATCCATATTTTGTTCATTTCATCCTTAGTCTACAGAATTATAGTAGCAGTCTAGCAACCTGAGACCGAATAGAGGCTAGGTTTTATCATATTTGGAGGATGGGTTGTATATACTTGAATTTACATGAGGACCACTATCTCTCAAGTGGCCTTGATGAGGACAGGAAGCTGGCGGCTTGCCAAAGGTCCCATAATCTGTCTTGATTTGATCTATTTGGATCTTAAATTGCAGCAGGGTTTTGGCATATACAGGTTTGGGGGGTAGGCAGTTCCATGGGTCTATAACCCTGTGGGGGAAAAAGCATCTCCTGTTTTGTCCTACATTGAGGCTTGTTGAACTTGAATCCATTATCACCTCTTTGTGTTACATCTGACCTTTTGAAGATGTGGTCTGGATCAATATCCTCCAAGTTGTTCATTACTTGGACAGCATTGTCCAAGTATTTTATATATACTTGTATAAATATTTTAAAAGTATAGCATAGACCATGAACTTAAAATCAAAGCAGAGCAGGTGCTTGAATGCAGTGGTGTACTTTTGTCACATTTCATCCTAAAGGAATGCAGTTTGGTATCAGAAATGTTATGCTAATGTGTGTATATTTTACAGGGTTACGAGAGCGAAGCTAGCAGGGTTCTTGCTCTCGTTGATGACATCAGTACCCTATTGGGTGGAGACCACAATGGAGCACCTCTTGTGTCACGACAAGCGTCTACACATGCCCTAGTGTGTACCCCACCTCTTGTGTCCAACCCATCACTCATGGCTACACCCACACACATCAGTAACAATTACATGTAAGTCAAATTTCACTGTAAAATGTAGTAAACTTTAGTATAACTACCTCTACTGACTTCTTGCACTTTAAACTTTACATTTTTCCCAATATAGTACAGCATTCAAATGAAAGATGTCTTAGTGCCTCACTCAGTTCATGATAATGGCTCAATAATGCTCAACCTGGAATTCAGCTGAATCTACAAAGGGTCTTGAGGCATTGAATTGATACTGAATCAAGTTTTTACACATTACCCACATACACATTGGTGTGCTATAGTTCTTCCACTAATGCTCCCTTCAAATGCACAAAGAAATGACAGGAGTGTGATTTATCAGTGAGAAGATCAATTGGAGCCATGCATAGGATTCAAATTAGCACCTGGGTGCTCCCAAGCACACATCTTGCTTTGGCATCAAGAAGCACATCAATAAACTGGAAAAAAAGGCAATGACATGACACTTAATGGCTTGCAGAATTGAAATACAGGCATTACAAGGAGAGGCTAGAGGTGTTAAATACACTAAAGCTAAAGGACAGAAAAAAAGAGGGGATATGATCATTACGTACAAAACGGTAACAGTTATCGACAAAATTGACTAAGAATAATTCTTGAAAACAGCAACTTCAAGAACAAGAACCATGGACTCAAACTAAGGAAACAAAGTAGCCAAATAAGTATTAGAAAGTCCACTTTTGCAAACAATGTAGTAAACGATTCGAACAAGACAAGTGTGAAGGTGGTGGAAGCTAAGCCAAAACCGTCGGTAGTTTCAAAGTGTCATGTGATAGGACGGGACACCCAGAGTGTAGGTCTCATCCTGTAGTTACCTGAATTTACCTGAGGGGCCACTAATACTAGTGGCGTCGATGAGGACAAGAAGCTGGCAGCTTGTCAAAGGTCCCCCCACTTGCCCTGATGATCCTTTCCAGCTGTACACTTTGGTAATTACACTTTGACCTCTTGCAGTGTTCAAAAGAAAACACAACAAGCCCCTTCAAGGGATACCTAGTCAACCAGGCTGTGACTTGTATTTCAGGTTATAAGCAGCTACATTGAACAGTCTGGTTAGGCTGTGGGAGCATTGATCCTCAGAATCATAATCAGGTGGCCAACAGGTAGGTAGGTAATTACTGATAGGTAAGCACCACCCACCCATAACACAAACCAACCTATACCATCAACCAATTGGTAACAATATGTAGCGTTCAGCAAACCGAATTGCTGAAAAAGATACAAAGTGATTATAAATATAAATTATTTAATTTTTTCATTATAGGAGAGAAGACTGTGTGGATGGTTTAGTAGAGAGTCCACTGAGGGGAGGATTGATTGGGGGAGTTACTGTCGGCATGGGTCTTCCGCCCACCGCCACACTGAAGTCACAGTCACTTCCACGAGCTGTAACTCCAGTCTACTCCCAACACCAGATGGTATGTAAATTAAAACTTAATTAACCTACAGTAATTTACAAAAATTCTCTAATGTTCTCATATAAAGCATCTCTAAACTAAATTATTTACTTCTTGATAATGCTTTATAATTTTTCAACAGGCCAGTGGGAGCCCTGGGCCAAATTTCTATCGACAGAAGACTGCAGCAAATGATCTATCTACCAATGATGAATACGTTCTCATAACAGCATTTGACCATCGCACTGAACCACAAAACTATATGTGCCCCTCTATGTATGTAACTAAGAATGTCAATTTTATAATTCTAATTCCAGTATAATACTTTTTATAATGCCACTTAACACAATGTGTAACACAATATTCATGTGTAACTGTACAAATCTCTCTTATATTGATCATTAGATAATTCTGGTATTGTTTTCCGAAGAATTTAAGTTACTGTATTAATTTTCTAATTAAATTGCTTAATAACCAGTTGCAGTATTGCTACAAAGAATCAAATATTCACATTCTCATATGATAAATTTTACTTGACAGAGAAGCAAATAACAACAATACACCCTTGACTGATGTGCGTCTCAGTAATGGAAACACATATTATATGGCGGAAGTAGCCCCACCAGAGTCTCCTCTACGACAAAGTGGCTCACCAGGACTTAATCATCCAGGAGTTCTTCACCAGCCCATACGTGGCCACCTACATGCTTCCCACCAACCACGTCTACATCCCAGGTATTCATAACTGTTATCATTACTCCAATTTCAATGTTAATGTTGTTGGGAAGCAGAGAAGGTAGAGAAACAGCATAGGGAAAAAAAAGGAAGATGTTTAGGATTAATCTGAGCTATTCACTGTCACTCCCAAACAGATCGTCGTAGAGAATCGGCATCATCACACTGCAACAAATCTTTAATAATAGGAAAACTCAACTGCTAGATAAGACTAAATGTAGAATGACTTCTTACAGGTTCATATCCCCCCCATCAATAAACCATTTCCACCTAGCCCCTTCATGAACTATTGATGCTCAATCCATATTATATGTTCTAAACACTTCCTCACCCAGTCTTCCCATGTTTTTAGTCTGTTCACAGCATACCCATCTTTATTGCCTTCCCTGACTGTCTTGGAATCATACGTGTGGTGCCCACATTACTTACAACCGAATCAAACTACCACACACTACTTCGAAAATATATATTCTCAATAAACATACTAACCACAGACAGTTGTGGTTAGAGGAGCTAACCACAACTGTTCTCAACGAGGCCACTAGCATTAGTGGTACTCAGGTAAAATTCAGGTAAACATGAGATCAGATATTATCTCAGGAGGGACTAGAGAAACACACAACACAATATATTTTGTAATAACATCAAGAAGATTCATTCATAATCAAATGAAGCCCTCAAGTTCTAATTGGCATCACAGGGAGCACTAGGGTCTGTAGTACCTTGACTCATATTTGAGAATCGCAGGTTCTCTGCCCAGGTGGGACAGAAATGGTTGGGCACGTGTACCTTCACGTGATGCCTCTACTTATCTAGCAGTAAACAAGTACCCTGGAATTACTCAACTTTTTTGGGTTACATCTAGGGGAAGGTCAGTAGTTAACCCAGGGAAACGTCAATAACCTAAATACAGATTTCTTGTCCCCAACAATTGGAATTACAAAGAATTAATCTGGCTGCCAGTTGCCCTCGCAAGGCCACTGCGAAGATCGCCACCAGATGGCAGAACTAACACCAACTCTGGTGCTGGTTCTAGACTTCTGCCTCTTCACTCTTTTCTATAATTCTACACTTGTCAACTACTCCTGTTTTATGTAATTCTACACGTTATCTTCCCTGATCACTCAGTAAGGTGATAACGATTTAATGTTTACATCCAGCCTTACTACCTTTTCATTACCTTGTTCAAATGTACTACAGTATTATAATATTTAATTTATAAGACATAAAAGTATCAGATTACTAAGTACAGTACAGTGTGTGTGTGTGTGTGTGTGTGTATATGTTATAAAGCTATCAATTGCACAGTGTTTAAGACAAAACTTAAAATACTGTACAGTAATTTGATAAGATTTCAATTTATTGGGGGTTTATTAAATTTATTAAATTTAGTTAATAAGAGAAGCTAATGTACTGTATACAAATTGTTAAGGAAATTTAGCAGATACTAGACAGCTCTTGGGCACCTTGCCTATTGTCCTAGCATTCAACACATTTTGTGTAACACATTTTTGATTAAGAGTCATTCCCACTGCATATAAGCTTCAAGATATTTATCATATTGGGAGAAAGTAGTTCCTATACCTTTCATCATTTAGTAGTACAGGTATATTATATAAACACATTGCAGCTTAGCACCTTCTTTTGATAATTACTTACTGTACTTGTATATACATTGTACCTTCTTTAGCATTACCCAGTAGTAGATCATGCTTATTAAAACAACTGCTCATGATATGTGTGGTTGAGGGAATATGTCCAGTTTAGCTGTTACAGTACCTCCATTCTCAATGTACATTACCAATGTCCATGCAGTTGGCAGTTTTTTATAGAAACTCGGTAGAAAGCACCTGAATGACTGAATTATATATAAATACCTGTACTGTACTTAAAATACGAATATAGCATTAGCTTAATATTGTACAGTATTTAGAAGTGCGTGCACTATCTAACATATTCAATTACTGTATATTAATTTTCAATAATTCAATTGCAGAGCCACAACCATGTCTACAAGAAGCCATTCATTGAGTGGAGTTACACCAGTCGGTGAAAGGCGTGGGTTATATCAAGACGAATGTTCAGAATTATACAGCTACATGGATTCATGCTCACACCAAATACATGCTCTCTGCATGGACAGTGAAAATAATATTCAGGGATCTCAAACATCAATCTCTCAGCTTTCAAATATTGCATCCTCAGGATACCAAAGCTTTGCATATTCGCAATCATCATCCCCAGTTGACTCTCTTTTGCATACGGATAATTCCAGTTTACTGTCGCGTGAAAATGGAAATCCAGGATTGCCTGGTCTCAGACAAATTCTACATGGATCCCCACTAGGTAAGTGGTATCTTAAAACTGGCAAGCTTTCATAGTTTTTATCAAATTTGAGGGCTAGTCAGTGGCATAAATTAATGCCACTGTATTAATTCATTTGCTTAAATTCATGCAGCATTCCATATATAAATAATTGCTTTAGGCACTATGTGCTAGCTTCTAGGCAAGTATTAGCCAATCGGCTGCTAAAAATGAATACTAAATTTGCATTTCTCTAGCATTGCTGATCATACCAGCTTCTCCATTAATATCCACAAGGAATATGCTTGTTAATATGCTTGTGTGTGTGTAATGTTTCCACAGCCTCACCCTTGCATCATCCAGCTGCTTCCAAGCATCGTGCTGTGGCAGTACACCCAGCACACTTAGGGTATGCAGGACATGTGTCACTTCATGGTACACCAAGACACATCCCTAGAGTCCCTCCACCCAAAGGTACATTTGTTTGCATCAAAGTTAAAATTCCTTTAGAAGTACTATCTGCTCTAAAGTTTAGCACCTGCATTTAGAAGCAGATTTTTAGCAATTTGAACTCCAATATTTTCATTTTTGGAAGAACGAGTATTATATAATGTATGAAAAGAGCATTGAATCTAGTAGTATCCCATCATAACAGCATTTAGATACTCATTTACCCTCCCTACTTATCATGGTACATAGGGAGTCCAAACAGCAGCCTCAGTTCCTCGCAGAGTGTAGAGGATCTGTCTTCGCTTCGCCGGGGCCGCACCCGCCAACGTCGCTCTGCTTCATCATCTTCCGATTCTTCTCCTGATACTCGTCCTGCCTCACACTCTCATGCCCATTCTCGCCGTCCTCATGCTCACCCCCCTCGCACCAATCCCCACTGTTCTCCACGCTTGGCACCAAACCCAACGTTAAGGCAGGAACTTAGAGCCAGGTCTCGCAACGACCGTAGCATTAGTGCAAGAAGAGGAAGAAATAATAGGTGAGTTTTTCTTTCATTTCTGCAACAATCTAAAGTAGCAGAAAAAAGTACATTACTGCTTGCACAGACAGGATTTTCTTTAATACCATATTCACTAGTTGCCCATCACATTCAGTTTGCAAATACATAATCAAATTCTTTATTATCCTGTAAATAATTTAGTTATAACAGCTTTTAAGATTAATTTCATAGAGTTAAAGTGGAGAACTGCACTTTTATGTTGTAGCATACAGCTTTCACCTTCAAGCACAAGTGTTAGTAACTATAAACATACTGACTGGGAGAAGAATGGTAGGAGACTTGAATAGTGTAATGAAAGGCAGGAATGTTAGTACAAGAGTAAAGAAAGGATAGGTATGATGTTGTTATCGTCCTGACATGAAGTAATACTTGAGGATGGAGAAAGACAGAGTGCTCAAGAATACAGTAGAAATTATTTATCATAAATAAAGGAAGCTAGCATTAGCGTGCTTGATGTTTATAGCAATGCGGAAGTATGTGCGTGATGTGGTGTCACTGATGTGTATCGGATGTGGTATGAGTGACGAGTGAGTGAATAAAATGTGGAGTGAGTACACAACATGGTATGGACATGTTAGCAGATTGCCTATCAACTGTTTAGAGAAAGGTGAACAAACATTAAATTGAGGGATCTTCTGAGTGAGGCAAACAGCCAGTGTCTTTGAAAAGACGTGACAATATATGAAAGAAAAGGTTGGGGAAGAGGTCAGAGAGCTTGAAGGAGTGAATAGTTTGTGTTGTGATGGAACCTTTTGTAAAAACGTCTGCTATGGGTACACCCTGTTGGGCAGCTCCTGCAAGGCAGTAAGGTGTTAGTACTATAAATGTAAGAGTAACTAAGGAGTAAAAATAATCATAATAAATCTATTTGTGTGACCCCTTTATCTCAAATCTTGTGACAATGTTAACAATTACAAACTATTTATGTAAAATTATCTATGAGTTTGAGACTCAGTGTAAGGTATATAAAGTGTAAGGTATATAAATATGGTCCCTTATCTCACATCTTGTAGTGCAGTGTGTGTGTGTGAGTGTAATTTCCCAAGTGTAGTTACAGGATGAGGTCTATGCTCGTGGTGTCCTATCTACCCAGTACTCATCATAAAATGCTTTGAAACTACTGACAGTTTTGGCCTCCACCACCTTCTCACTTAGCTTGTTCCAACCGTCTACCACTGTTTGTTAAAGTGAATTGTCTTATATTTCTTCAACAGCTTCGTATAGTTAGTTTAAATCTAGGGAATCAGACATTTCCCTAGACATCGAACATTTCTCCAGTTTGATACATTCTCTGATTTCTGCCCTCATTTTTGTCAGAAAATTTGTCATCCATGTTGGAAGCCTCTCTGTGTATGTGTATGTGTATGTGTATGTGTGTGTGTGTGTGTGTGTGTGTGTGTGTGTGTGTGTGTGTGTGTGTGTGTGTGTGTGTGTGTGTGTGTGTGTGTACTCACCTAATTGTACTCACCTAATTGTGCTTGCGGGGGTTGAGCTCTGGCTCTTTGGTCCCGCCTCTCAACCGTCAATCAACTGGTGTACAGATTCCTGAGCCTATTGGGCTCTATCATATCTACATGTGTGTGTGTGTGTGTGTGTGTGTGTGTGTGTGTACTCACCTAGTTGTGCTTAAGGGGGTTGAGCTTTGTCTCTTTGGTCCCGCCTCTCAACTATCTATCAACTGGTGTACAGATTCTAGAGCCTATTGGACTCTATCATATCTACATTTGAAACTGTGTATGGAGTCTGCCTCCACCACATCACTTCCTAATGCATTTCATTTGTTAACTACTCTAACTTGGTCTGTATGTGTGTGTACTCACCTATTTGTACTCACCTATTTGTACTCACTTATTTCTACTCACTTATTTGTGCCTGCAGGATCGAGCTTGAGCTGTTGGACCCCACTTTTCTAGCCGTTGGTTGTCTAATGCAATGACTCTTGGTCTATTTCTCTATCATACCTCCTTTTAAAGTTTCAAATGGAGTTTGCCTCTACAACCTGCTCCTTTAGGTCATTCCATTTACTCACTACCCTTACGCTAAAAGAAAACTTTCTAACATCTCTATGACACATCTGAGTCTCCAGCTTCCATCCATGCTCCTCTTGTTCTATTGTTATGCATTGTAAACATTTCCTCTCTTTCCACCTTGTCAATCCCTCTAAGTATTTTATACATCTGTATCATGTCCCCCCCTCTCCCTCCTCCTTTCTAACATCATCAAGTTCAGTTCCTTCAGTCTGTAGGTGTCTGTGTGTGCATGAGAGAGAGAGAGAGAGAGATATAGATAGATAGATATAGATAGATGTAGATATATAGATATAGATATAGATATAGATAGATATAGATATAGATATAGATAGATATAGATAGATATAGATAGATATATATAGATAGATATATATAGATAGATAGAGATAGAGATAGATAGAGATAGATAGAGATAGATATAGATAGATAGAGATAGATATAGATAGATATAGATAGAGATAGATAGATTGAGATTTAAGGGAAAAATATACAAGTGTGACTCTTATCTCAGATCTTGCGACAGAGAGGACATCCCCCGTGGACCCACTCACTGTTATGAGGACTCCGAAGACGATGTAAGCGTTGTGACTAGGTCATCAGGAGGAGCTGGTGTGGGCAGCTGGGTAAAGGATGGGAGGCACATTAGTCAGGAAGAATACCAGTTGCCTCTTAATATAGCTCCACAAAATATACTGGACCAACAAGAAGATCAAATGAGAATTATAGTGGAGAGGTAATTAAGTACAGTATTTCTTTATACCAGTATTTTTTCTTAAACCATGTTGGTTCCCATTATCAGCAGCAGAAAGCTACCTGTAGTTCAGCTCCTTTACATCTCTCTAGCCTATTTCCTTGTTGGGCATCATAGTGGATGGGTGGGTGAATATTAGGGCAGATAGAAGACTGGGTGGGTGGTTACAGAATGGACATAGTGGGTTGGAAGTTGGGCATTTGGGTGTGCAGGCAGTAGAATGATTGGGTGGCAGGGCAGGGCAGGGCAGGCAATGTGGGTGGGCAGATGGGCATTTGGGCATGCTGGCAGCAGAATGAGTGGGTGGCAGAGTGGGTGGGGTGGGCAGCTGAGCGGGTAGGTGGCAGGATGGTTGGGCAGCAGAGTGGGTGTGCAGGTGAGTAGTTGGGTGGGCGGGTGAGTAGCAGGGTGTGTGGCAGAGTAGGGATAAATTATTGGGATCGTCTAAAAGCATTCCAAATGTACTTTCTAAAATGGAGACGAGAGAGATATCAAATAATATACACATGGAAAATACTAGAGGGCCAGGTCCCAAATCTACACAGTAAAATAACAACATACTGAAGTGACTGATCTGGAAGAAAATGCAGAATAGAACCAGTGAAAAGCAGGGGTGCCATAGGCACAGAGAACACTGTATAAACATCAGAGGTTCATGATTGTTCAACACACTCCCAGCGGATATAAGACATATTGCTGGAACAAACGTGAACATCTTCAAGAGAAAACTAGATAGTTTTCTTCAAGAAGTGCTGGACCAACTGGACTGCGGTGAATATGTGGGCCTGTGGGCCGCTCCAAGCAACAGCCTATTGGACCAAGCTCTCACAAGTCAAGCCTGGCCCTGGCCCTGGGTAGTAGACCAATTCCCAGAACCCCATCCAGGTACAATCCAGGTACATTCCAAAAATCCCTAGACCAAATAAAAGACCCCTAGATTTAAGATATGCAAATGTCAACATCTTCAAGAAAGGCAGAAAAAGTTCAGCAGAAATCTACTGGCCAGTCTAATATCATATCTGTGCATTATTTATTGCTGTATAGAAACTTGAAAATTAATGGTTGCTTTATATACAAATAGAAAAGATTACAATGTGAAGTACCCTATGTTATAATTTTATAAATATAAATTATGATTATTATACTTCAGGCTAATGAGCATGGAGCAAGAGTTCCGCCACGAGCAAGAGATAATGCGAAGAGAGATGCATAATAAGGATGCTCGTATTGATGCTCAAGCAAAGAAGATTGCAGCCCTGGATTCAGCCAACACAAAACTCATCCGCACTATTGCTTCTCTAAGTTCACGGTTGGTTTTGAAGTACAGTACTGAATAGTATGTCACTTAAATATCCGTGCTGCAGTGTATTGTAATAGAAATAATAGCGGCAAGTTTCAAATTGTTAAATTGATAATCTGTATAAAAATTTTGATAAAAATACTGATAAAAGCCCAATAAAAATTTTGATTTTTTTTTGTAATTAAATAATTTAAATTTTTTTTATTAGATCTGGAGAAATGAAGCAAGAACTGCCTGGTGACACCACCATTGATTCCTGCAATGCATCCGACACATCCGATTACAAAAGCTCCTCCTGTTGACTACACAACTGTAACCTTTGATTGAAGTGTCTAATTGTAGAAAACCTTTATTTGAAATAATCCATTGTTGGATCACTTCAATTTAGCAGTAATGAGAAAACATGTATATAATGTACTGAAGTTGATATACTGTAATGTTAAAAAAAGATTTTGTGCACAGGCAAATATGTTGACCCATCAATCTGTGTGTAAAAAAAAAAAAAATTAGTATCCAATATAAAGAGCACATTCTCTTGTGTTTCTATACTGGGCATTTAAGTACAATATTTTTTATTCCTACTACATGTGGTCCTCAGAAAAACAGTCTCCGTTTTGAATATTTACCTCGTGTGCCCTTGTTGCACATCCTAGTCCAATCTTTCATACTTATGATCTTTCCTTTTGTTAATATAACTTAAAACTCTTAAGAGTAACGTCACGCTTGACATTCCATCACTTGTATTAAAATTGTATCTTCTCAGTACACAATGTAAAAACTATTGTTCTCAGTTATGTTAAGCAGTTCAATATGGTCTTTGTACTGCATTACCCAAATATTTTCCTTATAAATATACCTTCTGTGAATGCAGATATTGTATACTAAAGACATGCATGTATTTTTTTAACTAAAATAATATATTACCTAAACTCGCATTGGATTAGATTCATCTTTTGAAAAACTATTATTATTATTTAGTTAAAGATTAAAGTAACCTCATTATCTTACTTCTATATTGTCAAAGCTGTGAATTATGTTTTTTTTATTTGTAAATAGAACTACAATAGAAATGCTTAGTTATCTTACTTTGTATAGTGTATTAAGTGTGGACACTTTGTACAGGTATGCTTTGTTTATATAGTAGTTCTTTGTTAGGTATACACGACTAAGAACACCAAAGATTAGATTTATTAGTCTTCATTTCTCAAGCTCAACGTCAGTGCAGTGCGTCCGACTCACTATCTTATGTACATTAGCATACTGTAGATTTATTGTAAATAATTAGAAAATATATTTGTCCATATTTAGTACACAAGAAGAGACGTGTAACTTTTCCACATTTCCTGATCGAGATTTTTTGATACCCATCAGAGTGTATCAAAGAAATATAAAGTGCTTATAAAGCACTCGTTTATACTTGGAAAGCCAAAGGTTTAACAAGGTTGTATATTTCTGTAGGTCCACATCAAAATGTGGATTGTGACATTTGTACTAAACATGTTATAGACAAAATAAATTTACTGATTATAAATTTAATGTGAAATTTACTTGAACAACCCTTAATTTAACTAAATAATGCATCAAAGGATGCCTAAAGCCAATAATACGCACAGCGTTTCGGTCAAGGTGTGGGAAAAAAACACTTTGATTAAAACTTAATACTAGATATCATAGCATAAATTGACTTGAAAAAGGAAAACAAAAATGGTGGAAATCAGTAGTTACACAAGTTGGTCAACAAACAGTTTTGTTTGAAAATAGCAAGACATGGTTGACATTTAGGGGGTAAGGTAAGTTACATGGAGTTTATTAGATAGTACTACTTAGTTTTTTCTTTTAAACTGGTTGAGAGATGTACAGCCTTTGACGTGATTGAGAAGGTCATTCCACATTCTCAGAGCATTTCTAGTTTGGTTAAGTCACACTCTTAGAATATCAAATAGGTATTTGTTTCTGGTGTGGTGCCAATGGGTTGCGTTACAACATTCTAGGAAGTGTTTAAGATCAGAATAGGCATTACAATTCAGAGTTTTAAATATATATAGACTACTTTTGAGAGGATGTGCAGTGACTTATTAATTAATATCTAACATTTTCAAAAATTTAAGTAAGGGTGCTGAGTGCTGTCTGGAGCCAGAGTTTGTTATTGTTCTAATAGCAGATTTCTGTTGAGTAATTAAGAGGACGGAGATGATTTTGGTTATTAGAACCCCAAGCACAAAAACTAATTGAGATAAGGATAGATAAGAGTAATAGAGCATCACTACTGCCCATACACACACTCTGGGCAGTAGTGGACAGCATACCCATCTTATGTGTGGTTGTAGACCCCATACCCATCTTATGTGTGGTTGTAGGCCCCTTACCCATTCTACAGGTGGTAGTTACCCTATACCCACCCTGTGGGCAGTATTGGATCCTATACCCATCCTGTGGGCGGTAGTAGACCATAAACCCATCCTTTTGGCGGTAGTGAACTCCCATACCTATCCTGTGGGTGGTAGTGAGCCCCATACACATCCAGTGGGCGGTAGTGGACCCCATACCCATCCAAGAAGTGGTGGTGGACCCCATACCCATCCTGTTGGCGGTAGTGGACCTCATACCTATCCTGTGGGAAGGATAGGTAAGTAAATCGTGAGGCTCCATATCCATCCATTGGGCATTGTGAACCCCCATACCCATCCAACAGGTGGTAGTGGACCCAATACCTATCCTTTTGGGTAGTAGTGGACCCCATACCTATCCTTTTGGGTAGTAGTGGACCCCATACCTATCCTTTTGGGTAGTAGTGAACCCCATACCTATCCTTTTGGGTAGTAGTGGACCCCATACCTATCCTTTTGGGTAGTAGTGGACCTCATAAACATCGTGTGACTTGTTCTGGGACCCTATAGCCACCCTGTTTGCAGTAGTGCACCCCATAGACATTCCAACTTCACATCGTTTTCTGTTAACGTTCCTATAAGCCATTCTCTTTAAAAAATTTGAAAGCTTATACTATTTTATATAATATTGTTTAGCAAAAGCATCATTATTATATCTATCTATCTATCTATCTATGTAGCTAGTACGCGTAGCGCCACTACACCTCGGAGACTGCTAAATGTAATATGTAATGATATATAGTGCTTATTATAATTTACTGAGAAGCACCAAGATTTCTCCTAAATGCTAACCCCTTAACAGGATGCACTGTAGAATAGTGGTTTAAATCATGGTTTGAAACACAAGTTGACACATAATGGAGACTTATTATAATTTTTTTTTAACTCTTTCGATTTTAGTAAAGAAAGCGTTCATGTGTCAACAGCTATCATCTTCGCTGACGACTTCAGTATTTGGGGAAGTGAAGGAGTGGCTGTTGGCCATTGATAATTGACACTTCAGACTCGCAAAATGTTAACCAATGGGGTGAGTTTTAGGGCGAATGTCAACCAATCAGCGGCCGGGTTTGGATGGCTGCTGGTTATAAAAGGAACGATGAGACAGAATGCACTTCAGTGTGTTTTACCTCACTTTTGGTATACAGTTCCAGCTTCGTCTCCTGAAGGTGAGCTTTGTAATGTGGCTTACTCCCTTTCCCTCCCCCCATGTTGCGTGCCCCTCCCTTTCCTTCCCCCCACACTCCTTTCCTCCCCCCCCCCACACTCCTTTCCTCCCCCCCCCACACTCCTTTCCTCCCCCCCCCCACACTCCTTTCCTCCCCCCCCCCCCCCCACACTCCTTTCCTCCCCCCCCCCACACTCCTTTCCTCCCCCCCCCACACTCCTTTCCTCCCCCCCCCCACACTCCTTTCCTCCCCCCCCCCCCCACACTCCTTTCCTCCCCCCCCCCCACACTCCTTTCCTCCCCCCCCCACACTCCTTTCCTCCCCCCCCCCACACTCCTTTCCTCCCCCCCCCACACTCCTTTCCTCCCCCCCCCACACTCCCTTTCCCTCCCCCCCATGTTGCGTGCCCCTCCCCCCACACTCCCTTTCCCTTTCCCCATGTTGCGTGCCCCTCCCCCCACACTCCCTTTCCCTTTCCCCATGTTGCGTGCCCCTCCCCCCACACTCCCTTTCCCCATGTTTCGTGCCCCTCCCCCCCACTCCCTTTTCCCTTGTTACGTCCCCTTCCTTTCCCCCCTGGTTCCTCGTATTGGAACTAGTGTAGTGTATGGGGGGGGGAACTACTATTTCAGAATTATCTTGAAGAATCGAAGGTTGGGTGAAGTGCGCATAAATTGTTAGTAAGAATTTAAAACAAAAGGATCAATGCATAAATGTTCGTAATAAGGCAAATCGGACACTTGGATTTATTAATCGCAGCGTTAGTAACAAGACACCTGGTGTGGTTCTCAAGCTATATCTTGCTCTAGTTAGGCCCCATTTAGATTATGCAGTTCAGTTTTGGTCGCCATATTATAGAATGGATATAAATTCACTTGAACGTGTCCAGCGTAGGATGACTAAGTTAATTCCCCAAATTAGAAATCTTTCATATGAAGAAAGATTAACAAAGCTTAAGTTGCATTCACTGGAAAGGCGAAGAGTTAGGGGTGACATGATAGAGGTTTACAAGTGGATGAATGGACATAACCGGGGGGATATTGGTAGGGTATTAAAAGTATCAACACAGGACAGAACACGAAACAATGGGTATAAATTGGATAAGTTTAGATTTAGGAAAGACTTGGGTAAATACTGGTTCAGTAACAGGTTGTTGATTTGTGGAACCAATTGCCGCGTAACATTGTGGAGGTGGGGTCCCTCGATTGTTTCAAGCACGGGTTGGACAAGTATATGAGTGGGATTGGGTGGTTATAGAATAGGAGCTGCCTCGTATGGGCCAATAGGCCTTCTGCAGTTACCTTTGTTCTTATGTTCTTATGTTCTTATAATGCTGCGTGTGGCACTATAGGAGACACAAGCTGGTCCCTGACGCTCCTCTACCCTCACTTGTATCGAGAGGCTAGCCGTTAACGTCTGGCCTACAAACTTTTTTTTAATTTAGTTAAATATATTAAAAATTTCTAAGTGTACAATGATGGCTAATTTTTTGGAATGTTTAATATCAAATTAATAAGATTAAAGTGTTTGTATGCCTACCAAGTTCAGCAGGCTGTAGATTTAATTCTAGGAATGTGTAAATGGTTAAATCTACAAACCATGAACCGGGATGTTAATCTTTGTCCATTCATTGTTTGCCTTACGTTCTCTACCATAAACGCTAACTATATAGCTACCCGAGGTATATATTAATCGTAAAATTGCCTTAAATTAGCATAACATTTCAGTGGATTTGTGTTCATGACTTCAGTGTAATGTAAATAATTATAACTAGATTACGGAATAATTCGTCCCGACCATTGCAATTGAACAATAGTTAACTACAGTTTCGTAATGAAATTATCCGCTCGCCGGTGGTCGCCACAAGGCGGTCAGAAGCTTGACAAACGCGCCTAGAGAAAAATTTCGATGCTAGTCGCCGGACACCTTCCTTCAGCAGCTTGCTTTAGCAGTTCAAAAAGTTGTAGTTTGGTAATGTACAGTATAGCCATGCACGTAGATTCTATTAAAGTTACTAGGTACGTCAGTGTTAACTTAATCTGCTAAATGTAGATAGTGTAATGTAGCGTAAATGTAGAACTAAAAGATTTGTCAGCCACTTTTACAACAAAGCATTAATACTTGTATAGTTTGTGTTACTCCCCCCCCCCCCACAAAAAAAACTAGTTCCCCCTAGTTTGCCTCTGAGCGTCTACAAACGTGTTATCTCCCGAGCTTAGAGGTTAAGCAAATGGTTTACGCTTCTTAGGTCAGCGTAACGGTTACAAATTTAACAAATATCCTGCTTAACTTTCCCGTGTAATTATTGCAAATAAGCTACAAATCGGTGAGTTTTACCTTGCCTTGTTAACCATATTCTTGAACCAGGGTTAAGTCTAAATGCACTATCTTGAGTCTTTTGTGATGATACTTTCTAGATTCTAGAATGCTTCTGATTAAAATACTGTTGTGGGGTGTTTGAGGTCTCCTGGGGACCCCACTACATGGTCCCAGACGGCTCCCTGGTGGTCGTGGTCCCGTCTCCTAAATAAAGCGTTGTCTGCACAGGTTTCTCCTTTCCCAAGTCATCCTTCAGAGAAAGCGTCTCTACAGGTCTAAAAACGCCAACCGGTTTAAAACTTACTAGTTTCATAACTCTAACAGTAGATTTATGTAAAGGAAGCGAGGAGTGTAGATTAGATCTAAAAAGTGCCATCCATTTAGAGATAGGATGTGCAAAGTCAATAAAGCGTTCATGTTTACATTATTGTTGCAGGAGAACGAGGTAAATGACCACGAGGGTTGTTTTAACCAGCATAGCTCGTCCGGTGGCGAATTCTGATGTTCGGCGACTCTGATTGGCCGAGGCGATGAGCGCTTCCATAAACTGGAGCTGGACAGTACTCAACTCACTCCCACCAGGTCGACATGACGTCCTTGCTAGTTAACGTCGTCGTGGGTTGATTAGACTTGCCCTACTGTGAGTGTTACGTTCTTTACGTGTCTCCTAAGGATAGAACAGTAATGACTTTGAATTAAGACGATATAGTCTGAATTGTTGGAAACATTAACTAAATATAAATTTTCATGGTGCGTGAATACTAATATCTTCAGCTGGGATCAAGCAAACTCTTACTGCTAGTCTTGGCAGGAGCTTCCAGCTAGTTACTATCGGTGAAGGATAAGGACGACTTCTTGGAGCTTTATAGCCGTAAGAGTTTAAATGTCATTAGTGTTTATAATGAAGTTATTAAAATGCACGTGCATTAAACTTTATAGTTATCCTGCTGCATAGATTTGATTGTCAGTAACTGATACTTTGTTACGTGGGAGCCAGTTCATATGGAAAGGGACGAGGACTTGGCCATCCAGGTAGTCCTACACAAACCCCTCACTGGAGGGTCAGAATGGCTTGTTTTATTTTATTCGTCACTACTCAGTCATAACATTCTGAGTGTTTGATTTTAAGTGCAGGTTACTTAAGGGTTTAGACGGCTGTAAAGAGGTCTATCAAGGTTTTATTTTTAACCTTGTGATAAGAATATGGTGATAACTCTACCCTTTCCGTCCCCAGGCTCGGCCGACCACAGCTAGACAAGGGAAGGCAACGAAGACCGTCTCGGGGTACTGAAGAACGTTGGTAAAATTAGATGGTGACCTCTTATGTAGAAATAATTGGTAAATTGAAAGAAAGTAATGACCAATAACGACGGCATGAAGTGGCGCGATATTGCCTGTCACCACGTGAAGTCTGTCGCCTGTAAGACCAGCCTTTGATAGTTTTCTGCCAAAAAATAGCCTCGTTTCCTGAATGATGTAAAATATTAAAATATTTAACTAGCTCATAATCTTTATCTTAAACAGGAGGTATCTTGATGCTACTAAGTATCTACACAACTTGCCATTAAGGACATGAAGTGTTGTAAAGATTATTGTGAGGGAAAAATTGTTTAACTAGTAGGTTATGGGAACCATTAATTGCTTGACTACATTAGCATGGCATTTAGTAAAATACAGGGGGGGGGGGGTATATATGAAATGTGTACACCATTTAACCCCCCCCAAACCACTCTAGATTACTTATAAAACCTGATTGTGGGACTATTTTGGGCCTCGCTAGGCGTCTACGATGAATGATTTTTGGCCTAATTTTATTTTGGGCGAGTTTGTATCGAAGAAATTTGAACGCTGGCTAGACTCTCCAGTGTCCTAAAATGCTTTTAAATTTTTATATACTGAAACTTATTCTAATTTATCAATTAAATGACATGTTGAGCTGCATATATATCTTTCCACTACGTCAGTTTACTACCATATTGGTTCTCCATATAATCTCTACAAACTAATAGTTGTACACATCATAAATGCATCTTTGTAGATGGCAAAATGAATTCTTTCTAGTTTGAGGAAGATGAGAGGGTTGGGGGGGACTTTTGAACGAGTTTCTAGAAAGTTAAAGAATTTAATTGGAAACATCAGAACGATGTAACTTAATTTATTAATTTTGGAACGAGACTGATGCACGAATGTTCAGTTTTGACCTCGTTACATATCGGTTTTAAAAAATGTGAACTGAAATTTAAATGATTTATGGTCGTCCTTTTAACATGACTTTACCAGTCTTAATTCATCTACCAAAAGAAGGGGGGTAAGTAATTATCAAAGGCACCAAGCCGGGAGAACACAAGTCTGTGGCTATTTAAAAATGATAATACAGGGACAAGTAGAGGGTTATTAAAGGCCTCAAACTACCATTTTTCGCACAGCCCCGGAAGAATAACATTTACTTTAAAAATACTTAGGCAAAAATCTCTTCGTGAACCTAACAAGATGTGCATTTGTACGGAAAACATAGTAGAGCTGTTCGCTGCATGGAGGTCACTAGATTACTTGTTTACATGCATCGCAAAAAAATTTAACCATGCCAGTTCTATGTAATCACGGTATAACTGGAAACTAAGCCTATGCAGGTCTGCTTCCAATTTCTCTGCAGACCTGTGCCACCTCATTGTTTGCCTGCCAATGGGTGATTTTTATAGCACTTTTGAAAGTTTATAAGTAATTATCAAAAGGCACCAAACCAGGAAGGCTATGTAGCACCATCAAATGTGCGGAATAATTAGAGGGCGCTAAATATCACCAAGGATGCCAATACGAGAACAAAAACGCATAAGGCGAAAGATATCAAATGTCAAAGAATTCCATTGAGGGACAGGTGACCGCGAGGGGCGGTCGGAAAGTATGACACACGCTTGAAAGTTTATAAGACCAAGTTAACACTATGGTAGGGCTGTCCTACCACGGGAGTAGACTTCGTAATGTCAAGGCTTTGTAAGTGTGTTTACCACCCATAATGTCAAACTTCAGTGGCATTACTAAATGCAAGACAAGAGGGAGTATGTAGGGATTTGTTGGATGGAGGGGAGGGTTAAGTCGATCCAGTTTGGAAACTGGGTTCTGGGGGTCTTTTTAACACTTTCAAACTGTACAAGATGATCCAGGTTGTAGCGCCTGTACCTGTAGGGACTATAACAGCCTAGTCAGACAGGGCCGTGAGAACATTGTGCCCAGCAGTATTAATCACATTTAAACAAGGAAGAAAGGAATAAAAAAGTGTTTGAAGTAGCAATTTAATATTGAAATTCAGAGTAAATAAACAACGCGAGGTGTCGTCCATTAGAAGGTGAGCTCTTAGATCGGAAGATCTTAGTTCCAAGATGCCCTGGCGACGGGCAGGGCATAGTTTTACTCCATCCTTGATGTCCTTGTACGTTGATGTAGCGAGACTGTTCTCGTTGCCTTCTCTCATCCGGTTGTAGTTGGCCGGACCTGAGGACGAGACGAAGTTAACATAAGGAATGTCAGGTTTAAAATAGTTAATATTGCAATTTTTTTTTTATTTTTGTTTACCGTTACATAAAAGAAGTTAAGTCTTCGTAAGATACTAGCCAACTCCACTAGCTCCCACAGGATGAATGGGGAGGGGGGGGGGATCCCAAGAAGTCACAGGACGCGTGTGGGGCCCAACTAGCGGCCACCGGACCCGTGTGGCGTCCTGTGGCTGCTAGTGGGCCCGTGTGGGGGCCCACTAGCGGCCACAGAACGCGTGTGGAGGTCCACTAGCGGCCACAGGATCCGTGTGGGGCCAACTCGCGGCCACAGGACGCGTGTGGGCACCCCACTAGCAGCCACAAAACGCGTGGGGGCCCACTAGCAGCCACAGGACGCGTGTGGGGCCCACTAGCGTCCACAAGACGCGTGAGGGGCCCACTAGCGGCCACAGGACGCGTGAGGGGCCCACTAGCGGCCACAAGACGCGTGTGGGGCCCACTAGCGGCCACAGGACGCGTGAGGGGCCCACTAGCGTCCACAAGACGCGTGAGGGGCCCACTAGCGGCCACAGGACGCGTGTGGGGCCCACTAGCGGCCACAGGACGCGTGTGGGGGCCCACTAGCAGCCACAAGATGCGTGTGGGGCCGACTAGCGTCCACAGGACGCGTGTGGAGGTCTACTAGCGGCCACAGGATCCGTGTGGGGCCAACTCGCGGCCACAGGACGCGTGTGGGCACCCACTAGCAGCCACAAAACGCGTGGGGGCCCACTAGCGGCCACAGGACGCGTGTGGGGCCCACTAGCGGCCACAGGACGCGCGAGGGGCCCCACTAGCGGCCACAGTACCCGTGTGGGTTCCACTAGCGGCCACAGTACCCGTGTGGGTTCCACTAGCGGCCACAGGACTCCTGTGGGGCCCACTAGCGGCCACAGGACTCCTGTGGAGCCCACTAGCGGCCACAGGACTCCTGTGGGGAACACTAGCGGCCACAGGACTCCTGTGGGGCCCACTAGCGGCCACAGGACTCCTGTGGGGCCCACTAGCGGCCACAGGACGCGTGTGGGGGCCCACTAGCGGCCACACGACGCGTGTGGGGGCCCACTAGCGGCCACACGACGCGTGAAGGGCCCACTAGGGGCCACACGACGCGTGAAGGGCCCACTAGCGTCCACAAGACGCGTGTGGGGGCCCACTAGCGGCCACAAGACGCGTGTGGGGCCCACTAGCGGCCACAGGACGCGTGAGGG
Source organism: Procambarus clarkii (assembly GCF_040958095.1). Classification (NCBI taxonomy): domain Eukaryota; kingdom Metazoa; phylum Arthropoda; class Malacostraca; order Decapoda; family Cambaridae; genus Procambarus; species Procambarus clarkii. The sequence continues at coordinate 19,908,649 of NC_091169.1, read as the reverse complement.
GCCCACTAGCGTCCACAGGACGCGTGAGGGGCCCACTAGCGTAAACAGGACGCGTGAGGGGCCCACTAGCGGCCACAGGACGCCTGTGGGGCCCACTAGCGGCCACAGGACGCCTGTGGGGCCCACTAGCGGCCACAGGACGCCTGTGGGGCCCACTAGCGGCCACAGGACGCCTGTGGGGCCCACTAGCGGCCACAGGACGCCTGTGGGGCCCACTAGCGGCCACAGGACGCCTGTGGGCCCCACTAGCGGCCACAGGACTCCTGTGGGGCCCACTAGCGGCCACAGGAATCCTCTGGGGCCCACTAGCGGCCACAGGACTCCTGTGGGGCCCACTAGCGGCCACAGGACGCGTGTGGGGGCCCACTAGCGGCCACAGGACGCGTGAGGGGCCCACTAGCGTCCACAAGACGCGTGAGGGGCCCACTAGCGGCCAAAGGACGCGTGAGGGGCCCACTAGCGGCCACAAGACGCGTGTGGGGCCCACTAGCGGCCACAGGACGCGTGAGGGGCCCACTAGCGTCCACAAGACGCGTGAGGGGCCCACTAGCGGCCACAGGACGCGTGTGGGGCCCACTAGCGGCCACAGGACGCGTGTGGGGGCCCACTAGCCGCCACAAGATGCGTGTGGGGCCGACTAGCGTCCACAGGACGCGTGTGGAGGTCTACTAGCGGCCACAGGATCCGTGTGGGGCCAACTCGCGGCCACAGGACGCGTGTGGGCACCCACTAGCAGCCACAAAACGCGTGGGGGCCCACTAGCGGCCACAGGACGCGTGTGAGGCCCACTAGCAGCCACAGGACGCGTGTGGGGGCCCACTAGCAGCCACAGGACGCGTGTGGGGCCCACTAGCGGCCACAGGACGCGCGAGGGGCCCCACTAGCGGCCACTGGACGCGCGAGGGGCCCCACTAGCAGCCACAGGACCCGTGTGGGGTCCACTAGCGGCCACAGTACCCGTGTGGGTTCCACTAGTGGCCACAGGACCCGTGTGGGGCCCACTAGCGGCCACAGGACTCCTGTGGGGCTCACTAGCGGCCACAGGACTCCTGTGGGGCCCACTAGCGGCCACAGGACTCCTGTGGGGCCCACTAGCGGCCACAGGACTCCTGTGGGGCCCACTAGCGGCCACAGGACTCCTGTGGGGCCCACTAGCGGCCACAGGACTCCTGTGGAGCCCACTAGCGGCCACAGGACTCCTGTGGAGCCCACTAGCGGCCACAGGAATCCTGTGGGGCCCACTAGCGGCCACAGGACTCCTGTGGGGCCCACTAGCGGCCACAGGACGCGTGTGGGGGCCCACTAGCGGCCACAGGACGCGTGAGGGGCCCACTAGCGTCCACAAGACGCGTGTGGGGGCGCACTAGCAGCCACAAGACGCGTGTGGAGCCCACTAGCGGCCAAAGGACGCGTGAGGGGCCCACTAGCGTCCACAGGACACGTGAGGGGCCCACATGCGTCCACAGGACGCGTGAGGGGCCCACTAGCAGCCACAGGACGCGTGTGGGGCGCACTAGCGGCAACAGGACGCGTGTGGGGCCCACTAGCGGGCACGAGATGCGTGTGGGGGTCCACTAGCGGCCACAGGACGCGTGTGGGGGCCCACTAGCAGCCACAGGACGCGTGTGAGGGCCCACTAGCAGCCACAGAACGCGTGTGGGGCCCACTAGCAGCCACAGAACGCGTGTGGGGCCCACTAGCGGCCACAGGACGCGTGAGGGGGTCCACTAGCGGCCACAAGACGCGTGTGAGGCTTACTAGCAGCCACAGGACGCGTATGAGGGCCCACTAGCAGCCACAGAACGCGTGTGGGGCCCACTAGCGGCCACAGGACGCGTGAGGGGGTCCACTAGCGGCCACAGGACGCGTGAGGGGGTCCACTAGCGGCCACAGGACGCGTGTGAGGCCTACTAGCGGACACAGGACACGTGTGGGGCCCGCCCACTAGCGGCCACAGGACGCGCGAGGGGGCCCACTAGCAGCCACAGGAACCGTGTGGGGTCCACTAGCGGCCGCAGGACCCGTGTGGGGTCCACTAGCGGCCGCAGGACCCGTGTGGGGCCCACTAGCGGCCACAGGACGCGTGTGGGGCCCACTAGCGGCCACAGGACTCCTGTGGGGCCCACTAGCGGCCACAGGAATCTTGTGGGGCCCACTAGCGGCCACAGGAATCCTGTGGGGCCCACTGGCGGCCACAGGAATCCTGTGGGGCCCACTAGCAGCCACAGGACGCGTGTGGGGGCCCACTAGCGGCCACAGGACGCGTGTGGGGGCCCACTAGTGGCTACAGGACGCGTGAGGAGCCCACTAGCGTCCACAAGACGCGTGTGGAGGCCCACTAGTAGCCAAAGGACGCGTGAGGGGCCCACTAGCGTCCACAGGACACGTGAGGGGCCCACAAGCGTCCACAGGACGCGTGAGGGGCCCACTAGCGGCCACAGGACGCGTGTGGGGCGCACTAGCGGCAACAGGACGCGTGTGGGGCCCACTAGCGGCCACGAGATGCGTGTGGGGGTCCACTAGCGGCCACAGGACGCGTGTGGGGGCCCACTAGCAGCCACAAGACGCGTGTGGGGCCCACTAGCGTCCACAGGACGCGTGTGGGGCCCACTAGCGGTCACAGGAGGCGTGTGGGGCCCACTAGCAGCCACAAAACGCGTGTGGGGCACACTAGCGGCCACAGGACGCGTGTGGGGTCCACTAGCAACCACAGGACGCGTGAGGGGGTCCACTAGCGGCCACAGGACGCGTGTGGGGCCCACTAGCGCCCACAGGACGCTTGTGGGGCCCACTAGCAGCAACAAGACGCGTGTGGGGCCCACTAGCGGCCATAGGACGCGTGTGGGGGCCCACTAGCAGCCACAAGACGTGTGTGGGGCCCACTAGCGGCCACAGGACGCGTGTGGGGGCCCACTAGCGGCCACCGGACGCATCTGGGCCCAACTGGCGGCCACAGTACGCGTGTGGGGGCCCACTAGCGGCCACCGGACGCATCTGGGTCCACTAGCGGCCACCGAACGCATCTGGGCCCACTAGCGGCCACAGGACGCTTGTGGGGCCCATTGGAGCCACAGGACTCCTGAGGGGCCCACTAGCGGCCACAAGAATCCTGTGGGGCCCACTAGTGGCCACAGGACTCCTGTTAGGCCCACTAGCGGCCACAGGACGCGTGAGGGGCCCCACTAGCGGCCACAGGACGCGCGAGGGGCCCCACTAGCGGCCACGGGACGCGCGAGGGGGCCCACTACCAGCCACAGGCACGTGGGAGGCCCACTAGCGACCATAGGACGCGTCGGGAGACCACTAGCGGCCACAGGACGCGTGAAGGGGTCCACTAGTGGCCACAGGACGCGTGTGGGGCCCCACTAGCGGCCACAAGACGCGCGAGGGGCCCCACTAGCAGCCACAGGACGCGCGAGGGGCCCCACTAGCGGCCACAGGACGCGCGAGGGGGCCCACTAGCAGCCACAGGCACGTGGGAGGCCCACTAGCAGCCACAGAACTCCTGTGGGGCCCACTAGCGGCCACAGAACTCCTGTGGGGCCCACTAGCGGCCACAGCACGCGTGAGGGGCCCACTACCGGCCACAGGACGCGTGAGGGGGTCCACTAGCGACCACAGGACGCGTGTGGGGGCCCACTAACGGCCACAGGACGCGTGTGGGGGCCCACTAGCGGCCACAAGACGCGTGTGGGGGCCCACTAGCGGCCACAAGACGCGTGTGGGGGCCCACTAGCGGCCACAAGACGCGTGTGGGGGCCCACTAGCGGCCACAAGACGCGTGTGGGGGCCCACTAGCGGCCACAGGACGCGTGAGGGGCCCACTAGCGTCCACAGAACGCGTGAGGGGCCCACTAGCGGCCACAGGACGCGTGTGGGGCCCACTAGCGGCCACTGGACTTCTGTGGGTCCCACTAGCGCCACAGGACGCGTGAGGGGGGCCCTCTAGCGGCCACAGGACGCGTGAAAACGCCCACTAGCGGCCACAGGACGCGTGAGGGGGTCCACTAGCGGCTACTGGACGCGTGTGGGGGCCCACTAGCAGCCACAGGACGCGTGTGGGGGCCCACTAGCGGCCACAGGCCGCGTGAGGGGCCCACTAGCGGCAACAGGACGCGTGTGGGGCCCACTATCAGCCACAGGACGCGTGTGGGGCCCACTCGCGGCCACAGGACGCGTGTGGGGCCCACTCGCGGCCACAGGACGCGTGTGGGGCCCACTAGCGGCCACAGGCCGCGTGATGGGCCCACTAGCGGCCACAGGCCGCGCGAGGGGCCCACTAGCGTCCACAGGACGCGTGAGGGGCCCACTAGCGGCCACAGGACGCGTGTGGGGCCCACTAGCGGCCACAGGACGCGTGAAGGGCCCACTAGCGGCCACAGGACGCGTGTGGGGCCCACTAGCGGCCAGAAGACGCGTGTGGGGGCCCACTAGCGGCCAGAAGACGCGTGTGGGGGTCCACTAGCGGCCACAGGACGCGTGTGGGGGCTCACTAGCATCCACAAGACGCGTGTGGGGACCACTAGCGTCCACAGGATGCGTGAGGGGGCCACTAGCGGCCACAGGACGCATGTGGAGCCCAATAGCGGCCACAGGACGCGTGTGGGGCCCAATAGCGGCCACAGGACGCGTGTGGGGCCCACTAGCGTCCACAGGACGCGTGAGGGGGCCACTATCGGCCACAGGACGCGTGTGGGGCCCAATAGCGGCCACAGGACGCGTGTGGGGCCCACTAGCGGCCACAGGATGCGTGTGGGGGTCCACTAGCGGCCACAGGATCCGTGTGGGGCCCACTTGCGGCCACAGGACGCGTGTGGAGGCCCACTAGCAGCCACAAGGCGCGTGTGGGGCCCACTAACGGCCACAGGACGCGTGAGGGGTCCACTAGCAACCACAGGACGCGTGAGGGGGTCCACTAGCGGCCACACGACGCGTGTGGTGCCCACTTGCGGCCACAGGATGCTTGTGGGGCCCACTAGCAGCCACAAGACGCGTGTGGGGACCACTAGTGGCCACAGGACGCGTGTGGGGGCCCACTAGCAGCCACAAGACGTGTGTGGGGTCCACTAGCGGCCACAGGACGCATGTGGGGGCCATCTAGCAGCCACAGGACGCATGTGGGGGCCATCTAGCAGCCACAGGACGCATGTGGGGGCCATCTAGCAGCCACAGGACGCGTGTGGGGCCCACTAGCGGCCACAGGACGCGTAAGGGGTCCACTAGCGGGCACAGGGCGCGTGTGGGCCCCACTAGCGGCCACAGGACGCGTGTGGGGGTCCACTAGCGGCCACAGGACCCGTGTGGGGGTTCACTAGCGGCCACAGGACGCGTGTGGGGCCTCACTAGCCGCCACAGTACGCATGTGGGGCCTCACTAGCGGCCACAGGACGCATGTGGGGCCCACTAGCGGCAACAGGACGCATGCGGGACCCACTAGTGGCCACAGTACGCATGCGGGGCCCTACTAGCGGCCACAGGACGCATGCGGGGCCCACTAGCGGCCACAAGACGCATGCGGGGCCCACTAGCGGCCACAGGACGCGTGGGGGGCCAACTAGCACCCACAGGACGCGTGTGGGGCCCACAGGACGCGTGTGGGGCCCACAGGACGCGTGGTGGCCCACTAGCGGCCACAGGACGCATGTGGGGCCCACTAGCGCCCACAGGACGCGTGGGGGGCCCACTAGCGGCCACAGGACGCATGCGGGGCCCACTAGCGGCCACAAGACGCATGCGGGGCCCACTAGCGACGACAGGACGCGTGGGGGTCCACTAGTGCCCACAGAATGCGTGTGGGGCCCAGTAGCGGCCACAGGACGCATGCGGGGCCCACTAGCGGCAACAGGACGCGTGGGGGGCCCACTAGCACCCACAAGACGCGTGGGGGGCCCACTAGCGGCCACAGAACGCGTGTGGGGCCCACTAACGGCCACAGGACGCGTGGAGGGCCCACTAGCGGCCACAGGACCCGTATGGGGCCCACTAGCCGCCACAGGACCCGTGTGGGGCCCACTAGCGGCCACAGGACGCGTGGAGGGCCCAGTAGCACCCACAGGACGCGTGGGGAGCCCACCAGTGGCCACAGGACGCGTGTGGGGCCCCAATTTGGCCTTAGGATGCGTGGTGGGGCCCCACTAACGGCCACAGGACGCGTGTGGGGCCCAATAGCGGCTACTGGATGCGTGTGGAGCCTACTAGTGGCTACGGGTCCCGTGGGGGCCCACTTGCGGCCACAGGACGTGTGTGGGGCCCACTAGCGGCCACAAGACGTGTGGGGGGACCACTAGCGGCCACAGGACGCGTGTGGGGCCCACTAGTGGCCACAGGACGCATGCGGGGGCCCACTAGCAGCCACAAGAAGCTTGTAGGACCCATTAGTAGCCAAAGGACGTATGCTGGGCCCACTAGTGGCCACAAGACGCATGCAGGGCCCTCTAGCGGCCACAGGACGCATGTTGGGCCTACTACTGGCCACAGGACGCACGTTGGGCCCCACTTGCGGCCACAGGACGCTTGTGGGGCCCACTAACCACCACGGGACGCGTGTAGGGCCCACTAGCGGCCACAGAACGCGTGTGGGGACCACTAGCGGCCACAGGACGCGTGTGGGGACCACTAGCGGCCACAGGACGCGTGTGGGGCCCACTAGCGGCCACAGGACGCGTGTGGGGCCCACTAGCGGCCACAGGACGCGTGTGGGGACCACTAGCGGCCACAGGACGCGTGTGGGGACCACTTGCGGCCACAGGACGCGTGTGGGGCCCACTAGCGGCCACAGGACGCGTGTGGGGCCCACTAGCGGCCACAGAACGCGTGTGGGGCCCACTAGCGGCCACAGCACGCGTGTGGGGCCCACTAGCGGCCACAGGACGCGTGTGGGGACCACTAGCGGCCACAGGACGCGTGTGGGGACCACTAGCGGCCACAGGACGCGTGTGGGGACCACTAGCGGCCACAGGACGCGTGTGGGGACCACTAGCGGCCACAGGACGCGTGTGGGGACCACTAGCGGCCACAGGACGCGTGTGGGGACCACTAGCGGCCACAGGACGCGTGTGGGGACCACTAGCGGCCACAGGACGCGTGTGGGGACCACTAGCGGCCACAGGACGCGTGTGGGGACCACTAGCGGCCACAGGACGCGTGTGGGGACCACTAGCGGCCACAGGACGCGTGTGGGGACCACTAGCGGCCACAGGACGCGTGTGGGGACCACTAGCGGCCACAGGACGCGTGTGGGGACCACTAGCGGCCACAGGACGCGTGTGGGGACCACTAGCGGCCACAGGACGCGTGTGGGGACCACTAGCGGCCACAGGACGCGTGTGGGGACCACTAGCGGCCACAGGACGCGTGTGGGGACCACTAGCGGCCACAGGACGCGTGTGGGGACCACTAGCGGCCACAGGACGCGTGTGGGGACCACTAGCGGCCACAGGACGCGTGTGGGGACCACTAGCGGCCACAGGACGCGTGTGGGGACCACTAGCGGCCACAGGACGCGTGTGGGGACCACTAGCGGCCACAGGACGCGTGTGGGGACCACTAGCGGCCACAGGACGCGTGTGGGGACCACTAGCGGCCACAGGACGCGTGTGGGGACCACTAGCGGCCACAGGACGCGTGTGGGGACCACTAGCGGCCACAGGACGCGTGTGGGGACCACTAGTGGCCACAGGACGCGTGTGGGGACCACTAGCGGCCACAGGACGCGTGTGGGGACCACTAGCGGCCACAGGACGCGTGTGGGGACCACTAGCGGCCACAGAACGCGTGTGGGGACCACTAGCGGCCACAGGACGCGTGTGGGGACCACTAGCGGCCACAGAACGCGTGTGGGGACCACTAGCGGCCACAGAACGCGTGTGGGGACCACTTGCGGCCACAGGACGCGTGTGGGGACCACTAGCGGCCACAGAACGCGTGTGGGGACCACTAGCGGCCACAGAACGCGTGTGGGGACCACTTGCGGCCACAGGACGCGTGTGGGGACCACTAGCGGCCACAGAACGCGTGTGGGGACCACTAGCGGCCACAGAACGCGTGTGGGGACCACCTGCGGCCACAGGACGCGTGTGGGGACCACTTGCGGCCACAGAACGCGTGTGGGGACCACTAGCGGCCACAAGAAGCTTGTAGGACCCAATAGTGGCCACAGGACGTTTGCTGGGCCCACTAGTGGCCACAGGACGCATGTGGGGGCCCTCTAGCGGCCACAAAACGCACGTGGGGGCCTACTACTGGCCACAGAACGCACGTTGGGCTCCACTTGCGGCCACAGGACGCTTACAGGCCCACTAGTGGCCACAGGACTCTTGTGGGGCCCACTAACCACCACGGGACGCGTGTAGGGACTCACTATGGGCCACAGGACGCGTGTAGGGCCTCACTATGGGCCACAGGACGCATGTGGGGCCCACTATCGGCCACAGGACGCGTGGTGGGCCCACTATCGGCCACAGGACGCGTGGGGGGCCCACTATCGGCCACAGGACGCGTGGGGGGCCCACTATCGGCCACAGGACGCGTGGGGGGCCCACTATCGGCCACAGGACGCGTGGGGGGCCCACTAGCGGCCACAGGACCCGTGTGGGGCCCACTAGAGGCCACAAGACACATGTGGGGCGCACTAGTGGCCATAGGATGCATATAGGGCCCACTAGCGGCCACAGGACGCGTGTGTGTGGCCCACTAGCGGCCACAGGACTCGTGTGGGGCCCACTAGCGGCCTCTGGACGCGTGTGGGGCCCCACTAGCGGCCACAGGACGCATGTGGGGCCCACTAGGAATCATAGGACTCGTGCGGGGTCCACTAGCGGCCACAGGACCCTTGTGGATCACCCACTCTCGGCCAAAAGACGCGTGAGGGGCCAACTATCGTTCATAGGACGCGTGTGGGGACCCACTAGCGCTCCCAGGACGGTTGTGGGGCCCACTAATGCCCAGAGGACGGGTGTTGGGGCCCACTAGCTCCCACAGGACGGTTGTGGGGCCCACTACCACACCACAATATAAACTATAGGAACAGACAAGCAAAACCTGGAGACGCAGATATAATTAAAGCTTCATAGTCCATTAACAATGCTGTAATATTTTATCACAAAAAGACTATAGTAACTAATATTAACGTGCAAATATTTAAGAGAGAAAATAAATTATTAATTGATAATTAAAGTTATCAACTTATGAAACGACAAAATTTTAAGTGCAAGGTTTACAAAATTTTGTGAAATTGAGAGTCTAGTTAGTAACAAATTGGCAAATCGTAAATATTTTGAGTTTAGACTGATTTGTATGTATTTATGTATAACTTATACATAAACATATACATGTCTTATATATACATGTCTTACTTCCCTTAGTAAGCGAGAGGGGAAGACAACCTTAGACGTTTTGGTCGAAGTTGGGGTGGGGTGGGGGGGGGGGGGGGAGGGGGGGTCAAACCCACTCTGCAATAAATGACTAAAATACCATCCGACGCCTGTAGAGACCCCATCTAGCCTCTTTTATATATCACCCACATTGACCTACAGTGCCTATGATATTTAAACGCATCCAGTGAGTGGCAGTGAGGACCCATACCCATCCAACGGGTGGTGGTGGACCCCATACGAATGCTTTTGGGTGGTACTGGACCTCAAGCATTGAGTGACTGCGTGTGGATGTTATATCCATCCTATTTGTAGTAGTTTTCCCCGTGGACATTCCAACGTCATGTCGTTTTCTGTGAACGTTCCTACAATTCATTCTCTTTAAAGTTGTCAAAGCGTACACTATTGTAAATAATGTTTGGCGAACAAACCATTATTATATATAATAATTTATAGCGTGCTTATTACAATTTACTGAGAAGCACCAAGATTTCTCCTAAGTGCTAACCCTTTAACTAGATGCAGTGTAGAATAGTGGTTTAAATCATGGGTTGAGACATTGACAAAGAATGGAGACTTTTGTCTGCCCGAAACGCTGCGCGTACTAGTGGCTTTACAAGATTGTAAATACTATGCTATGTATTCTCACAAACCCTATGTACCTTCTTGTATATAAATAAATATTATAATTTTAACTATTTTCAGTAAAGAGTAAACTAGTTTTAGTCATGAGTATCCATCCGTCAACAGCCATCATCTTCGCTGACGACTTCACTACAATCTTAATTAAGCCTTAAAATCATCCAAAATACTAAAATAAGGAGCCATAGGTCGTAGCTACATATACCATTGGTGAAACCATCTGTGTGTGTACTTTCACGTGAATAAATATTTTGATTTTAACTATAAATCTTAATAATTGGAATTATTATTATTTAGTTAACTTTTGTCTCCAAGTCCAGTAGATGGTAATCAATTTCCTCCTTACCAGTAAATAATTTTATGCTAAATTTTGAGCACTGTGTTCAGTCCCACAAGGTCTAATTACTGACCATTCTCAAGATGCATGAACTGTATAATAAACTGATTGCTTTGGTAATTATTAATCGATATATTTTTCACATATATTGAAGTCAAGAATGATAAAAATCGTCTGAAATGATAATCTACTTTTAAGGCAATTTTACGAGTAATATTACGGCAAGACTTTATAATTAGCGTTGATTAGCAGAGACTAGCATCTGAATTTTACTTAAGGCGCGTTTGTCAAGCTTCCGACTGTCTTGTGTAGAGCCCCGGGAGCTGACACTTGCACCACTACGAACCGGTAGTTATTTATTTATTTATATATAGTTAAGTCAAGGTAACTATCGTTCAAATGCAATGGTCAGGACGAATTATTCCGTTCGAGGACAGAAGAAAATGTATATATGTTGCTTAGCATTGTAACTGTGTGGCCACGTCTTTGGTAGAAAATAATAATAATAATAAACTTGTTATATTAGAGAACTTTCTACACTACACTGAGTAATCATGAATGATGCAAATCGACTGAAATGCTTCACTTCAAGGTAATTTTACGATTAATATATACAACAAGTTATATAATTAGCGTTGATGGTATAAAAAATAAAAACAGATCAACATCATGGATGAACATCCTAAAGATTAACATCCTGGTTCATGAGTTTTAGAAAATTTCACTAATTACCCATTACTAGAATTACATCTCTAGCCTGCTGAATTTAAGTAGTCATGTTATTAAAGCATGTTTTAAATTTAGTTTTGAATTTGTAGTTTTAATTTTTAAATACTACTTTCCGTTAGTACACTTACAGGAATTTGTAATATATATTTAACCGAATTTTTAAGGTTGAAGGACAGACGTTAAGGGCTAGCCTCTCGCATGATACAAGTGGGGTAAGCGTCACAGGCCAGTTTGGGTCAGTTATAGTGCCACACGCAGCAGCATTATGCGCACTTAACCCAACCTTCAATTCGTCAAGGAAAATCTGAAATAAGGGTAGTTTTACCCACACACTTCACTAGTTCTAGTACGGGGAACTAGGGGAAAGGAAGGGGGGACGCAACAAGGGTAAAGGGAGGGGATCCTCCACTTTCAACTAACCTTCAAAAGACGAAGCTGGAACTGGATACCAAAAGTGAGGTAAAATATGCTGAAGTGCTTTTTGTCTCATCGTTCCTTATATAACCAGCAGCCAACTAAACCCAGCCGCTGATTGGTTGACACTCACCCTAAAACTCAACCCATTGGTTAACATTATGCGAGTTTGAGGTGTCAATCAGTGACCAACACAACCCGTTCTCACACTAGGCTGTTTAAAACAGCGGCCGTCCTCGCCAGACGCATTCATCAATTTTAACATTTTAACATACTGTGTATTAAAAATTGGTTTGTTCTCATATATAAATTAATATTCTTATACATAAAAATTGAATGTATAGTTTGGCGTAGGTTTGGTGTTTAGGTTCTGTTGGTAATTATTTGTATTTGAAGTACGTGGGTGAAGCATATATAGAATTATGGTTCGAACAGAGGACGTGAGCGAAGCACTTGTTCCGGAAGTGTTCGGACGTCATCAGTTGAGTCATGTGTAAACCGCTTTTCATTCATAAACAGGGGGATTAGCGGGTGCATGGAATCACTTTTGGGGCTTTGTTTGGAGGACGGGCTGCATTATTGGTTCATTAGAGACTCGTTCGGATTTGGGGAAAGTGAAGCAGCCCGTCCTACAAACAAAGACCCAAAAGTGATTCCATGCACCTGCTCAAGCCTATGTTTATGCAGCCCGTCCTCCAAACAAAGATCCAAAAGTGATTCCATGTACCCGCCAAACCCCCTGTTTATGAATGAAAAGCGGTTTACACACGACTCACAACTGCTGACGTTCGAACATATCCGGAACAAGTGTTTCACTGACGAATTTTGTTCGAATCACAACGCTATAAATGCTTCACCCACGTACTACAAATACAAATAATCGCCAACAGAACCTAAACACCTAACCTAACCTATGCCTATATATGCACAATATGCTAATATATTATAATATTAATTTATACTTGAGAAAATTCCCGTTTTGAATGAACAGCACATTAAAATTTATGAATGCGTCTGTGGGGTCGACCGCTGGATGTAATGGACTTGAGTCGAGGACGGGTTGGTTTATGAATTAAAAACGGTTTACACACGACTCACAACTGATTTTGTTCGAACACTTCCGGAACAGGTGCTTCAGTGACGAATTTTGTTCGAACCACAACGTTGTAAATGCTTCACCTACGTACTACATACACAAATAATCGCCCACATAACCTAAACACCTAACTTAACCTATGCCTATATATGAACAATATGCTAATATATTACAATATTAATTTATATTTGAGAAAATTCCCGTTTTGGATGAACAGCATGTACAAATTTATGAATGCGTCTGTGGGGTCGACCACTGGATGGAATGGACTTGAGTCGAGGATGGGTTGAACGACAGAGAAGCAAAGTAACATGACAATCCTATGAAGGCATGACTTAACACTACATTTGTGCGCATTATCTACAGCATTTATTTTAAAGTCATATTAACAAAGGAATAGTTACGATATTATAGATATATATAAATACACACATTTTCCAAACTATAACAAAAGTATTCCTACACGTTTTGAAATCACAATGGTATCAACTGTACATGCAGATCACTTAATTTTTCAAGGGCTTGTAAGAGAAGTTCTGAAAGGTCACGAGTCTGGCCAGTGGGGAGTCGTATCTGCGACACTTTGTAGTCGCAGTGGAACCGGACGGGTGGCATGCCTGACTGGTTTTGTTGCTAGTGCTTGTTGCAGACTTTGCCGAGCAGGAGACCCTTATTTGTGCTGGGTCCGACACCTCGTCATCCACGGAGGGTTGATGATGGGCTACGAAGCCTGGCTCGCCTGTGACGGAGCTTTGATGGACTTTTGTAGTTTCACCAATGTTAGCACTCTGGTGCGCTTTGGGTGTATCTTTAATGGAGCTAGAGCGTGGGCCTGCATGGAATGTAGCCTCGGCAGGCGTGGAGCTAGAGCGTGGGCCTGCATGGAGCGTAGCCTCGACAGGCGTGGAGCTAAACCGTGGGCCTGCATGGGGTGTAGCCTCATCAGGCGTGGAGCTAGACCGTGGGCCTTCATGGGGCGTAGCCTCGACAGGCGTGGAGCTAGAGCATGCTTGAGATTCTGTGAAACTTTTCTGTGCCTCGACATCTATCGAGCATGACGGGATTGATACGCTGCCATGTTCAGATAAGAAATTTCTCTGACCAACCCAGCCAGGTAACGAACTTCGTCTTTGCTGTAGGCTGACACTTTCGGGAGAGTGTTCTCCATTTCCCAAGGTAAATACGCTGTCCTCCACTGGTGGTACTGTGGGTATTTCTGGAGAAATGTGTTCTCCTCTCGCTGTCTGCCCCCTGCATACCCGGCAGCAAACGGCTAACAGGAACATGACAACAACGACAGGTACAAACACTATGAAGCCAAGACTATCATCTCCGCCGATCCTGGTAACTCTGCTCATGTTGGTATGATAATGCCTGTACTGTGGCATTTTACGAGTGAAGAAGTACCAGAGTAACTTCAATGGTCACAGTTGTGCAGCTTCCTGGAAAAGAAATTAACTATAAGAAGTAAGGATTGATGATACAAGACCGAACCTAACTAGGACACTCAGCAGATATTACACAAGATAGCGCAATACAGGAACCCAAAGTAGCATGTTTACGAGTCAAGGCTCCGCCAAATTCCCCTCCACAAGTTTTAGAAGGATGCAGTTACATACAAGTACTTGAATTCAAGCCTAGTACTTTCAATTTCAACATTAGTTGGTACTTAAACTTTTAACTGTACTTTGCCAAATTAACTTTTAAGAGCTTCAAGTAACTTTAAGCATCTACTAGCTGCTTTATACATTTTTACAATTTATAATCAAAATTTGGCAACACTCATATATTTAAGTAAGTAATTATCAAAAGAAGGCACCAAACCGGGAAGGTTATGTAGCCCCATCAAATGTGTGGAATAATCAGAGGGCGCTAAATATCACCAAGGATGCCACTACGAGAACAGAAACGCACAAGGCGAACGATATCAAAAGTATCCAATTCATCAAGAATTCCATCGTGGGACAAGTGACCGCGAGGAACGGTCGGAAAGCAAGACACGCTCGTCCTGGAAGTCAGGACATTAACAAGGATACGCACGACCGTAAGAGGGACAATGCAATTTGGACAATAAGGAGCAAGGGAAGCATTCCATTAAGTGACCGTGAGTTAAGCGTGTATGGCCAATACGTAACCTGGCCAGAGCCGTTTCCCATCGCCGATTACGGTAGTAGGGGGGAAGGCCATGGGGAGGACACTATGCTTAAGAGTATGCAGTTTGTTACCATCAACAGAAGACCAACGGGCAAGGATGGAGGAATGAATAACTGGGTAAAAGTCAGAATAAGGTATACCTATACTGGAGATGCAGAATGTGGTAAGATTATTATTTTACTCCTCTGATATACTTCATCCACACCGGAAGTACGGTGATGTACGGATCAAACTGAAAAAACTGGCTTGACAACAGTTTACTGTACAGATCCCTGCAGATACGTAACCACTGGTTGCTCCAGTAAATATTAGTTCTCCATGCAAAAGGAGATGCGAAAATTTACAGACAATCCTTGTCGAAAATCAGACACATACTAATACTGTACTATATACTAACATTGTAACCATCATAAGATGTAGTTAATTTATATTAGTTAGTCAACAAAAGTTTAAAGAGAATGGGAGATTTGGTATCTGTCATCACAATATATTTATACATAACGTATCCTGTGAAGCAACAGTTTAGTAATTCAACTCAATAACAAAAACTGTTTTTTTATGCTTTAACTACATAAAATATACCGTAAACCTAAAGGTTTCCTCCTATTGTCAATATAAAGACAATATTGGAACCAATCCTGGAGAGACGCCTCTCCTAGGCGAGCCAGTGTACCAGATTGTAAACACACGAGAGGGCTTCTTGTGGAGAATTTCGCGACACGCACAACCTCGTCAAAGACTCAAATTATAAGTCGACCAACCGAGAAATTGCCACAGCGACCCTTACACTAACAACGGGAAGTGCTAATTATATCCATACAGTGTACAAATGATTATTGAGCTCTTATTCATTATGTAGTATTGTTGATATGGTTAAGCAGCCTGCGAAGCCCCAAACCAGGGTAAGCCAGGTTTGCGATAAATAACGCTTCCTTGTACTATAACATATGCGCGGATGCAGTTAGTACTCTGTAGTCATTTCGCAGGTGTGGTTCAAGGGAGGTAAGTTACTGAGAGTTTGCCACCTGCAAGCACCACAGATGTTTATACATGCTTTGACTACCCCTCCCTCCCTTTGTAGAGGTCGGCCGAGCGGACAGCACGCTGGACTTGTGGTCCCGGGTTCGATCCCGGACGCCGGCGAGAAACAATGGGCAGTGTTTCTTTCACCTTATGCCCCCGTTATCTTGCAGTAAATAGGTACCTAGGTGTTAGTCAGCTGTCACGGGCTGCTTCCTGGGGGTGGAGGCCTGGTCGAGGACCGGGCCGCGGGGACACTAAAGCCCCGAAATCATCTCAAGATAACCCCAACAGACGCCATTTACATGACCAGAAGATCCACGTGTGGCTAACCCAAAGCTGATGTTTAGGGACCAGCTCTCTCTCCCACTGCCAAAACAGGCCATATTAACACTCACAGCCGAGAACCCAGTTAACTTTATACTAACACATGTATACAATATAATAATTTATAGTATTAACATATACTGTAGCCTATTCAAACAGTAAATGTGTATAGCTTATTTATACCCACCAATTGTGGTACAAACTATGTACATTTAACAACTCCCCACTTGTGTTCAGGTAAGATCTGGCAGGTTAAATTTTAAAACACAGTCCACTATTTGAAGTAATAATAAATATCAATATATTCAATATAAATAAACTAAAAAGCTATAAAAATAAAAACACAATGCCTGCTAGGAATTACCCCACAATCCTGATGCTAACCAACCTATGCTGATTACGAGATCACACCCTACCTCACCCTGTCATGTGCACCAGGAGAGCAATCAATCCCTTGGATTTCTGGAGCATGAGAACATCTAGCACAGTTAACCAGGGCTCCTAACAATGCATCTTCAGCATCAGTGGAGAGAGCTTTCAGCACTGGGGTGAGGACAAGGGTCCCACTATGCCCGGGTCCCCAGTTCCCAGAATACAGGACAATTTAACATTCATCTGAAGGTTCGGTATCTCTGGCGAGTCCCTGCTGAGCATAATCATGACGACGAATGATGGATGCCACGTGTCGAAGAGCTCTGCCAGACAAAAACACTCATAGTTTTGACCAGGGGCCAGATTCATGAAAGCACTTACGCAAGCACTTACGAACTGTACATCTTTCCTCAATCTTTGGCGGCTTTGTTTACAATTATTAAACAGTTAATGAGCTCGGAAGCACCAGGAGGCTGTTTATAACAATAACAACAGTTGATTGGCAAGTTTTCATGCTTGTAAACTGTTTAATAAATGTAACCAAAGCCGTCAAAGATTGAGGAAAGATGTACACGTTCGTAAGTGCTTGCGTAAGTGCTTTCATGAATCCGGCCCCAGAACATTATTTACAGAACCTTAATAGAAGATATAAGCTTCGTCCGAAAATTTTGAATAAATACATTTCCACGCGTATTGGGTCTGTCCTTTACCTTCATTTATGTTCTAATCACTGTGGTTTGTAGTCAAGTGTGCTTATTCACAGTCAATAGAGGTTTATCAGGAATGCTGTTGCTTGTTAAGCATCTCCCAAACATTTAACTACAGTATAGTTAAATAATTAACAAAATAATTACAAAAGCGTAGCCTACTACGCTTTGGTCATTATTTTCTTTGAATTTAAAAAATGTGAACCATGGCAATGTCGCACAAATAGTCTCAGAACACCTCTCCACCACCTTGACTTGACAGTTCAATTGATCTGAAGCCGTGAACACCGCTACTTGGATTGTTCAGCCATTTCTCTGACTGGGAAAAATAATCAGATGGGGTGCATGATAAATGAGCTAAACTAACTGCTATTGGAGATAAAAAAAAAAATGACGACACTACGAGACCGATCCATGGGGCTGGCCCACTCCCCCCCCCTTTAGTTGTTGCCAAATGTAGCAAATTAGCTACAATGGCTCTGCAAGCGTCATTGCCCTTCCCAAAGATTATGGGAAGGGCTAAAGGCGCGCTTTCCATATCCGCCCTTCCTTACTAAAAATGAAGTAAATAAATTTAATTTAAGTAGTAAAAAAGTAAAATATTTAATAAAAAGCGAGGAGTGTTAGAAGGAAAAAGTTATTAGCCTATTTTTCTTTGGACAACAAAGCACTTTCAGCCTTCCCAACAATATTTTGAATATTACATCAAATGACAGTTTAATGAGCCATTGAAATAAGGATATATTTTCATTTAATGACTATAAAGTAATCTAGTTTCATAAATGGTTTTCAATAACTACTACAGTAAAAGTGACAATATTACTAGATAATTCAAATAGGAGAGGAATTTAGGAAACCAGGGATGGCAGAGTAATGTGACCTGGGACTGAGTGCCTGAACTCTATCTACACTTCACCGTAAAGAACAAATCCACAAGGGCCGTGACGAGGATTCGAACTTGCGTCCAAGAGCATCCCAGACGCTGCCTTAATCAACTGAACGTCTTATCCTTTCCGTAAGTTTCTGTACCAATATACAACATACGCTACCGTATGCCAAATACTCCTATACCTTGCTTTATTTCTTCAACACGTCACTAGTACGATATGATTCATTTTCATAATACATTACTAAAATGAATAATTTTTGAATTACATGTAATTACAATTAAGTGAAGTCCGCATCAGTAGCTGTACGAATTTGAATGTCTGTATTTATGCTGGCATTAAAGGTTATTTCACTTATATAACTATGTCAATACGAGTTGCTATGTTGCTTGAAGATTGAATTTTTGGCGAAAGTTTATATAGCTCTCCAAGCCTACTTTACCTAAACTGCTCTAGAGAGTTTTCGGGATCCCCATCCCACTCAAATGGCTGGGATGGGGTGAGGTGGGGTGGGGGGAGGTTGGAGGAAGACGGTGATATCGATTATATAATTATGAACCATTCCCATTATATATCAATTATACCAAAGACACTTTAATTGGGTTAAATTGCTATCATGTAAGCAATTTAACTCGCGTGGGGTAGCAACCCACGTGAATTTTGTTTTTAAATTCTACATTCTAAATGTCCATTACATCAATATGGACGATCGTCCACATAGTCACAAAGCATACTAACTAACCAGGAGGATTTATTGTATAACAAGAGCAGTATTGCGTATCACAACAACCACCATTACTTCAGGCGGCGCCAGCATTTGTTGTTCAAGATTTGCTACTTGGAACAAAAAAGTTCCAAATAGCACGGGCTATGGTGAGCCCATCAGTGGGGGGGGGGGGGTGGTAGGGAACCATCACTGCACATTGGGTAAGGGAGCGTGGCTTAAGGCACTGTACTCAGCTCAAGTCAGAGTATTGGGCGATTTTTATTCCTGGTTAGGGGGAGGGATAATACAGAAAGATGTAATGGCCCACGGCGCAGGGCTGTGCCTTGTATACGAGGCAAGAACGAAAGGACCACCGGCTTTTATTTCCGTAATATGTAAATTGGGTTTAAAGTGGCGAGTGTGGGTGGATGAGAGGGGGGGGAGGGTAAGGGAGTGGAGGTGTAGTAGGTGGATGAGAGGAGGGGGGATGGGGAGAGGAGCTGTACTGGGTGGATGAGAGGGGGAAGGGGTGGAGAGGTGGGTGGCTGGGGAGAATGTGGGTATATGTTTGGTCAGGGTGGAGGTGTGTTTATCCACCTTGGTTGGAGGGGGAAGGGGGGATTGAAAGTTGGTGGGGGGTGGGTTGGGATTGGTTGACGGATGGAATTATTTTCTTTATTCAATATTATACAATAAATATATTTACATCAATTTACAAGGGAAAATACTATTAATATATATATTTTATATAATACTCAGTAAACCAATTTTCCAAATCACCGAGGATGAGCCGTAAACCCCAAATGTTATACTTGATCCTACTTCGCAAGATCTTCAATAGTCTGTCGCAAATGGATGGTTTGGGGTTAGATTGTAGTGGGCCGTTTGTTGCTGGCGAGAGTGGGAATTAAATGAGGGGAAGGGGTTGAGATGGATGGATTAGGCGAGGGACGGATTAGGTTTGGGGCTAGAAATAGCCTAAGCTACTCTGTCCCTAAGATGTGTTTCTTTCTTGTCTCAATAAACATACTTGAACTTGAACGGATTAGGTGGAGTACAAATATACTATAAAATTTATGTTTTTTAAGTGTTATGGTTTGGCAGTAGGTGGAATGTTGGGAGTGAAACAGTTTGTTGTAGTCATGTTGGGTAATTTGCGTTTGAACCTAGATGGTTGGACATTAGATATCATGGAAAGGTTTACTACAAGGGGGAAAAAAAAGTTATGTTATCTTACGTAACTCCTACAATACCACCGTCAATAAGATAATTCATTGGTCTGACTTACCGTTGAAACATTATCTAACTCTCTTTATTTACAACTTGAATAAAACAAGTTGGAAAGATGAATAAATAGCAAACATACAACGTCTATAAAAAAAAGCCGATTATTAACATCAACTTCAGATTATAGTGTTAAGAATAAAAGGTAGCCGCTACCTCGTCAATAAGCATGCTGGAATATATTATCACACTCGCCTTAATTCTAGGCCAGGGAGGGTCTTGCACGGCACGTTGTACACAGCAGCAGTTGACAATTCTCTCTTAATAACAACTGCACACAGCGAGCTCTCGCGCGCAAATGTTCGTTCAGTCTACCAACCCGTTCTTCGGCTGGCTGGTTCAATTTGAAGCCGAACCCAAAGCCACAGTCCAAAATTTCAGCCCGTCCTCCAAACAAAGACCCAAAAGTGATTCTATGCACCCGCCAAACCCCCTGTTGAATGAAAAAATGAATGAAAAAACAGTTTACACACGACTCGACTGATTTCGTTCGAACACTTCCGGAATAAGTGCTTCACTGACGACTTTTGTTCGAACCACAATGCTGTAAATGCTTCACCCACGTACTACAAATACAAATAATCGCCAACAGAACCTAAACACCTAACCTAATCTATGCCTATATATGCACACTAGGCTAATATACTATAATATTAATTTATATATGAGAAAATTCCTGTTTTGAATGAACAGCATTGTTAAAATTTATGAATGCATCTGAGGGGTCGACCGCTGGATGTAATGGACTTCAGCCGAGGACGGGTTGCCAAAATTTTGTTCGTTATTGTGTAATAAAAAAAAATTATTTTTACACTATATATTTGTTTATTATTATATATTATACTTTTGAGAATAGTTATGGTGCTAAATAGTCTCCCCGGCTTGTTGCCTTCTTTTGTTAATTACTTATTTTGAGAATAGTTAGGCCTAGGGAATCTTAAATTGTACCTGGGGTACAAGCCTAACATGTACTGTATATATAACCTGACTTCCTGTCCCCCCGATACAATGAATTATTAATTATTATAACAAACATTCGGGTCACTTCGCTCAAATGGAATTTCCAAATAATCTAGGGGAAAAAGGTTTTCGATTTTAAGGTTGACTATTATAGAACATTGCAAGTTTTCAACTGAGCTGTATCTTTCTATACAGCCATGTATAGCTGTACAGAATGTATTCATTCTGAGCTATGAATGAGCATCATTCTATTACTCATTATACAAGGTGTTACTGCTAATTCAAATGAATTTTAAATTGCTTTCGACAACTTACCACCACTGGGTTAGGGGGAATTTTTGTTCTGATGGTAATTATTTGTATTTGAATATAATTTGATAAGATAATTATTCGGTATAAATTCTAGGCTTGTTAATTTTTCATTGAGTTATCTTGCTCATTATTATAATATACACTAAATATATTCGATTTTTTGTCAAACACTAAGACCAACAATATTAAATATGCAAATCCCCTTTCAGTTAGTATAATTTTTAAGTGATTTGATTTATATTTAACACTTGACTAGATATGTACAGAGCTATGCAACACATTAATAAAGACGAAGTTATATGAAAGTAATTATCAGAATAAAGAGTGAAAAAATATGTTTATTTAGTGCTTGGAAGGAATATGAGGACGGAGTGAAGTTGTGGTGACCAACCCCTTGGACCATTGGGGATCGAGCACCGACCCTGCAAGAAGTAAAGCCTTCGAGGTATCGACCAGTCTGAAAAAAAACGCAATTATAATTTACTGTCAGGGGACAGGAAGCCAGAGTGTATTCATACACGTTAGGCATTATTCTTGGTCCCTCTCCACCCCAGGGTCGAATTATTGACCCCGTCCAGAATGCAACCCCACAACAAGCTGACTAACTCCTTAGTACCTACTCCCTGCTAGGTGAACAGAGGCATTAGGTGAAAGGAGTAAACTTGCTAAACTCCAGGGAACTGAGGTAAAAACTGTGAATTTGGCTAAGAACATTGGAAAAGTGTTATAAAAACTAAGAACATTGGCAATGTTGAATAGAACTCAGGCAAAGTTGCACTTTTTCGTATTAAATTTGCATATTTATATTTTTTTAAGCGTATAAGGGCTATCAACAAGCTGAGTTATGATGAAATGTTATCCATTATTCTTTTTTTTATCAAGATAGTTATCTCGGGAGAAAGCTAAGACCATTAATATGTATAAGACTTTCTCTTAACTATTTGCTTGGCGACGTAGCCTAGTCTAATATTTAACTAACGGTCCGTCACATTATTTACGAAAATTAAAGCTAACAAATTTATTTACTTGTGCTTTCTTGCTATCCAAGAATTATGTAAAAAAAAAAAAACGAGGAGGTTTTTAAACATATAAGGGTGATACTTGATTTCGTTAATCTTTGTTAAATATAAGTTCTGTTAATAAATGTTTATGCTATGCAAGGAAGAGTAGTCATGAAACATCGATGGTGGTATTTAAGCTGTAAATAACACGGTATGGCCAATATGTTAACAAAATGGTACGTGCATGAATATATTGTTGATAAGGCACGTATGTCAGCCTCTGACATCCTTCCACTGAACCTGACGTCATGGGAATATCCCAAAAAATATTGCCTATGTTACGTTACTTTTAACTATACGAACCTCAAAGTTAAATATCTTTAACACAAGTTGAATACACATTCCAGAATATGTTAATCAACTTGTTTGAGGTTTGAATTTAGCAATTCATGACAGTAAACCAGTGGTGATACAAGGCAAAAATATCACCCGCCTAGTGTGGAGGAGCGAGAGTAGCCGCAAGCAACAGCCTGGGCAGTGTAGCCTGGCTGGTCGCGTGGGGTGGTGCTGATGCTCCGGCACCTGTGAGCTTTAAACCAGCACCTGTAAGCTGCGACGACATCTTCCATCGCTCAGTCTTGAAAGCAGTGTTCGATCAGGAAGTCCGTAATAAACGTTGTTAGGAGTGGAAGCTTCAGAAGCAGATAAATACACACACTCACACAAAAAAGGGGGGAATGTCGAGGTGTAGGGTTGAGATACTCTGCTTGTTGCTGGTGTTATGGCCTCGTTTCGCCACCATGATACTGGTCTGTCCGGTGGGGAGCCAAGATATTACTCTCACCGAGGGCGAAAAGGCCTTCTTTCGTTCAGATATATCAGACTCCACGCTTGTACTAAGTTCCGACTCGTGTGATTTATATAAGACTTACTTTGTGAACTTTACGGTGTATGAACAACTAGGAAAGAACGCGACGATGCAAGATTTAAGAGGTTGGCAATGGTACGAGGTTAGCTTTGACACTGAAGGTTTTACGTTTCACTTGACTTTAATGGGCACGAACACTATCAAATTTACATATTTATGGGACCCATTTGGTTGTAACTTAACAAGTGGAGTTCAAATTAGTGCTGATATTTTAACTGTCCTTGGAAAACCTGGCATAGAGTGCTTACTTGAGCCATTATCTTTTCCCGAAAGCGACAGTCCTTTTGGAGACGACAGGGTAATGAAGAATCTGAGTGAAATATATACCAAGACTTTCGGCTCCGAAACTCGGTATGCAAGTACTTACAGTTCCAGTACAAGCCATGTTATCTTCATCCCAGTGGGTGCCATACTTTTTTGCGTTAGTTTTTGCAGCTTTTACTGCCGTAGAAAGAATCGTAGAAGGAATGTCCAGGTAGTGAGGAATTCTACCTTCGTGAGAAGCGTGGTAGTGCCAATCCCTGCAGGCCCAACACCATCTAATAGAGACCTTCCTCCTGCCTATAGTGACCTCCAGAACGAAGCTCCTCCGCCATACTCGGAAATCGACAAGCAGGTCTCGAGCCCAGCTCCAGCAGAAGGAATCCCAGCGGAGTCGACTACTAGCGATGAGGCAGCAGGAGAAGACAGGAACGCCATGAAAGCCACTAACAGCAGCTCATCTGAGACCTGTCATTCAGCAAGCAGCACTTTCCTGTCAAGAATGCTTGCCTCGCGACCCAAGAATCAGTTTGATTTCAAGCCCCTTAAGAACAATGAATAATGAGCATCATTCAAAGGTTGTTACATACTATTTGTTGAACGTAAGTAAGATAAAATGATGATTATGAGAAATTTACCCTAAATAAATTTCTTGATCAAAATATAGTACCAGTAGGCCTAAGTTTGTTTTAAATATATTACTGTAATCGCATTACTGTTGTGTAGGTGTCTGCACCCTTGGTTAGATTAGGCTGTTTTTGCTTTGGTGTAAATAGGTAAACAGCATCGCCACTTTCATAGTTTATTATGGTTCTCCATACCTCCCAAGGTCGAACAACTGACCCTCCCAAAGATGCAACCCCATGACAGTTGCCTAACTGTCGGATACCTAGTTACTGCTTGGTGAACGGAGGTATTAGCGTAGGTGAAAGCAAACGTGCCCAACTATTTCTGTCCCGCACGGAAATCGAACTAGGGGATCCCCGATTGCGAGTCGAAAATGAAGCCAACTGTACTACGAAACCCTGTCTCAAAATGCTTTTTCATTACACGATTTTTTTACATTTCAAAAGTTGAGGCTAGACTTTTAGACGCTACTTAGTCGCTATAATGATGTTAGGCTAAATGAGACATTGAAAACTACTTAGCTTAACATTTTAATAATAAGATTTAAATGGCTATATACGTATTTAATTAGATTTAGCCTAGAACGCAATGTTAACAAAAACTTTAGTTTTGCGCTAGTCCTAAATTAGTCAGATTTTATGCACTCTTTACGAACCTAACCAACCATCGGAAACATTACATAATCAACTATAAGCTGATGAACATTAGGCTTCATTACTGAAACTGTATGAGCATTGCGTCATCCACGACTCATTCCCGCGATGAAATTACATACTGCTTGATTAGCCCGTCCTCCTAAGGTTTCAAAACGTCAAGAAAACGGGTAATTTAACGTGTCCTCTCCTAACCTAACGGAATAAGCCAGAGGACCCAAAACAGAAAACGGTACAGTACGTCTCTTTCGCGAGCCGCTTCCATTTTCGAGTACGACAATTTTTGGCCTTAGTAACACATACGAGCGAAAAGCGACGTTCTTTGTAAGAGGACAAGGTTGGCTTGATGGCTCAGTCGTTGCCTTCCCTCTACATTAGTCTAGGCTTAATTCAAAAATGATAATTTCATAATTATATGAAAAAAATAGTTACAATCTGTCCTCTAGAACAGTACATCGCATTTTGACGTATAAATCATCAACGCCAAAATATGATGAACTATAAATCATAGCGGCTCGCAAAACTGACTGCTGTAAAATTGGCTGTACAGTATTTTATTCGTGGGTCCTCAGGTTAGGTTCTGGCAATTTAGGACATAATTTATGTGACGTGACAACTGTATTACGGGCTCACCATAGCCCGTGCTACATGGACACTTCGTTCCGAGTAGCTAAATCCGAAACAACAACAACAGACAACTGTAGAAAACAACTCACAGCACCGCTCCTGTGCCAGGTAAGTCCACTACGGGCTCACCATAGACCGTGATACTTACCCCGCTAATGTAATAACTAGAAAGAGTATCTGTATTTGTTCGTATGGCGAACGCTATATCTTCGCGACATGGCGAAGATATGACATTACTTTCATCACTGTAACCATCTTTACTACATACTATCTTGAGGTTATCTTGAGATGATTTCGGGGCTTAGCGTCCCCTCGGCCCGGTCCTCAACCAGGCCTTTTTTTTATTTTTGTTACACACCCTCAGGAAGCAGCCTGTAGCAGCTGTCTAACTCCCAGGTACCTATTTACTGGTAGGTAACAGGGGCATCAGGGTTAAAGAAACTGCCCAGAACCAGGAACGTCAGGACTATGAATCTGAAGTGCTGTCCACTCAGCTGCTAGGCCCTGGGGGGGGGGGTTACGCTTAATACGTTTTCTCTTAAAGGGTCCGAAGAATCTGTTTTCTGTAAGTTAAATTTTAGGGGATACTCAAATAGTTTTGAATATCATATATCACGTATTTGAGAATAATACACTATTAACGTAATGAAACCTAACTTAACCATAACCTAATGTAACCTTAACCAAACTTAATCATAGTTAGGGCGTAGGGAAGGGAACTATCAGGAGAAGCACCAAGCCATTACGACTGTATAGCATTGGAGGGGGTCATGATAAGGATTTGGGATGGGATGGGGGGGGGGAGGAATGGTGCCCAACCACTTGGACGGACGGGGATTGAACGCCGACCTGCATGAAGCGAGACCGTCGCTCTACTGTCCAGCCCAAGTTATTGGGCAGTGATAATGTTACTAATTAACCATCTTCACTACACACTATCTTTATCACTGTGACCAACTTTACTACACAATCATCATTACTGTATTAATTATCATTAAATGTGACCTTCAGCACTGTCTTTATTTCACACTCTTCCTCACTGTAACCATCTTAACTACTCACAACCATCAGCACTACACGCAACACTAATTATCTACACTACATACAACCATCCTCATCACTGTACACACACACTCTTGGGCTGGACGGTAGAGCGACGGTTTCGCTTCATGCAGGTCAGCGTTCGATCCCGGACCGTCAACAGGTGGTTGGACACCATTCCTTTCCCCCGTCCCATCCCAAATCCTTATCCTGACCCCTTAGAAGTGCTATATAACCGTAATGGCTTGACACTTTATTCCCTCCCTCCCTGTAACCATCTTCACTAAATATTGTCCTCACCTCTGTAGCCATAATCACTACCCGGGTACTGCGTTCCCCATCTGCAACCATCATCATCATCGTGTTACTTCCTTAATCTTCGTGACACTCTGGAATAAGCAAAACCGGCACGGAATCCATATACCTGAAAACAATGTCAAACAAGAAAATGTTCAAGTATATACAACAAGGCTCGTTCCTGAGCTGAGGAGCTGGATCATTATGCAACCCGTCCTCGACTCAAGTCCATTACATCCAGCGGTCGACCCCAAAGACGCATTCATAAATTTTAATCTGCTGTTCATTCAAAACGGGAATTTTCTCAAGTATAGATTAATATTATAATATATTAGCATATTGTGCATATATAGGCATAGGTTAGGTTAGGTTAGGTGTTTAGGTTCTGTTGGCGATTATTTGTATTTGTAGTACGTGGGTGAAGCATTTATAGCGTTGTGATTCGAACAAAATTCGTCAGTGAAACACTTGTTCCGGATATGTTCGAACGTCAGCAGTTGTGAGTCGTGTGTAAACCGTTTTTCATTCATAAACAGGGGTTTGGCGGGTGCATGGAATCACTTTTGGATCTTTGTTTGGAGGACGGGCTGCATTATGACACAGCCTGTCCTCCAAACAAAGACCCAAAAGTGATTCCATGCATCCGCCAAATCCCCTGTTTATGAATGAAAAACGGTTTATACACGACTCAACTGATTTCGTTCGAACACTTCCGGAACAAGTGCTTCACTGACGAATTTTCTTCGAACCACAACGCAGTAAATGCTTCACTCACGTACTACAAATACAAATAATCGCCAACAGAACTTAAACACCTAACCTAACCTATGACTATATATTCACAATATGCTAATATATTATAATATTAATTTATATTTGGGAAAATTCCCATTTTGAATGAACCGCGTGTTAAAATTTATGAATGCGTCTGTGGGGTCGACCGCTGGATGGAATGGACTTGGGTCGAGGACGGGTTGGTTGTATGACACTACTTGCAGCCTGTCCTCCAAACAAAGATCCAAAAGTGATGCCATGCAGCTGCCAAACCCCCTGTTTATGAATGAAAAGCGGTTTACACACGACTCACAACTGCTGACGTTCGAACATATCCGGAACAAGTGCTTCATTGACGAATTTTGTTCGAATCACAACGCAATAAATGCTTCACCTACGTACTACAAATTTAAATAATCGCCAACAGAACCTAAACACCTGACCTAACCTATCCTATGCCTATATATACACAATATGCTATTATAATATTAATTTATACTTGAGAAAATTCCCGTTTTGCATGAACAGCATGTTAAAATTTATGAATTCGTCTGTGGGGTCGACCGCTGAATGTAATGGACTTGAGTCGAGGACGGGTTGCTACTTGATAATGGTCCAGGATGGACCGAAACGTCGTCGTTTCTTCATTTTCTGATGTGTGATTTGGTCATCAAACCCTCTAGCAGTTGCTAGGCCTCAAGCACAACAACAAACACTCAACATTTTGTATGTTTCAGGGGGGGAATACCCTATTAGGCTCAAAGTAAAAAAAAAAAAAGTTTGGCTAACTCGTCCTCCTTTATTTTCCAGAGATGCACTTGCGGAGAAGAAACGTCAGCATAGGGGCCGGCAGATTTTCAAGATGCATACATCATTAGTTTAAGAGATAGCGGAGCATTATAGTTTGGCTTCAGATGGCTTTACAAGTTACTGATTAGAACATCAGGAGGTTGACTACTCTACTTCCGCAAAGTCTTGGTTCGACACAGCTTTAAAAATGTCCTGACCGCAATACAAGATTATCAATTATTCTGACTCATAATCAAATCAAAGGACCAACGAATTCACGATGTGCATGCAAAAAAAAATTATTTCAGTCGGTGTCATTCCGTGTTCATTTAATATGATTGTTCGTAGCTATGACCCAAGACGTACTTCGTTCACTTACTGTTCGAGGCTATGACCCAAGACGTGCTTCGTTCACTTGCTGTTCGAGGCTATGACCCAAGACGTGCTTCGTTCACTTGCTGTTCGAAGCTATGACCCACAGCCCGTCCTCCATAGATCCAAAAGTGATTCCATGCACCCGCCAAACCCCCTGTTTATTAATGAAAAACGGTTTACACACGACCCACAACTGATTTCGTTCCAACACTTCCGGAACAAGTGCTTCACTGACGAATTTTGTTCGAACCACAAAGCTGTAAATGATCAGCCCGTCCTCCAAACAAAGATCCAAAAGTAATTCCATGCACCCGCCAAACCCCCTGTTTATGAATGAAAAGCGGTTTACACACGACTCACAACTGCTAACGTTCGAACATATCAGGAACAAGTGCTTCACTGACGAATTTTGTTCGAATCACAACGGTATAAATGCTTCACCCACGTACTACAAATACAAATAATCGCCAACAGAACCTACACACCTAACCTAACCTAACCTATGCCTATATATGCACAATATGCTAATATATTATAATATTAATTTATACTTGAGAAAATTCCCGTTTTGATTGAACAGCAGATTAAAATTTATGAATGCGTCTGTGGGGTCGACCGCTGGATGTAATGGACTTGAGTCGAGGACGGGTTGAAATGATTCACCCACGAACTACAAATATAAATAATCGCCAACAGAACTTAAACACCTAACCTAACCAATGCTTAAATGTGCACATTATGCTAATTTATAATAATATTCATTTATATTTGAGAAAATTGTTGTTGATGAACAGCATTTTAAAATTGACGAATGAGTCTTTGGGGTTGACCGCTGGATGGAATAGACTTGATCTGAGGACGGGTTGCAGCACACACTCCAAATTTTGAAAATGAAACCACCTTACCTAACCTATCCTTTCGAGGCCTAATTATGCATAAACTCTCAATATATAATGAAGTTAATTTATATTTAATAGAAGAAACTATTAAGCTGTATATAAGATTTATCTTACATTCAAGATGTATGTGAAATATTGACTGAATATTGTGTGACAGTATCTGTTCTATTGTCTGAGAGGTGGAGGAAGATTTGGAATATCCCTATTTATATTCAAAATTTCTTTACAAATTAGATGCCATTAAACCTAGGCAAGGGGGGCTCAAAGTTGAATTACGAATATATCAATATAGTAATAGTTTTATTTATAACTAATTTATTTCAAACAAATGAGTCGTGTAAAATATTAGAAAGATTAAGTTCAATGAAAGATAATAATCTAAGTTTGACTAAATGTTTCATCTGTCTATACTGATGCAGTACAAGGCATGTATGATGTATTGAAGTTTATCCTTGATGCAGTATGAGGCATGTATGATGTATTGAAGTTTATCCTTGATGCAGTATGAGGCATGTATGATGTATTGAAGTTTATCCTTGATGCAGTATGAGGCATGTATGGTATATTGAAGTTTATCCTTGATGCAGTATGAGGCATGTATGGTATATTGAAGTTTATCCTTGATGCAGTATGAGGCATGTATGGTATATTGAAGTTTATCCTTGATGCAGTATAAGGCATGTATGGTATATTGAAGTTTATCCTTGATGCAGTATAAGGCATGTATGGTATATTGAAGTTTATCCTTGATGCAGTATGAGGCATGTATGATGTATTGAAGTTTATCCTTGATGCAGTATAAGGCATGTATGGTATATTGAAGTTTATCCTTGATGCAGTATGAGGCATGTATGATGTATTGAAGTTTATCCTTGATGCAGTATGAGGCATGTATGGTATATTGAAGTTTATTCTTGATGCAGTATAAGGCATGTATCAAATTATAGTTTATCATAATGCTCAGAATTCGCAAATTTTGATATAGCCATTAATAAATCTTATTCAAATAATTTCTGAATAGTTAATGCATTAAATGATAACATCAGATGGTATAAAAGACATTTGTAAATCGTTAATTAATTTCTGTTCAAGCCTAGCTTTAAAAAAATGATGATATTTTTGTGATTATATATTTGATGTGAACTGCAGTACTTAATACGCTTAGTCTTGCGTAAACATTATAATTATAGTTTTTTTAAGGATTGCACTTGATATATAATGATTTTGTTGAAGGTTTGAATAATTATTATTTTATTATTATTTTGATTTTGTTATTATTTTGAATAATAAACATATATGAATATGGCGGAGAAGTGTAAATGTTTTGAATGGTGTATGGAGATCATTTTTCAGACATGTTTTGAATATGACATTGTTAATTTCATCGTGAAACTATTTTCTGTCCTGCTTTGCGTTATGTGTGCATTCGCCTAATTGTGCTTGCGGAGGTTTAGCTTCAGCTCTTTGCATCTGAAGATGAAGAATATTTGTATCCTTTCAATAGATTGATGTACATGTTCGTTGTGTCTTTGAGGCACTGTCATATCTATTTTTGTACCTGTGAGAAATGACTTCATCCATCATTTCTCTTTTTAGTGCTTTCCATACACTCAGTAGCCTATTTTGACTTTCAAATTTTCTAAGGGCATGTCTCGAGCCCATTGTTGATATGATGTGCATTAAATTTTGTAACTAGCTCATCAAGACTGTAACTTGCTTAGCTATATGAATTTTAGGGTTCAGTCCCTGACCGCCATTATGTGCCTCTGTAACCCTTTCCACTATCGCCCACAGGAAAGGTATGGGGTGCATAATAAATGAACTAAACCTTAAAAAATTTGACTCATTTGGACACTTAGTTTTAACCACTGTCCCCTTGCTCGTGTACCGGCAAGTAAATAATACGGTTCAGAACATAAACCAGCTTCGTTAAATTACTTTTAAGGAGAGTAGAGCAGAGCCCCAAGCTGGTACAGCATATTCCGGATAGATTCTGACTGGTATGATATATGTGGTACACAAGGTCATGAATGACTTCCTATTCAGATTTCTAAATGTAGTTTTTATGTTGATCAGTCTTGCAAATATAATGTAGTCTAATGGTAAAGTACACTTTTTTTTCAAACTGTAAGCTAAATACTACTCTCTTTATGCCAAAAATGTAAGTTTGATTTAACTTGCTGTACACCAGTTTAGTTCAGCAATTACTGCAGTGATTTGTATAAGTTGTTACGAATAAAGTTTCTGTTATTCTGTGTCTGTTTCTTTCAGTCTTACACTATATGTCTTCCTAACAATTTTTGCCTTCCGAAAATATTGCAAAGAAGTTTCATGTCTTGGAGACCACGTACAATCCAGTAGTCCCCCCAACCTTTTTAAACTCGCGGCTAATTATCTAATACTCAAAAAACCTGCGATCCCCCGCCTTACTTTTATAATTGAAAAAAATGCCCTAATCATGATACTCACCACTTGCTAATTCTTGATGATTCAGATGTACTAGTATTCAGCATTTAGGTTCCGCCATAAAACATTGTCATTCTCCTATTGGGCACCAATGATGTACATAGATTACGATCCTAGCTCTGATTTCAGTGGCACCCTACTGGTTATATCTGTGCGCGCCCATGTCACCGGACAACTTATCCTCCTTAAATTATAGTACTGCCCGAAATGCTATGCGTGCTAGTGGCTTTACAAGAATGTTAAAACATTAATACTATGTACTCTCTCATAAAACCCAATGTAATTTCTTGTATATAAATAAATAAATAAATGAAATTATGACAACTATTTGATCACACGTCTCAATGTGCTCTGTTGGACCCACAAAAGTTCATTTTTTGTATTACTGAATTTGGCCCAAATGACATTCTATAAAGTTAGAAATGCATCTAAAGAACCTAGCCTTATCTGTCGTAAGGAATACTAATCCTAAAATACGCTATCTTAGACCTAATATAGTACATGTATGTGCTATACTAGGCCTAGGAAAGTTAATATAGATTTTAGATTTTATCGGGTTTCTAAAAAAATTAACTTTTGCAAAAATTAATCCTTTTACAAAAAGTTCTATTTTGGGGGGTTCAACAGTATATAATGGTCGACCAAATAGTTGGTCTAAGTACTGGTACTAGCAATTTACAAGGATGGGTGCGACTCGAGCACGTTCCATGTATCTCATGCGCCTCTTTCTCCAACTTGTTCACTAATCTCATGTTGAGTACTGAATCGAAGGCTTTCTGCCAACTCAAAAGTATGTAGTCTGATCACCCTTCTTTGCCTTGTCTGATTTCTGTCGCCCGATCATGTAATTCTAATTAAGTTTGAAAGGCAAGATTTTCTGTTCCTGAATCCAAGTGTTGTGTTATAGATGATCTTGTTTCTAGGTGTTCTACTAGCCTCTTACGGATTTCGTCATGTTGCATGTTAAACATTCACGTGAAACTGGACTGAAGTTTTGTGCTTCATGTCTGCCTTCCACCTTGTGTATATAAATGGTGGTCTGAGAATGATCGCCCCCTGGTGAATAATCGTCCCTGGGATAAGATCGCCCATAGGGAATGATACCCACTGCGAATATCCACTGGACAAGTCGGGATTAAACGTAACCCTTCCAAGAAAATACGCATTTGGTCTGGATTTCGGAAGGTAAGAATGTCGGAGTTGCAGTAAGAAACTGCCTCTCGTAAGGTCAGCTTCAGCACGATAATAAATTATAAATAAATAAATAAATATATATATAAGCCTATACTTGCATAAACCACAAGTGAAGATTAACAATCTTTGGACAACACCCACCAGTGGGTCTCGAACCCAGAAAGCACAACTACCTTCCAGTAGCTGCCATAACTAGTACGCCTTAACATTTAACATTTAAGGCGTACTAGTTATGGCAGCTACTGGAAGGTAGTTGTGCTTTCTGGGTTCGAGGCCCACTGGTGGGTGTTGTCCAAAGATTATATATATATATATATATATATATATATATATATATATATATATATATATATATGTATATGTATATATATGTATATGTATATATATATTTCTTGTAAACCTATGTTGTTGAATATGACCGAAAGGGTAAGATTAATGATTCTAACACGAATGTTCTCAATATTTCTTATGTTTTTTTTTCCTTCTCGAGGCAAGTTGAAAAATTAACTTTCCAAAGTTCACGTTCGCACATTTATTATGGTCCGACGTCTAGGGATGCATTTCGCAAGGTACTCCTTACATTCTCAGTACTGGGCGGCCAGGACAACCCGTCCTCTTAAAAATAACGTCACTTTTGGCTCGTATGCGCACTATGGCCAAATTTGGACGTAATTTGAAATGAAATCGACTCACAAAAGTGACGTTCTGTTCCGTTTTCTATTTGAGTCGTCCGGCGTACGCGCAGAGGTTATAAGAAGACACTTTAAATTAAAGTTTTTCATAACGTTTTGAAACTTTATAAGAATGTCCTGCCCACCTAACCTACCAGAGGACCCTTAACTTACTGTTGTTGAAAAAAAAATCCCAAATTTATTTTCATTTTTTTTTTCATTTTCAAATTACGTCCAAATTCGGCCATAAGGGCAAACGGCCAAAAGCGACGTTCTTTTAAAGAGGACAGGTTGCAACAAAAACATTGTTTCAGGTTTGTGTCAATAGGCTCCGTTACCCTTCAAGAACTAAAGTGCACATTTATCCGGGTAAATGTGCATATTCGTTGTTTCTACGAGCGTTATTTTATCATCACTGGTGACTAGTTTTGTAACTAGCGTCAAAAGATTGTTATTTACTTAGCTAAACGATCTAGAGGGTTCAGTTCCTGAACCGATTATGTGCCTCTGTAAGGCTTTACACTACCGCCCATGGGATGGGTATGTGGTGCATAATAAAGAAATTGAATTGGTGACTAGTGCGACCGTCAGCATATATTAAGGGTCAGGTGATCATTAGTGGCCTACAGATTAAGGAAGTTGATGTTAAAGTTTAATATATTTATTAATGATATTCGCCTTCAATTCATATCACATTAAAGGTTAACTTTATGAATTGCAGATTGAGTACGTTCATTAGGATGGTAAACACGGGGATGTTGCATACTCACCAAGTTGTGCTTGCGGGGGTTGAGCTCTGGCTCTTTGGTCCCGCCTCTCAACTGTCAATAAACTGGTGTTCAGATTCCTGAGCCTACTGGGCTCTATCATATCTACATTTGCGACTGTGTATGGAGTCAGCCTCCACCACATCACTGCCTAATGCATTCCATCTATTAACTACTCTGACACTGAAAAAGTTCTTTCTAACGTCCCTGTGGCTCATTTGGGTACTCAGTTTTCACCTGTGTCCCCTTGTTCGCGTACCACCCATATGTGTGTGTTAACACCTATCTGTGCCTGCAGGATTGAGCTATTAGTCCTTGGATGCCGTCTTTCTATCAGTCAATCTACTACATCTCTCTCTCTCACACACACACACATCCTCATGATGCATCCCACAACAGCTATCTAACTCACAGGTACCTATTTATTGGTAGGTGGAGAGGCATCAGGTGAAATAAATTCTGCTCATTTGTTTTCACCTCGACAGAGAATTGAACCCGGGCTCGTGGGCTGTGGACTCTGCTCGGCCGCGAGGACCTTGTGTGAGTGTGTAATTACTTAAGTGTAATTACCTAAGTGTAGTTACAGGAAGAGAGCTACGCTCGTGGTGTTCCGTCTTCCCAGCACTCTTTGTCATAAAATGCTATGAAACTACTGACGGTCTTGGCCTCCACCACCTTCTCACCTAACTTGTTCCAACCGTCTACCACTCTGTTTGCGAAAGTGAATTTTCTTATATTTCTTCGACATCTTTGTTTAGCTAGTTTAAATCTATGACCTCTTGTTCTTGAAGTTCCAGGTCTCAGGAAATCTTCCCTATCGATTTTATCAATTCCTGTTACTATTTTGTACGTAGTGATCATATCACTGTGTGTGTGTATGTGTGTGTGTGTGTGTGTGTGTGTGTGTGTGTGTGTGTGTGTGTGTGTGTGTGTGTGTGTGTGTGTGTGTGTGTGTGTGTGTGTGCGTGTGTGTGTTTGTGGCTGGCATGTACGTGTTTTGAGGAAGGGGGCGTGTCTACAAATATGACCTTGATGTAATGGCGCAGCGGATAATGTACGCATCATACAATTAATATGGTTAAGCACCGTTCGGTTTAACCAGCAACTGGATGAGTGACTCCTTAATAGCTAAGGGGGACCTCGATAAGTCCACCTGGCTTTCTCTTCGCGAGAATTGTATACCAGAAACGAGGAATAACACAATTACTACAAATCGATTAATAATTTACCTGAGTTTACTCGAGGACTACTACTCTCAAGTGTCCTTGATGGGGACAGGAAGCCGGTGGCTTGTCAAAAGTACGACAGGGGTACCCCTGTCGTCCACATACCCGTCTGAGGTTTTTTTTCCCAACTTGTTTTTAGTGGAGAACAGTCTTAATATTTCAACCCATTCTCTTGTTTAGATAGTAGTTTTTGAAACTATGTGCCCCCCTCATAGTACAAACATTGACGTACTAAACAATTAGATAGTACAATTTGCTACTATTCACTTTATAGCGTGGGACAAAAATGAAGCTAAAAAAACAAACTTAAATTTTCCTAGGTCTAGTATAGCACACATATGTACTATATTACCCTCAGATATCGTGTATTAGGGTTAGGTTAGGTTACTTTGTCTTTGCAACGTAAATAGAAAATCTTTTCCGGTTTGTCCAAATTCAATAGTACCGATTTCCATTTTCTAATTGCTTTGTACGTCGGTATACGTACTATGGTCCTCATCTTACTATAAGTACTATCAAAACAGAAGGATGGGCTGGATATTTAGGCTTGAGCGGTTCCATGAGTTCAGTATCCCGAGTGAAAAAAATATCTATTGTTGTCTGTCTGGCATTGTGGCTTGCTAGGCTCTCGTTGCCTCTTGTGGGTGCTGCAATGAAACATTTATGGTGTTCCGAGTTAATGTATTCGTTTTTTCGTGTAATTACGTAGATTGTGTGTGTGTGTGTGTGTGTGTACTCGCCTATTTGTGCTTGCGGGGGTTAAGCTTTGGCTCTTTGGTCCCGCCTCTCAACTGTCAATCAAGTGGTGTACAGATTCCTGAGCCTACTTGGCTCTATCATATCTACATTTGAAATTGTGTATGGAGTCAGCCTCCACCACATCACTGCCTAATGCATTCCATTTGTCAACTACTCTGACACTAAAAAAATTCTTTCTAATATCTCTGTAGCTCATTTGGGCACTCAGTTTCCACCTGTGTCCCCTAGTGCGTGTGCACTAGGGGACACAGGTGGACACAGGTGTGTGTGTGTGTGTGTGTACTCACCTAATTGTGCTTGCGGGGGTTGAGCTTTGGCTCTTTGGTCCCGCCTCTCTACTGGTGTACAGATTCCTGAACCTACGGTTCCTGCTTCCGTAGGTTCCCGATTCCTGAGCCTACGGAGCCTCCTGATTCCTGAACCGGTGTGTGTGTGTTTGCTTGCCCATTAATAACCCATTCAGTTCACGAATTACTGCGGGCATCAGCTCAGTATATACACTGCGTAGGTACTTGGACTAAACATCTGCCGTTTTACTTGCCTCAGGTAAATAACACACCTGTTGACCTTCAGACGAGGCTAAAGCCCGCGTCTAGCACCCATGGGGCAGGGGTAATAAGGGGTACCCTTGCCCATGGGGTACCCCTGTCGTCCACATACCCGTCTGAGGTCTACCCTCTTTCCACCCAAGCTTAAGTTTACCTTCATTTAGTTGATTTACGTATCATGTTTTTCAGCTTTGTGTGGTATGGCGTGTACATTTTCACTGCCAGTGACAGAGTAACTTGATAGAATTTGACTGGGTCTGATCTTAGTGAGAAAATGTTGCCAAAATAATGAAGATAATGTTGTAAACATCCTTCATGCACCCCTAGAGAATAGGTACATATGGAAGTCTCTACTGTTATTATCTTTTTTGTTGCACTCTCACTCTACATGGGATGTAAGTGGGCTGCCTCGTTTATTGCAGGCAAAAAAACTCGAACCTCACACCCTACACAACCCATCCATCGCCTTCCCCTCCCTCTATCCTATACACCCCCTCTCCTACCTCCTGACACAACCTCTCTTCAACCTCTTCAACTATCTCCTATCCACTCCTCAAATTGTACCCCTTCAACTTCCACCAAAACCTCTGTGTCTGCGTACCTTCTGAATCTTTGCCGCGTATTTGTCATTCGAGCTGTAAATAAATCTCAGAAAAAATGAAGATTCATGAAAACAAATGTAAACAAGTATGGGAGACAGAAGAGGAAGAACGCAGTTGTTTCAGCCAAGGTGCGGAGTTGCAGAATCTGTGGTGGAGAAAGACGGACATCGCCTTGACCACTATGTGAATGTGAACATCTAAGAGACATTAGAAACGCGTGTAAAATATTAAACCCTCACATTGCATTTTCTTAATCATGCACGTTGTTTGTATTCTTAATCATGCACAAACCACATTGTTTGAATTAGGAGAACACTATTTGTCAAATAAAGATACAGTTCTTAAAAAGATCTCCCCATTTTGCAGTTCAAGTACGTTTATTGAGGCAGTAAGATACATATCAAAAGGATAGAGTAGCTTTGTCTGTCTCAACCCTCTTTTTCTCCATTTTGCACCCGCAAGATAACCTCAAATTTCGGGGTTGGCTAATCTACTTGTTTGATAATTTGTTGTTGTTTTAGATTCATCTAATCGAAACAAAAATTTGCAAGCAGCACGGGCTACGGTGATCCCGTCGTTCTCACCTGGCACAGGAAATGTGCGTTATTTGAGAAGCTGTTCACTTGACACAGTTAATTTAAGCAAGTCCCGGTTGTGTCTGGGTCCAAGTTACAGGATGAACAACCCAGCGGGTTTTCTTCCTATTAGGGAGTGTTGTACATGCTGCTACGGCGGTGTGTCTACTCAAAGGATGAGTGACACTGCCTAATGAACTCGCCCTTCGAGTCAAAATTAAAAATGAATAAAGATCGCAATATAAAGAAAAACTATTTAACTCACCGAGATTTTGCTAAGTAAACGGGACACGCGCGTGTGTTTACCTGGGTGTGCGTGCGATTGCGAATGTGCTCGTGAATGTTTTGTAAACGGCGAGGACCTGATTGTATCAGTTGGCGGAAGCTGAAATGGGAACGCTAACCAATGCAGTCGTAAATAGGCTATAATAGGAATGCTAAGAAAATGAGCTGTAAATAAGCTAAAATATTTTCATTAAGCAACACAGTCGAAAAATAAGCTAGAACTCTGAACAAAGGCTCGGCAGCATAACAATAGGCTATTAACTTGAAATTTTCCCTAAACCTATTGTTTAGTCCGCGAGTGCATTCCTAGCTAGATGTACTGATTGGAGGGGTGCGTTAGGGGGTAATTATGAGTGTCAGAGAGCATCATCTCCTCGATTCCTTAAGCTTGGATTAACCCCGAGATATCCAAGATCTTTAAGGTAAACAGGAAACATGGAGTCTAGGATGGACTGAGTCCCTACTTTTCCTAGTATAAAACAAGCTTGTACAGTTTGAGTGCCGACAATCTTAAAAAAAAAACTTACTGCACACAGTATCGCTGTTTAGATTTATACGGAGAAACTTTGATTAAATTCAGCCATTAAGGAGGGGGAAATTTACAGCAACAGGAACGTTTCTGATTGCGTTGGGAAAA
This sequence comes from Procambarus clarkii, assembly GCF_040958095.1. NCBI lineage: Eukaryota > Metazoa > Arthropoda > Malacostraca > Decapoda > Cambaridae > Procambarus > Procambarus clarkii. Next base: position 19,869,329 of record NC_091169.1, on the reverse strand, counting down.
CCCCACAGCATTGTGTCCAAGACTTGCAACATGTTGAATAAGTTGCCAGAGGGCTTTCCTTGAAAATTTTTACTTGCCTCAGCCTGTTGTGTTGTTTCTTTATAATGCTCTACAATACCGGTCAAATAATCCCTGTACCACAATTAAAGAAAATAGATACTACGTATACATATGTACATGTATGTTTGAGTATGTGTACATGTATATATAACATTAATAATTTTGTAATTAGCGTCAAAATTTTTTTATTTGTTTAGCTAAACGAACTAGAGGGTTCAGTTCCTGAACCGATTATGTGCCTCTGTGATCCTTTACACCACCTCCCACGGGATGGGTATGGGGTGTATAATAAAGAAACTGAATTGAATTAAATGCCATAGATCCAGTTCTGTTAGGGTTCTGAATAATGTTTTCGACTTTTGTTTACAAACAGACTTATGGTGCAGTCTTACAAATAATAATACTAATAATAAATATTTTATTTGTATACAAATATTACACAGGGTCTGATTACATAGCGTGTATATATATATATATATATATATATATATATATATATATATATATATATATATATATATATATATATATATAATTTCAATAAAACTATTAATGAAGGCAGCGTTTTTGCCAAAAATACACTACCTTTTATTAATTAATAACCATTCTGTCCTTTTCCTCACATTCCTGCCAAGTGTTATAGTCATACTGGTTTAGCACTTTATCCTGATATTAAACAAAAGTTGAGTTTATATCATATTGTAACTAACTATAGTACACCACAACTGTAAACTCTTTGGATTTAGAAAACATTGTGGTCGAGTTCCTCAGCCCATTATGTGACTAACTTGTGTATACTTGCATGTCGGAAGACTGAAATTCGTTATACAAGCCTATCAAAATGCTGTAAAATGTATATTTTGTTAACTTCGATACAATCATACTGTATTTACGCTTTGTCCTAATATTTACCCAGCCTTCAATTATAATTTAATGACTAGCGGTTTTATTCATTTTAAACTTCTATATAATTTTCAACATAAATTTGTTTTTAAACAGGGATCAAAGAGGACGAAGACCTCTTTGAGGCAGCAAGAAGTACTAGTACACACAGTCTGGGAAATGCAGTCCAGAACGGGTTAATAAGACTGCTTTACACGGCTTAGGTTCACAGCCTTGAGGTCAAGGATTCTTCTATTTGCCACCACAACAACTGGTTCTACCATCTGCCACCACAACAACTGGTTCTACCATCTGCCACCACAACAACTGGTTCTACCATCTGCCACCACTACAACTGGTTCTACCATCTGCCACCACAACAACTGGTTCTACCATCTGCCACCACTACAACTGGTTCTACCATCTGCCACCACAACAACTGGTTCTACCATCTGCCACCACTACACCTGCTTCTAACATCTGCCACCACTACACCTGCTTCTAACATCTGCCACCACTACACCTGCTTCTAACATCTGCCACCACTACACCTGCTTCTAACATCTGCCACCACTACACCTGCTTCTAACATCTGCCACCACTACACCTGCTTCTAACATCTGCCACCACTACACCTGCTTCTAACATCTGCCACCACTACACCTGCTTCTACCATCTGCCTCCACTACACCTGCTTCTAACATCTGCCTCCACTACACCTGCCTCTAACATCTGCCACCACAACCGCTTCTACCGTATCCCACAACCGGTTACTGTGTGTTTAGCTCAGTTAATACACGATGTTATCGAAGTACACAATACCCATAATGTTATCGAAAGTGCAAAGGTTACCGCGGCCCACAGCAATGGACTCACCACTCTGATAGAGGCTCGCGAAATTGACATAATATCCCTTTTATCTCTCTTCGTGGGTCTTCTTGGTAGGTTAGGACAGGGCAGTTTAATACGCCAGTTTCTTGACGTTGGGAACGCTCGCCGTGAACGGGCTGTTCACCCAGCAAAAGCATGACGTTGTGGCAACGGTTACAATGCTGTAGTTAAGCCGTGTATGCTTGTTGGGCAGGACCTCAATGCTGATGTGTTGATGTATCATCAAATACATCAACATATGTTACAAAGGTGATTGTACAGTGTTAGAGTCACCTTTGTACCTTAGATCATACTTCAAATCGTAACCTTAGTGAAGATCGTGTAAATTTCTTCCCCCCTAGGCTACACTTATCATTCTTGTTTATGGTATCTTATGTTATTAGTGTATGGGTTCAGCGTTCAAAACACACATATATATATTAATATTCAAGCTTTATCTCTAGTAATAACAGTAGATAATGATAAACGGGAAGAATGCCAAAAGCAGAGGATATTCAATGACGTCATCTGACGAAAACAAAAGGGTTTCCATGACTCGCTAGATAAATAGGTTATTATTCCTCTCCTGTCTTACAGGTGTTTACATACACCTGTGTATGTAAGACAGGTGTATGTAACACAGGCAGATAAAACTGCAAAGTATAATAAACTGTTTCACTGTAAAATGCTCAATGTGTTTGAGAACAAGAACGTGTTTATCAGGTAAAAACAGCGTTCGAAATTAACGGCATGGTCACACAAGGGTTGGCGCAGGGGAAGCAATTGTAGATAATTCACAAGATAGATGTTTGCTTGAAAACATCCTGCTTTTAAACAACACACAACAAACATCCTCCGTTTTCACCCAACATAACACAAACATCCTCCGTTGTCACCCAACACAACACATCCTCCGTTGTCACCCAACACAACATATCCTCCGTTGTCACCCAACACAACACATCCTCCGTTGTCACCCAACACAACACATCCTCCGTTGTCACCCAACACAACACATCCTCTGTTGTCACCAAACACAACACATCCTCCGTTGTCACCCAACACAACACAAACATCCTCCGTTATCACCCAACACAACATAACATCCTTCGTTTTCATCCAACAACACAAACATCCTCCGTTTTCACCCAACACAACACAAACATCCTTCGTTTTCACCCAACACAACACAAACATCCTCGGTTTTCGCCCAACATAACACAGACATCCTCCTCTGTCACCCAACACAACACATCCTCCGTTGTCACCCAACACAACACATCATCCGTTTTCACCCAACACAACACAAACATCCTCCGTTTTCACCCAACACAACACAAACATCCTCCGTTTTCACCCAACACAACACAAACATCCTCCGTTTTCACCCAACACAACACAAACATCCTTCGTTTTCACCCAACACAACACAAACATCCTCCGTTCTCACCCAACAGAACACAAACATCCTCAGTTGTCACTCAACACAAACCTCCTCCGTTGTCACCCAACACAACACAAATATCCTCCGTTGTCACCCAACACAACACAAACATCCTCAGTTGTCACTCAACACAAACATCCTCCGTTGTCACCCAACACAACACAAACATCCTCCGTTTTCACCCAACACAAACATCCTTCGTTTTCACCCAACACAACACAAACATCCTTCGTTTTCACCCAACACAACACAAACATCCTCCGTTTTCATCCAACACAACACAAACATCCCCAGTTTTCACCCAACACAACACAAACATCCCCGTTTTCACCCAACACAACACAAACATCCTCCGTTTTCACCCAACACAACACAAACATCCCCCGTTTTCATCCAACACAACACAAACATCCCCGTTTTCACCCAACACAACACAAACATCCTCCGTTTTCACCCAACACAACACAAACATCCCCCGTTTTCATCCAACACAACACAAACATCCCCCGTTTTCACCCAACACAACACAAACATCCTCCGTTTTCATACAACACAACACAAACATCCCTCGTTTTCACCCAACACAACACAAACATCCTCCGTTGTCACCCAACACAACACAAGCATCCTCCGTTGTCACCCAACACAACACAAGCATCCTCCGTTGTCACCCAACACAACACAAACATCCTCCGTTGTCACCCAACACAGCACAAACATCCTCCGTTTTCACCCAACACAACACAAACATCCTTCGTTTTCACCCAACACAACACAAACATCCTCCGTTTTCACCCAACACAACACAAACATCCCCCGTTTTCACCCAACACAACACAAATATCCCCCGTTTTCACCCAACACAACACAAACATCCTCCGTTTTCACCCAACACAACACATCCTCCGTTGTCACCCAACACAACACATCCTCCGTTGTCACCCAACACAACACAAACATCCTCCGTTTTCAGCCTAACAGCTTGTTTTGCGTGTTCTAGGAGATGCTGTCAGGTCTCGCAATTTGTAAAACCGTCATGCCCCCTGGAGCTGGTTCGCGATTCGTCAAGCACTAAAAGTATTCAGTTACGAAACTTGTTGATCTTTCTGCAATCCTGGCGGGGTTAACTTGCATTTAATAAACAGTTTAAGAGTTCCGAAGCGCTACGAGGTTGTCCATAAACGTAATAACCTTGGGCGGCAAATTTGGGGAGCACCTAAACTGCTTAAGAAATACAGACTAAGCCGTCATGATCGAGGAAAGATGAATACAGTTCGTAAGTGCTTGCGTATATGACTGATTAATCCTGGGGGGCATGATTCAACAACCATATCTACTTAGAAAACTACACATCTTTTGAAAATATGTGGCGGCTTTGTTTACATTTATGAAACAGTCTAATCGAAATTTCCTAATCAAAGGGGTGAAGTGTTATAAACAGCCTCCTAGTGCTTCTGAGCTCATAAACTGTTTTAATATATGTAAACAAAGCCGCTAAAGATTGAGAGAAGATGTAAGTACTTGTCTAACTGCTTAATGAATCCTGGTCCTGGTCAAGAATCCGAAATTAGCGTTTACAGTCAGTTGACCAGCACAGGGGCCAGATTCACGAAGCAGTTACGCAAGTAATTACGAACGTGTACATCTTTCCTCAATCTTTGACGGCTTTGTTTACATTTATTAAACAGTATACAAGCATGAAAACTTTCCAATCAACTGTTGTTATTCTTATAAATAGCCTCCTGGTGCTTCGGAGCTTATTAACTGTTTAATAATTGTAAACAAAGCCGTCAAAGATTGAGGAAAGATGTACACGTTCGTAAGTACTTGCGTAACTGTTTCGTGAATCTGGCCCCAGGTTCTCTGTACTCTGCTCCGTCATGGCCAATACAGTAGCCTGATCTCACGATCTGGCGTATCAAATTTTAAATAGTTTAGCCAAATCAGAATCGTACGACCGTAAGCAGACTACCGAACTTATCGGCAGCGTTGTTGATTCAGTCTATCTTCTCAAATAATACATCTTAATACAGAAAATGAGAAATAAGAAACTAAAAACGCACAGTATAGAGCTCATTAGTACAACGAAATTACATCCACACCCTCTGCTTGAATAATATCCACATCCTCTACTTGAATAATATCCACATCCTCTTGTTGTATATTATCCTCAATTACAGAATGTGGATTACATCCACACCCTGTAATTGTAAAACAATCATTTACATCCACACCCCATATTTGCACAGCGTATATCATCAGATTACACCACAACATGCCTAGATCTTACCTAAAGAGTGTTTCGGGAGTTCTACCCCGACCCCGGCCAGGGAACAGTCCAACACTGTTCCTTGGAGCAGACCGCAGGCCCGCGTATCCACTACAACCAGGTTGGTCCGGCACTTCATGGGGGAACCTATCTAATAGCCCTTGGAAAAAGTCAACCATCATTCCGGCAATATTTCTAATGCTAATGCTTGTTAGGAGAGTACTGAACAGCCACCTCTGATGTTTATACAATTCTCTCTTATTGTACCTATTGCACTTCTACTCCTCATTGGTTCCATTTTGCATTTCCTCCCTTAATTTTTGCTCCAGTATCTTGTTATTCTACTGTGCAAATTTGGAACCTAGCCTTCCAGTATCTTCATGTATATATTATTTTATCTCTTTCTCGTCTTCTTTCGAGAGTACATTTTGAAAGCTTTGAGACGGTCCCAATAATTTAGGTGACTTATTGCGTCTATGCGTACCGTATATGTATTCGCTCTATTTCAGAAATCTCTCCTGCTTTGAAAGGGAAAGTGAGTTCTGAGCAGTACTCAAGGCGGGACAGCACAAGTGATTTAAACAGAATTATCGTTGCTGTGGGATTTCTGGATTCTCATAATCCATCCTATCATTTAATGGCCGCCGCTATATTTGCTTGGTTATGTTTACTAAATGTCAGGTCGTCAGACATCATAATTCCCAGAATTTTTACATGTTCTTTTCCTTCTATGAGTAGGTCTGATTGCGTCTTGTTCCCTGTATTTCGTTTAAGCTCATCATTTCCACCATACCTAAGTACTTGGAAATTATCGCTGTTAAACACGTTATTTTCCGTGGCCTCAATCGAAGATTTGATTAACATCGGCTTGTCGTTTTTCAGTGTTTTTAGCATAGGAAATTTTCATGCTGATTTTTGTATCATCTGCAAAAGATGAATCGAAACTGTCAATTGTATTTTCGCTTATATCTGATATAAGAATAAGAAAAAAAACACTGGTACAAGGACTGCGCCCTGGAATACGGAGTTTTTCGCTGCACTTGGACTGGGTCTTATTTGATTGACTGTTACTCTTTGCGTTCTGTTTGACAGAACATTTTAAATCCAACATTTTACCCGTTATTCCTATTGATCTCATGTTATGGGCTATAACTCAATGGTCACACTTATCAAATGCCTTTACAAAGTCTATCTATACAACATCTGCATATACATCTATGTATACAACATCTATACAATACTTAGTATTTGTATAGCGCATATCATCAGATTACACCACACCTTGTATTACATAGCGTATATAAGATTACATTCACACTACCCATATAAATTAAATAAAATTGAATCCATACACAGTAATTATAAAATGTGTAACAAAGGAATACATAAGATGTAAAATTGTTTGAGTATTCTTGTAGTTCACAAAGCATATAAGTTAACCTTTCTAGAATATGAAGTAGTCACAACCAGGTTACAAATAATCAGCTTTAAAACTGGAAATATATAATATAATGTAATTACATAACAAGTGTAAATAATTATGTAAAGTCGTAAGAAAGCAAATACGAAATGAATACATTCTTGACCTCAGAATAAAATTAACTTTCCAAATTATGAGAAATTTACATATAGCAGAATATCTGCTATAAATATAGATTACATTTATGAGTTTGTTTATGTTTTATATCATGACATCACAGTTCATATATATATATATATATATATATATATATATATATATATATATATATATATATATATATATATATATATATATATATATGTCGTACCTAGTAGCCAGAACGCACTTCTCAGCCTACTATGCAAGGCCCAATTTGCATAGTAAGCTAAGTTTTCACGAATTAATTGTTTTTCGACTACCTAACCTACCTAACCTAACCTAACCTAACTTTTTCGGCTACCTAACCTAACCTAACCTAACCTATAGAGATAGATTAGGTTAGGTTAGGTAGGGTTGGTCATATATCTACGTTAATTTTAACTCCAATAAAAAAAAATCGACCTCATACATAATGAAATGGATAGCTTTATCATTTCATAAGAGAAAAATTAGAGAAAATATATTAATTCATGAAAACTTGGCTTATTAGGCAAATCGGGCCTTGCATAGTAGGCTGAGAAGTGCGTTCTGGCTACTAGGTACGACATATATATATATATGTATATATATATATATATATATATATATATATATATATATATATATATATACACACACAAATATACCAAAAGAATAGGGGTGGTAGAAGAAAATATCAAAGTGTTCAGTGAGGATCCACAAGGTCGTCTCTGGGTACTCATTTTTTTCTTCTCCGAGGCTATGGGTCCCTACACTTGCACCAGAGGTGGTACCAATTATATATATATATATATATATATATATATATATATATATATATATATATATATATATATATATATATATATATATATATATATGTCGTACCTAGTAGCCAGAACTCACTTCTCAGCCTACTATTCAAGGCCCGATTTGCCTAACAAGCCAAGTTTTCCTGAATTAATATATTTACTATAATTTTTTTCTTATGAAATGATAAAGCAACCCTTTTCTCTATGTATGAGGTCAATTTTTTTTTATTGGAGTTAAAATTAACGTAGATATATGACCGAACCTAACCAACCCTACCTAACCTAACCTAACCTATATTTATAGGTAAGGTTAGGATAGGTAGCCAAAAAAAGCTAGGTTAGGTTAGGTTAGGTAGGTTAGGTAGACGAAAAAACATTAATTCATGAAAACTTGGCTTATTAGGCAAATCGGGCCTTGAATAGTAGGCTGAGAAGTGCGTTCTGGCTATTAGGTACGACATATATATATATATATATATATATATATATATATATATATATATATATATATATATATATATATGTCGTACCTAGTAGCCAGAACGCACTTCTCAGCCTACAATGCAAGGCCCGATTTGCCTAATAAGCCAAGTTTCATGAATTAATATATTTTCTCTATTTTTTTTCTTATGAAATGATAAAGCTACCCATTTCATTATGTATGAGGTCAATTTTTTTTAATTGGAGTTAACATTAACGTAGCTATATGACCGAACCTAACCAACCCTACTTAACCTAACCTAACCTATCTTTATAGGTTAGGTTAGGTTAGGTAGCCGAAAAAGTTAAGTTAGGTTAGGTTAGGTAGTCGAAAAACAATTAATTCATGAATACTTGGCTTATTAGGCAAATCGGGCCTTGCATAGTAGGCTGAGAAGTGCGTTCTGGCTACTAGGTACGACATATATATATATATATATATATATATATATATATATATATATATATATATATATATATATATATATATATATATTCTGTTTCAGACTCAAACATAGTTACACCAACATCTTTGATCATACTTCTCAGATTACAAGCGTCAATTAATTATCAAAATAAAGCATTAGGCTAGAATGGCAAGAGATTACCGCATGTGTTGCAGAAGACTCAAGAGTTCGTAAAAACCATTCAGAATTCCAATACCAGAGTAGGCATATAGTCCGAGCTAATTCAGAGTTTCAGATTTACCGATGATCTGATTAAAGGACAAATGACTCAAAGGAACAAAATGATTTTTGAGGTGTAACTCCATACTTCTGTCCGTTCCATCCATAGTCACTGCTCTAATTTTTGGGTAATAGGTAAGCGAATTACAATCATATTGAATATCACAACATTTTACGATGGGAAAAAGGTCACTGAATGTGAAATTGGTACAAGAGATATATATGTCAGAATAACATGAAACCTGCAGAAACAAAACCTATTTTACCATTATTCCCCCATTATTTCTGCATCTACAAGATGCAGAAATTTTAGTATATTTCAGTTTCAGATTTCTGCCCATTTCTTTAAAGCATCACTAAACGTAGGGTTAAACCCTGCCTAAAATGTCCGTGTCTTATACTTCCGTTATTAAATACGGGCAGCGTCGCATGGGGCCAGTACGAGCTGCCTCGCATGGGGCCAGTACGAGCTGCCTCGCATGGGGCCAGTACGAGCTGCCTCGCATGGGGCCAGTACGAGCTGCCTCGCATGGGGCCAGTACGAGCTGCCTCGCATGGGGCCAGTACGAGCTGCCTCGCATGGCGCCAGTACGAGCTGCCTCGCATGGGGCCAGTACGAGCTGCCTCGCATGAGGCCAGTACGAGCTGCCTCGCATGGGTCAAAAGCGCGCATACAGTTTTCTTGTAATTGTGGTCATATTTAGCAAATTACCCATAATATTGTCTTCTTGAGTCATTGATGACACCTGACCATAAACATCTTATTAAATCAATTGCATATAATTCTCTCACTAGAACTCAGCCTTCAGGAACTCCTAAGAAATAATTTTAAGATAAATTCAGGCGGAGCAGATCGCCATGCAGAAATATTATACAATTAAAAAAAATGTTAGCGAATCATTTAGAACCGGGTAAATATAATTGGCCTTGTTAATACAATTGGTAATACAGTATACGGATTTTTTCGGGGGTGGGGGTGGGGGATTCAAAGTGACTAGGTTTTTTTTTGTTTGCTAACCGGGGCATAACAAAACACCTGTACTGTGAACACCTGTAAGAACTTGGTGGTCATGTGCACCGGAAGTGGTTCTGCAAGATGAACATAGCGTCGGTGCCCCCACATATGTAGTATGTCCCCACATATTTCGTATCAGGCACCGTGTTGTTGGGGAGCCGGTCGGCCGAGCGGACAGCACGCTGGACTTGTGATCCTGTGGTCCTGGGTTCGATTCCAGGCGCCGGCGAGAAACAATGGGCAGAGTTTCTTTCACCCTATGCCCCTGTTACCTAGCAGTAAAATAGGTACCTGGGAGTTAGTCAGCTGTCACGGGCTGCTTCCTGGGGGTGGAGGCCTGGTTGAGGACCGGGCCGCGGGGACACTAAAAGCCCCGAAATCATCTCAAGATAAGATAACCGTGTAATATAGAATTATACAGCTGATAGGACTAGGCTTATTTTTGTAAGCCTTCGGTCCACCACCCCCACTCCCCTTCTTCCCCCCTTTTAGAGGGGATTTTTAGGCTTCCTCCCCCCTTTTAGAGGGATTTTTAGGCTTCCTCTCCCCTTTTTACAGGGGATTTTTAGGCTTCATCCCCAATCACGGTTAACATCACATATTTTTTACAAGTCTACATTCCTCATTAAAAATAAATCTGAATATAAAAACACTACTTTCAGGCTACAGACACTTCTCTAGAGCACAACCTTCAATTGACTTTGTAATTACAGAGTATACATAGTATACATAGTATAGCAATGGATTAATGTTATTAACAAAATACATAACACTTGCACTATGTTATGTATTGTTCCATGTTGGCTCTCCTCAGTTTAATCACCTGTCCAGAGGAGTTCCATGTTTAATGTGAACACCTTTCTTCTGTTTAACTATTATGTACATTGAGTAGAATAAAAATGCGTGGTACACAGGTCCACATGACTACAGCTACATGGTCCACATGGCTACAGCTACATGGAACACACGGCTACAGCTGCATGGTACCCACAACTACAGCAGCAGCATGGTTCACATAGTTACAGCAGCACGGTACAAATGATTACACCTACATGGTACACATAGCTACAGCTGTGCCACATAACCAATCACAATGTAGAGGTATAATATAATTCAATCACAATCATGTTTAATTGTAATCCAATATTTTAAGTGCAAGTGTTTTTCTAAAGTGACTTAGACACAATGTCTCTGACACGTTACAGACATCAGGACACAGTGCCACTTACACTCTAAACACTATTAAAACAATCACATATGTAATGACAAAATAAAAGTCAGTGTTTGTAGAATAAACTTAATATACAAACTGTTATTCACTGAAGTCGCGAAATTGGCAAGGAAAACTAGGCTAATGCAGAGTAATAGAGCTTATGTGAGGATATAATACAAATATTCACTGTTATCAACATGAAAAATAAGGTATTCTCCATGATATCAACTTAAGAGAGGTCTCCATGATATCAACTTAAGAGAGGTCTCCATGATATCAACTTAAGAGAGGTCTATATTCAGAATGCCCCATTTGGCGTTTCAATAAGTCCCGGCGACATTAAAATACTGTACGTTAATGTTACCAAAAAATTAACACAAAGACTTTGGTATTATTGAAGTTTCAAAACATGATAATTCACCAGTGATTGGTCTTTAAATGTTAATGAACAAATCATATATTTCTCCTACGAGTAACTCGAAGCATAAGAATACAACTATTGTTGAGAAGGGGTTTGAAGGCAATAATACAACTTGTTCCTTGAGTTTGTGAGGGCTTCGGTAATTCAGTTGTTATTGATTATCTGGTTTAGATACACATAGAAATGTGTATAAATAAACCCGTAATGGGATCTCTGCGCACGTCACTGCTTGTAGGGCACAGTGAAGCAAACCATGTGTCAAGCACTGTTTCTATTTTCATGTGGCCATGTTCTTCATGAAGTCACCTGCCGATGTGTACCTGTAAAATAAGTCACATATTAGAAGAACTTTGTTATGAAAGTTTCATGTGTACAAATATTATAATTATTAATTCATTGTATCTGGGGACCGGTAGCCAGAGTGTCAATGAGCAGGCATTATGAACTGGAAATTGATGTCAAAAGTTGTCATCTTGACCTGAAGGCAATACGCACGAACTGTTAGAAGCAGAAACAGGAAACGGGAAACAGCAGAAAGCCTATTAGAATCTGTTCTCATTTATACCCACCCACATTCGTTCATATATGTTTAACCTACACCTGAAACAATCCAGTAATAAAACGTTTATTATTTTTTGTTCCATAAATCAACAGATCTATTTTCAAACCAGAATGTATGAATTATCAAAAGACGGCACCAAGCCGGAAAGAGAATTTATGAAAGAATTGTCTGATTCTAAAACCTATTCTATTTAGCAAATGTTTCATGTTCAATTCTCGGTTATATTTAGTACTCTATTAATATCTAATATCCTCCCTATTATATTTATTATAAACATTTGCATGAGAAGGTAACCAGGATCAACCATTAAGGTGGGAAAACATCTAGGTAATGGTTAGAGGAAGCAACAGCAGATTCAGAAGCGACGGTAAATTTTAAGATATGTTAGTGTTTAAACTAATGGGAAATAGAGGTTTGATTATGCAGCCTTCTCGGAGGACAGTTGAATATGTAATGCAGTGATGAATGAACTGCACGACGTTCAATAATACAATGGTGGGTTGGAGTAATACAACAGAGGATGGGAGTAATACAACAGAGGATGGGAGTAATATAACAGTGGATTCAAGTGGCACAAGTGGGTGGGAGTAATAAAGTAGTGAGTGGGGGTAATATAGCATCGGGGGGAGTGATATTAAGTGGGTGGCAGTAATAAAATAGTCGGTGGGCTGTAAGTGACGAATCTCCAGATTCTGAGCCCCCCTCCAAGTGTAAACTATGTGATCAGGGCTCATGATCTTACACACACTTCAGACCTACCGGAATGAGGCACTCGGAGCTTTGCAATTGCGTTATCCACGCTCATGTTCTTGAAGATATCCTCGTAATGCATTCAAAGTTTTCCAGTATAGTACGGGCTATTTATCACCTGGCCATGTATGACTATCTTGCGGGATGGGGATTTTATGTATCACATAGCTCTTCACACAAATTATGTAACCCTTCACATAATCTATGGTAGCTGCATAAATAACCGATTACTTGCGCTAAAAAATGAAGCTGGTAGGCACCCAAAATTTTTAAATTATGTCTCCTCTCGCCTTCACAGGTAAATGTATAATACTGTATTTTTTTTCTCAATATTCCCCCTCCATTCTCGGTCTCTTTAGCTTTTCATATTCTCCCTTGTAAATGCAACGAATATATAATCTATACAATATATTACCCTGAGCTTAGTTTTAAGGGTACACATATATATTACCTTCAGAGTAACCGAAGTGATTAAAATTCTACTCGTCTTCGAATCGGGTCCATCCAGTTCTGAGACTTGTGGTGCCAGACTGGGCTTCTGAGGAAGCGCTGTCATCTGCTGCAGGTTCGTTTGTAGAGTTAGAGTCGGGGAGGGGTGACTCTACACTCTTGCAGCCGTCTTCTGCTGAGCCTTCCTCAGTTTTGGAGCTCGGTTGTGTTGTTAATGAAGTCTCGACAAACGTCGGGCTGAAGTCCGGTTGTGGCGGATCAGATTTCTTGATTTCTTTCATTTCTTCCTGTGACGGAGAAGTGTCTTCGGTATTCACTCGTTCTGAACGCATTTCACTCAAAAGCCTCTGCAAACGTTCAACTTCGGAGTATGGAGGCGGTGAAGCGCTTTGATTTACGTCATTATAAGCTGGAGGGAGGTCTCGTTGCTGCTGCTGCTGCTGCCGCTGCTGATTGGTGTAGACAAGCGGTACGCCGCTTTCAGATTCAGGTAAGGGAATTCCTCGGGCAATACTGACTCTCCTCACGTACTGCAGCGCTATCTTCCTTGGGTTCCAGATGAACTTGAGACACCACAATAGTCCCAAAAGAGGGATGAACAGTGCAACAAATCCCAGGAAATCGTGGCTAATAAACTTGGGGCTACTAGTATGTGTACTAACATGAGTATTCATATATTTCTTTTCCTTTGCAGATAATGTTTCTATGAAATCAAGTTTACTTATAATTGTATCAATATTTAGTTCAGATTCGTTTCTCTTTTTAGTTCCCATGACCAGGGCGGCCACTAGTGTCGAGGAATAGCTACTGAGGATAGTGTCAGTGCTACTGAAAGTTAGAGTAAAAGTCTTTTCTTTACACGTTCTAGCAGCTTTCCATTTGCGCTGTATAAGATGCATTTTTCTGCCGTTTAGTTTGATCCAAAAGCTGATCTCAGTGGTGTAGAGACTAATCTCGTACCACTGCCGCCTACTGCTGTCTTGTAACTCTGGATTTTTTCCCGAAGATTGACTTGCATTCACAGCGTAATATTCATTTATCCAGCATCCTTGCTTGCGAGACCTCACAGTAAATTTCATATAATCCCGATCATTGTGGCAGAGAATAATTTCCGACTCGTTCAATCTGACGGTTCTGCCACTTATGGGGTACAGCTGTGGCATAGAAACTGCCCAGTGGAAACCAGATAATAATATCATTACCGGTAAGAAATACCCAGACGTAAGCCTTAGGCACGTTGCCCCCCTCGGGCCGACGTGACACTGACCAGCACCCATCACTCGAGTATCTACGCTCCTTAGCTTGGAGTTCTCTCGATTGAGAACACCAAAATACGGGGCCCTCACTTCCGCTAAATATCACTACTAAAGATGATCTGCACTACCGCTCTGCAGGCGAGCCAATATCCAGCAACGACAACGTCGCCACCCGGGCTCCCGCCATGGCCAGACTACGAGCGCATGTGCATTTAAGCATTTAAAACAAAAAGGTCTATGCAATCCGGTGTCATACAGATGTGTATCTATCTCTTAAAATTATACACACATCATTCTTACATATCAAGGTAGACTTGTCCAAAGCAAGGCTCACTATCCTTGGAAGTTTATCCGGATTACGAGATCTGGCATCTGCCGACGCTGACGTCAATAGCATGTGATGCAAAGTTTAGCATAAAGTCAGGAAGCGTTTGTTTTATGGCGGTTTTTTTGAGAGCTTAGACTAATTTACACAAAATTAACGAATATAGTTGTGAGGTGTTTCAGGAGATCCATACTCTTATGTCTTAAGAATCATGATAACGTAATCATTTTAAGCAAATAAGTTTCGAACGAGGATATTTTAATACGTAAACATAAGCCTATAAGTGCTACGTTAGGGCTTAGGTTAGGTTAGACCTAGATAATGTTATCATCCATGTCATTTTGTTGCAGCCGTATTATTATTATTATTATTATGTCTTGTGCTAATAGAATAATTTGAGTACCGTTTAGCGAGCATAAACTATATGCTAGGCAACTGCCGGTCTCTGTACTCTCTCTAGTAAGTACTATGTCTACTATGTAAGTTCCATAGTACTTACATTAATCAGGGTATTAGACTACTCAGTAGTCTAATACTACCCAGTGTTAGACTAGCCAGTAGTCTAATACTACCCAGTGTTAGACTACCCTATAGTCTAATACTACCCAGTGTTAGACTAGCCAGTAGTCTAATACTACCCAGTGTTAGACTACCCTATAGTCTAATACTACCCAGTGTTAGACTAACACATATCAGGTCGCCCTTCATTGCTCCTGCGTATGAAATCACCTATTTACATATTATACATTTACATACTCTAGTATATACAAATACAATGAAATTACCGAAAAAATATTTTTTTTTTACATTAAATGCACTCCAGATTTTCATGAAGCACTTATACATTTATTTACGAAATCTGTACATCTTTCCTTAATCATGGCAACTTTTTCTACATTCGTTAAATATTTTACGAGCTTGGAGTATTGTTATAAACAACCTCGTAGTGCTTCCAAGTTCATAAGCTGTCTAATAAATATAAACAATGCCTCCATGAGTGTTGAAAGATGTACAGGCTTCGTAACAAGTTGCGTAAACATTAGAAAACTCGCGGGACAATTTTTTTCACAGTGGGGTAAACAACCATAACATTAAATACATTCTTAACGGGACCGTTAAGCTAAAAAAAAAAAAAAAGATGACCGGTGACAGTTAGGCAATCTTGGTTTAACTTGTCCCACGGTCCAGTTAGTTGTACCAGTTTTAATTATTACTATTATGCCTGAAGCTCTTACATTCTTAAGTGTCTGCTCTCTCTCTCTCCCCCTGAGGGTGTGTTCTCCAGCCCCTCTCCAGGGTGTGTTCTCCCTTTGTCTCATCAAGGAGTGCTCGCTTCCCCTCTCTGCCTCGCTAGGGTGTGCCTTCTGTTTCCTTTCAGTCTGTAACGCTTCCTGCCCGTCACGTGAACAATTGGAACCCTTAGATCTTTCTTTCTTTCACCCATCCACATCTCAGACATATGTGCTAATAAATACCCCCAGACTCCTAGAATCCGCCACTTAGACTGGTCAGTACAACAAACGCCTCGTTTCTTGCAGGTCGGCGTTCGATCTCCAATGGTTCAAGTGGTTGGCCATGGTTCCCTCAATGTCCCTCTATCCTAGATTCTATCCTGAACTCCTATTCCTTTTATATGTCATGTAGTCATCCTGGGTTAGAGCTGTCCAGTGCTGTTACTATGGCGGTTTGTTTACTCACAGGATGAGTGGCGCATCCCATTAAACTTCATCTCCGGGACAAATAAAATAAAAAAATTGCGATAGATGAGCGATATCTGTAATTTTAGTGTTGATAATATTTTTTTAACGTAAAAAATAGGTACTAACATTGCAATAAGGCTGAAAAGGAATGCATTATATATTAGGAACGAGAATTTCTGAGTTGCAAATTGGATAAGAAATTGAGATAGAGTGCATTGATGAGACGCATCCTAATGATACAATCTACTGCGAAAAAATTATAAACAATAACACTAATTCATTGCAAACAAATCTCGCAGCTGGGATACACACTTACCCGACGCAAGACAGTTGAAAATCACACTACTCTTCCTCTCGCAATGGCCTGAAGGCATACTGCGACTTCAGGACGCGAGGTGAAGCCAACACTCGGACCAGAGGGGAGGAACTGCTCCCAGAGGCTTGCGAATCCAGCGGAGCCTCAGTGACGAGAGAGGAAACTGTGGTAAACTCAGTGATGCTATGGTCCTCTTTTGCCTCCTCCTCGGGGTTGCGGTTTCTCGATGGCGTATCTTCTGTGGGAGTCGAATCTGTTTTGATTTCAGAGCAGACTGGAGGTATGAGTTCATTCTGAATGTCCGAGTATGCTGGCGGGAGATCCATGGATGGACTGGTGGGGAGCTCGTTGACAACGTCTGCATATGACGGTGGGGGATCAAGATGTTCCTGCGGTGTCTCCTCAAGGTCAGCACCCGCCATGAGGTCTGTTGGGTGAATGTTTCTAATGACTGTAACAGCTGCGAGGCGTCGCACTCTATCCCTAGGGCGTCGAAGACACACACGGAACCAAAGGCTAATTATAAAAGCAAGAACACCTACTAATATAAGCGTAAAGGTTTCCCCGCTGAAGTTAATGTAGCGGTAGTCATTGTCTCTGGTCGAGTAGTCGATGTCATCCTCATACGAGGGAGGAGGGCTGTAAGTTGCAAAAGCAAAATTATCATCATTTAAGCCACTAAACAGTTTATCAAGATCGGTCTTCGTTTGGAAAGGTTCTAGCGCAAGGCCGCCAAGGTCAGGTTGACGATCAAGCTTGGGTAGTGTGAAGACGCCAAAGTCATCCTTATGATCAAGACTGGGAAATGTGAGGCTGCCAAGATCAGGATGACGATTAGGACCTAAGGCCACCTCGACCGATGGTGCATAGATCACTGACAAACATAGATCTTGAGACAGAGCGAGTTTACCTTCTTTGCAACCCCTGCCCAAGACTGTAGACCTATCAAAGCTGAATTCAATTTCATTTAAATCACAAATATTTGGCTTATTTGTATATTTTAGTTTCAGATGGATGAGCTTGAATCCAATTTTCACGAAAACCTTACCACAATTAATCAAACTCATTTCGTGCCAATGTCTATGTTTATTTGCCTCATGGAAAGCCACGCGGCCTGTAGTCACTTCAGTCATGTTTACTGAATACATAGTGGACACGCCACACGACGGAGCCGTCATTGTGATCTGCAGCGTTTGGGCATCAGTGCGGAAGAATACCGTACCCGGGGCCTTGAGTGTGGCCACACTCTCCGGTATGTGACACACTTGTAACGCGGAGGCGAGCTGGCCCACAGCAGCAGCAGCAGACACCAGCAGCAGCAGAATCAGCTGCGGATGGGGAAGCGAGCCCTTCATCTTTTAGGGGGCTCCCCTGTCTAGATCCTCCAAGGGCTAGTTATACTCCTGTAACAGTCCGCAAGCTTCCCCAGATTATCAGCGCAGCCTCAGAAGTGTGTATTAGTCCCGGCCTGTAGTTTACCGCTTGACACAGGGAAGCACAACCACAACAAACACTCCCGTAAACTCTCAACATGTGCAACTGGGTAGGTTGTAGACAGCTGTGGGTGGCCTCGCCAGATGAGTTGTTGAGTCGTATATTTTCTTCTGAATTTGTGTACAAACGTCCAGGTTTATAATTAGTTATTCATATGAAAATTGTGCTTATTGATATAAATATTTTTAGAATAGTTATAACATATATGGTGAAAAGATTTATATACAAAAACACATATTACAGGCAAGAAAAGGATGGCATCTGGTGTGTGACGTCAACACTACCCACCCTGAGGGTTGCGACGTTCTTGTCGCGAATTCGGATTTGTAAACATAACTCTTCCCCGACTCCTAATCCTCATTACTCGCTCTAAATAACGTGCAATTAAGCTAACATGTTTGTTTCTGAGGCCAGAAAGAGAGATACTTATGTATGACACTGTCAGACCACGAAGGAAGGATTAAGACAGGAATTTTCTTAAGTACCTTCGTATTTAATAGAGCATCTTTAACAGGATCCTTCTGAAGATGTATTATTAAATACGAAAGTACTTAAGGAAATTCCTGTCTTAATCCTTCCTTCGTGGTCTGAAATTGTTACATTTTTCATCACGTGTTAATTTCTTCATGATTTACACACATACTTAGGTATATCTATTAAAGGAATTGGGATCAAAACAGTCCGGATCACGTTAGATAATTTCTTTTCTTGGGGGACAGGAAGCCTGTGTGTGTGAATATATATATATATATATATATATATATATATATATATATATATATATATATATATATATATATATATATATATATATATATTGATATATATATATATTGAAATGGGGGGACAAATTGATCAGCGCTGCAAAAGATCAGAGAGCAAAAAGTTTCTTGTTCCAGCGCCTCAGTGTTGTGATTCAGAGGGGAAATGCCTGTTGCGTCTTGGGCACTAGTCCAACTTCAGAGGAATTCGAAGAAGTGTTTGACTTGCAACAATGATCGAACCCGTCTGTGACATTCATCAATGTTTCCCATTGTCGTGTTTTTCAAGAGATCCATAACCTTTAAGCACCTTTTTGTATTATTATTTTTGTATCAACCCATGTATATCTTGTAACCATCAAATATATATATATATATATATATATATATATACACATACACTTTAGACTTGTATCGAGTTTCTCCAAGGTCGAACTGCTGACCTTTCCCCAAGATGCAACCCCACAACCGTTACCTAACATCTCGGTACCTAGTACCTGCTAGGTGAACAGATGCATCACGTGAAAGGAAACATGCCTAACCATTGTTGTGCCTCCTGGGAATCGAACCCGGGATCCTCAAACATGAAGGTCTAGCTCCTATAGAACATTAAAATCAAACAAATCTTAAAAAAAATCAGAATTTTAAGATTTTGAAGATAGTAGTTTAAACGGGAACTTTAGAAGATCTATAGCCTATGACCTATATCAAGCAAAACACTTTGTATGGAGCTAAGTAACAAAATCAGTAGAGTTGTTGATGTTGTCTCAGTTTAAATGCGACTTATAGATACGAAAATACTATAGGAAATTTACATTTGAGTTTGTTAGGCTTACATTTTTATTTCTAAGTGCCTATAAACCAGCCAAAACTTAGTCTCAAAATACAGTCAAAAGTGTCTGCTTTACCTACAGTAGACAAACGTAATTAATATATATAATTTTTGGATACAGTATTTGGGTATTTCTTGAGTATTAGTAACAGAGTTTGTTATCTCTCCTACTTGCTATGACTCGTGTTTCTTGAGGCTGTCTCCAACTTCTTATCGGTCTGTTCCCTCATTTAAAATAACTGGGAAGAGTTAATTGAGTAAAATGGAAACACCAGCATAATCTGTTGAAGGATACAAAATACACAAAATATAGGTCATGACACAATCTCCTAAATCACTAGGCATTAAAAGAAAAAAATAATATTATACAGACAGGGGGGTAGAAATAGCCTAAACTACTCTATCCCTTTGAGATGTATTTTTTTCTTGTCTCAATAAACATACTTGAACTTGAAATTGAACTTGACAATGACTGAACTTATTCAGGTCACTTAACTCGGCACACTCCTTCATGATCTTAACACATCTATGTATTCAGACAGAACTTGTTCACAATTCTAACTTTAAACAAACACAAGTTGCAGTCCTCGTGGTAAAACACTCGCTCGGTGTTTCGCGAGAGCATTGGCCTGGGTTCGTATCCTGGCCGGGGAGGATTTACTGGGCGCTAATCCTTAACTCCGAGACATAGGCTAGCTACTTAAGGCCTATAAGCACCGCACGCAATTTGAAGTGAACGGTTTTCTTAATTTTCTGTAATATTTTATTTTGATATCCCAAACTCAGAACGAATTTGATTGAAAATGACATTTCACTTGTGAGGGCTTTCCAAAGTTGATGGTGTTACTATTGAAATACCTTAAACATCGGTGCTTTTACTGCAAATTATACAAATGTACAAGAGTTAGGGCTATTTAGGATTACGTTTTCTGTAGCTCAAGGACAAATTTTGAAAGAAAACGGACACCACCAGAAAATAGTTTGATATACTATTCAATTCTCACATGAACCCCCTGGCTTGATTGCTCAGAGCGGGTACAGAAAGCCTGTTTGGCTTATCGATACCCCTCCTATGCCAACTATTTGGTTATATAGGATAAGTTAAGTTAGGTTAGATTCGAATAGGACAGGTTAAGCTAGATTAGGATTGGTTAGAACTGAATCATTAACGGAGAACTATTGACGAAACATGGCCACTAGAGAGATAGTGACCTTCAGGTAAATTCAAGTAAATACAAGAGACAACAATTTCAAGCTCAACAAGACACAATGAAAGACAGAAAACAGATGCCTTTTCACCCATAGGGTTGCAAACCCTTGGAATAGGTGAATTCGCCATAGACCAGTCTCCGTGGTGTTGTGGTAAGACACTCGCCTGGCGTTCCGCGAGCGCTATGTCATGGGTTCGTATCCTGGCCGGGGAGGATTTACTGGGTTCAATTCCTTAGTTGTAGCCTCTGTTTAACGCAACAGTAAAATGTGTACTTGGATGAAAAAACGATTCTTCGCGGCAGGGGATCGTATTCCAGGGACCTGCCCGAAACGCTACGCGTACTAGTGGCTGTACAAGAATGTAACAACTCTTGTATATATCTCAAAAAAAATAAAATAAAATATTATTTTACTTGAAAATTCAGTTGAAAAAATCCAGAGGAACAATTGGAAGTGGAGGAATCTTTGACAAGTCTCCGGCTTCATGTCCCTCTCCAGGGCCACTAGAGATGGTGGCCCTCAAGTGAATCCAGCGAAATTCATGGACCCTACTCGAAGAAAAAACAAGTGCCGGAGAAGTGTGTAATTATTGAACGGTTCCAAAAAGAGGGCTGAATATAGTATTTCTATGTCATATCTGTTCGTAGCACAGTTGGCTTCGTTCTCGACACGCAGTCAGGGATCTCGGGTTTGATATCTGACTGCACATCAGTTTTTTTTTTTGCGCACTTTCCTTTCACCTAATGCGGCTATTTACCTAGCAGCAATTAAATAGGTAACAAAGATTTAGTCAACTATTGTGGGGTTGCTTCCTGTGGAGGGTCACTAGTTCGACCTTGAAGAGACCTCAATACAAGCCTGAAGTGTATATATATGTGTATATATATATATATATATATATATATATATATATATATATATATATATATATATATATATATATATATATATATATATATATATATATATATATATATATATATATATATATATATATATATATATGTACATATGCAAACAAGCCTGAATGGTCCCCAGGACTATATACAACTGAATATATATAAATATATATATATATATATATATATATATATATATATATATATATATATATATATATATATATATATATATATACATATGTTTCTTATCCCTGACAACGGGAATTATTTGGCTGGCTTAAAGTAAATGGGGGAAGAAGAGATATAGCCTTTTACTGTTCTAATTGTCACATAATCTTGTGTCTTTTTGGAAACAGAATGATTAATCGTCTCATAAATTATATAACACGTCGTATGTATCATGATTAATATTGATCCAAGTCATCCTCAGCATTTTACTCCCAAAGCACAGAGAGAGAGAGAGAGAGAGAGAGAGAGAGAGAGAGAGAGAGAGAGAGAGAGAGAGAGAGAGAGAGAGAGAGAGAGAGAGAGAGAGAGAGAGAGAGAGAGAGAGAGAGAGTAGGTGGGATGGAAGGAGGGAGGGAGGGAGGGAGGGGTGGGTGACATCTTTAGCCTCCTGTGACAAGTACTACGACCCTGTTCCTGAAAGTTTAATTACTTAGAGAGTCATTAGTTCGTCAGTAGATTCCAATTACAGATTAGCCCTGATGGGTCGGGGTACAAGGGGGAAAGGGGGGGGGGGGGAGACCCACTGTAGCTGTTGTGTATGCGTAGAAGTGTACTCACCTATTTATACTCACCTATTTGTGCTTGCGGGGGGTTGAGCTCTGGCTCTTTGGTCCCGCCTCTCAACTGTCAATCAACTGGTGTACAGGTTCCTGAGCCTACTGGACTCTATCATATCTACACTTAAAACCACAAGTGTGTGTGTGTGTGTGTGTGTGTGTGTGTGTGTGTGTGTGTGTGTGTGTGTGTGTGTGTGTGTGTGTGTGTGTGTGTGTATTTACTATTTGTGCCTGTAAAATCGAGCTATTAGCTCCTGGACCCCTGGACCAGACCAGTCGATTTACGTTGCCTATACAAGGTCTTTCTGTGCAAATATATTTATAATATTACACACAATCTAGGTGTTTCTGAATTCCCTTTTAGGAAGATTTCCCCAGATATTTAGCAGACAGAACGACCAGAGCGTAACTCCATATAATAATTATCAGGGGGGAAAGCGCCAAGCCATTACGACTTTATATCACTGGGAAGGGGGTCAGGATACGAATTTGGAATGGGACGGGGGTGGGAAGGAACGGTGCCCAACCACTTATGGACGGTCGGGGGGTGGGGTGGGGGGGGGGGATTAAACGCGGACCTGCATGAAGCGAGACCGTCGCTCTACCGTCCAGCCCAAGTGGTTGGGTCCGCAATCTCCCGAGACTGATGGAGGCCTCCTGGTTGATACCTGGTTGATACCTGGTTGATACCTGGTTGATTCCTGGTTCCTACTAACGTGATAAATCCCCAGGAGTACATGATATTCAAACCCACGGTGGTAGGGCCACCGATCTTTCATCTCCCTTGGGATCCGGTCGGCCGAGCGGACAGCACACTGGACTTGTGATCCTGTGGTCCCGGGTTCGATCCTGAGCGCCGGCGAGAAACAATGGGGCAGAGTTTCTTTCACCCTATGCCCCTGTTACCTAGCAGTAAAATAGGTACCTGGGTGTTAGTCAGCTGTCACGGGCTGCTTCCTGGGGGTGGAGGCCTGGTCGAGGACCGGGCCGCGGGGAAACTAAAGCCCCGAAATCATCTCAAGATAACCTCAAGATAACCTCAAGATAACCTCCCCCTCTTCACCTCGTCTCCAGTTCCTGGCTCAAGATTTCTGCATCCTCGTAGGGGTCTGGTAGCCTGGTGGATAGCGCGCAGGACTCGTAATTCTGTGGCGCGGGTTCGATTCCCGCACGAGGCAGAAACAAATGGGCAAAGTTTCTTTCACCCTAAATGCCCCTGTTACCTAGCAGTAAATAGGTAGATAGGCTGCTTCCGGGGGGTGGAGGCCTGGTCGAGGACCGGGCCGCGGGGACACTAACGCCCCGAAATCATCTCAAGATAACCTCAAGATCCTCGCCCTGTTCTTCCAGCCCCTGCTTGCCAGCTTTTTGGGCATTTTTACCTTTATCTTACATGATAGTGACACTACCCAGCAGGGGCACCAGTCCTAGCCTAGATGAAGGTGAGCATGATACAAAGTTAACAGTATATACGAGGTAAGTCAAGTGACTATCACGTCGGGCTAGATAGACTAGACGTGATAGACTAGACTATTAAGAATGATCATGTTTTATCATCTTCCTGCATAAGGTCAAGTACTCTAGCGCGTAATAAAGCAGTTCACGTCAATAATGACGTGATATTCTCCTCCCTATCTTCTTGAGGTTATCTTGAGATGATTTCGGGGCTTTTTAGTGTCCCCGCGGCCCGGTCCTCGACCAGGCCTCCACCCCCAGGAAGCAGCCCGTGACAGCTGACTAACACCCAGGTACCTATTTTACTGCTAGGTAACAGGGGCATAGGGTGAAAGAAACTCTGCCCATTGTTTCTCGCCGGCGCCTGGGATCGAACCCAGGACCACAGGATCACAAGTCCAGCGTGCTGTCCGCTCGGCCGACCGGCTCCCTGACGTGAAAAAAATGTTTCAGAATACAAAAGATTAGGGAATCTGAAGCACAAAAGATTAGGGAATCTGAAGCACAAAAGATTAGGGAATCTGAAGCTACTAGTATTTTCAATCATCCTGTTCTGTTGAATTAGCACCTTATACAAAAACTTAATTCTTTTTTTAACCTACCCACAAATTAACATATAAACTCATGCAACCCACCTAACCTACCTGGTACGATTCATAGAAAACGTGAATATTTCTCAGTCGCTACTTTGTTTTAATACACGACGTTGGTTACGACAAAGTAAAAAAAAAACGCGACCTAATAGTTGTAATAACAGGGTTGTATAGATAGTGATCGCCGGAGATCGAATTATACTACATGTCCTCCATACACCATACAACATACGACATACACCATACAACATACGACATACCAGACCCCACTCCCAGTACCGGCAGCTTGCGAACCAGTAAGCACCAGCAAATGCTTATTTCTCCTCCTTGTCAGAAAATATTTTAGTCAACAAACACTCCCCAATCCCTCCCTCCCTTCCCTTTTCCTCCCCAATTCACAAACACCGGGATAAAATCCTGCTTTACCTGGCCATCGTCCGAGGGAGGAGGAAAGCCCGCGTGTCCTACAGCAGTAGTCTGTCCTCCCACATATTCTACGGGCGGAGAACGCAGACGTCTGCACCAAGGGGATGTCCTCGTCCGTCATGCCTTAGTGTCTCTTTACGACTCCAATGTGTGGGGGACTGAGGTATTTTTTTTTAGAAAGGGGAGGAGAAGGAGGTAGAGTGAGGGGGGGAGCAAGAAGGATGAGAGAGAGAGAGAGAGAGAGAGAGAGAGAGAGAGAGAGAGAGAGAGAGAGAGAGAGAGAGAGAGAGAGAGAGAGAGAGAGAGAGAGAGAGAGAGAGAGAGAGAGAGAGAGAGAGAAGGAAAGGGTCTAATAGAGACGGAATTATCAGTGGAAAACACAAAGCTATTACGACTATATAACACTGGGAAGGGATCAGGATAAGGATTTGGGATGGCATGGCGGGGGAAGAAATGGTGCCCATCCCCTTAGACGATCGGGGGGATTGAACGCCGATCTGCATGAAGCGAGACCGTTGCTCTACCGTCCAGTCCAAGTGGTTGGACAAAGATATTAAAACAAATGTAACAATTCAAGTATCCGCCTGGGTGCTTAAAGAATGTAAAGAAGAGCTTAGTTATCCCCCTTATCTTCTACGTGTCTCTTGCGTGGGATAACTCCTGATATCAGTAATTAAACACTTAATTTATTTCACATATTAAACAATCTTATTGCTCAGTGTTCGGCAATAATTATTACGTTTTGTTCTTGTATAAATTAATAATTTAATTTAAATTGTTGTAAATCGTGTTATTTGTAAATGTGCAATCATTTTATGAATTAAAATGTCTTGAGTAAATGTAAACACATATTTTTGTAAATGTAAACACATAAACACCCCACATATGGTAGGGTGTAAACACCCCAACCACTATTTCCACCACCTCACCACAAACTACCACCACCCCACCACAAACTACCACCACCTCACCACAAACTACCACCACCCCACCACAAACTACCACCACCAAACTACTACCACCCCACCACAAACTACCACCACCCCACCACAAACCCCCACCACCCCACCACAACCCCACACCCCACCACAAACCCCCACCACCCACCACAAACTACCACCACCTCACCACAAACTACCACCACCCCACCACAAACTACCTACCACCCCACCACAAACTACCACCACCCAGCACAAACTACCACCACCCCACCACAAACCCCCACCACCCCACCACAAACCCCCACCACCCCACCACAAACTACCACCACCCCACCACAAACTACCACCACCCCACCACAAACTACCACCACCCCAGCACAAACTACCACCACCCCACCACAAACCCCCACCACCCCACCACAAACCCCCACCACCCCACCACAACTACCACCACCCCACCACAAACTACCACCACCCCACCACAAACTACTACCACCCCACCACAAACTACCACCACCCCACCACAAACTACCACCACCCCACCACAAACTCCCACCACAAACTACTACCACCCCCACCACAAACTACCACCACCCCACCACAAACTACTACCACCCCACCACAAACCCCCACCACCCCACCACAAACTACCACCACCCCACCACAACCACGTACACACACCAAACCACCCAACCAAAGAAGACTTCCGGTTCATCCAAACTCAATTTCCTATCTTAAGAGTTCCCTGAGCAGAGGAAATTCTGGTCAGTCTCAGAGCGCGCCGTGCCGCCTGGGCGGGAAGGTCTTCACTTTGTAATACCAGCAGCATTTCTCACATCTATGTCTGTCTGTCTCACAATTGTATCTATCTCTTTCTATGTCTCTCTCTCTCTCTCTGCAACAACTGTGTGTGTCTCATTGTCCCCCCCTTCCCCTCCCTTGTTTCGCTATCTCTATGGTTCTCGTGTTGTCTCTGTGTCTCTATGTCTCCCGTTTTCTTTGTCCGAAAAAGCTTTACGAGAAGTCGATCAATGAAACCAAATTCTCTTCCCTATAGACACACTTGACACAACCTCCTCCCCCCCTATTGTTATATTCCATGTTACAACTATTTACAAACGTTGTTACAATCTATTATTTGAGTTCTTATGACGTGTTAGAAAGTTGTTCAAACGTTAAAAAGTGTTTCAACAACTTGTTCGAACGTTGTAGCGACGTCGTAGTTTCGTAGTGTACTTGGGAGGTTTAAAGACTATATTGACATTGTACAGAATTACGTAATCTGAACGTTTAAATTTTTTTCCTGTAACATTGGATAGGGAAGAATGCACTGATATTGTATCCTGTCTTTAATATACAAGAATTAAGGGCCACTGCAATGATTGATCAATGCAGACAAAAATGTATAATAAATTTAAACATATTGAAGTTAGTCTGCGATGTTTGTATAGCTTTGCATCTTATACACAGTTTACAATGTATACAGCTATACATTTTATATGAAGACAATGATTCATATACTGTGTTTTGAGCCACAGTAAATGTGAAATAAATTGAACAGGGTAACACAGAAGTGAATTATATAGGACTCCATCCTATATCGATAGTCACTAAAATAGCACTATATAGGATTCCATCCTATATCGATAGTCACAAAAATAGGACTATATAGCACTCCATCCTATATCGATAGTCATAAAAACACTATATAGGACTCCATCCTACATCGATTGCCACAAAAATAGACCAATATAGGACTCCATTCTATATCGATAGTCATAAAAATAACACTATATAGGACTCCATCCTATATCGATAGTCACAAAAATAGCCCTATATAGGACTCCATCCTATATCGATAGTCACAAAAATAGGACTATATAGCACTCCATCCTATATCGATAGTCACAAAAAACACTATATAGGACTCCATCCTATATCGATTGTCACAAAAATAGGACTATATAGCACTCCATCCTATATCGATCGATGATTAGTATTGTCGGTAACGCAGAAGGCATCAACTTGCTGTTGCTTCTACGCTTGCAGCAACATTTATGGCAAACGATCATTTGTTGCAATGGTCATTTCTTTATGCGTCTCTGGACAGAAACCAGAAGATCTCATGGAATGTGGACCTCACTTGGAAGAGATGTGATTAAGGCTCTGGGGGCAGGACGGAGGGATGGAATGGTGCCCAACCGTTTGGACCGTCGGCGTATCGACCAGTGCAAGTGGGTGTGGAGTGGGCCAGTGCGTCGTGCATTAGCGAGTGCGTTAGCGAGAGCATTAGCGAGTGCGTTAGCGAGAGCATTAACGAATGCGTTCGTAATGATTCCGTATACGAGACTAAGTGGCATAACGGTAAGATTTTTTTTATCTTTATTTAATAAAATACAATATAAATCATTTATATACATAAATTTTACTAGGCAATACTACATTACATATACAGTAGTCAAATTCTCAGTAAACAATTGTTTCAGTATCACAGAGCATGAACTTTAAACCCCTAAATGTTATACTTATTTTTCTTTAAATGATTTACAATATTGGAGATTATATTTACATTCATTTACAAGGGAAATTATTACATTCACACCCCTGCCCACTGGATGTTGGGGGGGGGGGCGGTGTGCAGGACAAACATATCAATTGTGACACTAGGCTCTCCACATATGTCAGTTGCTTAATTTAGAAACTGTTTAGAAACTGCCCGAAACGCTTTGCGTAATAGTGGCTTTAGGCATTGTATGTACTAGCTCTATCTATCAATTTTTGTATAACCTCTTGTATGTATGTACTTTACCTAAATAAACATTTGAATTTTGAATTTTGAATTTTTTGTACTTGTGGTCATTCTCGAACCCAATGGTGATGTGACGATGTGTATTGAATTTTGTAACTAGCTCATCAAGATTGCAACTTGCTTAGCTAAATGAATTGTGAGGGTTCAGTCCCTGAGCCCATTATGTGCCTCTGTAACCCTATCCACTACCGCCCACAGGATGGGTATGGGGTGCATAATAAGTGAACTAAACTAAACTAATAGGATACAATCTAGTTTCTGAGCACACGGATGTGATTGATAGGTTAGGGGGGATGCTTGGGTTTGTATATTTCTAATTAGGTTATAAGGTTATATTTTTGACGGAATGGCAAATCAACAGAAGAAGTTAGTGTTGATGTGCATTTTCCCCACAATATAGTACCGAAAAATTTTCTTTTTTTTTTTTTACCTATATATGAACACATTTTTTTCACGTGAATTTACAGTTTTTTTTTCCCTCGGTACAGTTGATCGCTCACTGCAATATTGCAAGGTTAGATTCCATATTCAACAGCGTGGCAAATCTAATTCTGGCACTTGCTGTCAACGGGAGGTTGGATCTGAGAATTGATTGGACATGGGCTGTAATCAAGGGATTTGGTCAGGCAGTGGAGGCAGAGCCTAATCTACATAGCGATTGGCCAGTTAGTCGTTTGCAAAGGCGGAAATAATACTGAACAAGTTTGAACACTTGTTCTCAACAAGTTGACAAAGTGAATTAAATTTACAGTTTAAATATAAAACATTTGTAATTGAATTCCAGATGCAGTGGAATACAACTGCATTTGCAAGTGGAGTAATTCCACTTGGTATTCCAGTTGTAATGGACTTTGTATTTCAGATGCAATGGACTTTACATTTCAGTTGCAATGGACTTTGTATACCAGTTGCAATGGACTTTGTATACCAGTTGCAATGGACTTTGTATTCCAGTTGCAATGGACTTTGCATACCAGTTGCAATGGACTTTGTATACCAGTTGCAATGGACTTTGTATACCAGTTGCAATGGATTTTGTATTCCAGTTGCAATGGACTTTGTATTCTAGTTGCAAGAAATTTTCTAGTCCAGTTGCAATGCACTTGAGATTTCAGTTGCAATGGACTTTGAATTCTAGTTGCAATTCAATTTGTATTCCAGTTGCACAACATTTTGTATTTGCAGCTTCACTACACTTTAACTATTGCGTCCAAGCAAACACACAACGCATCCACTACGTTTTTTTAAACGTTACAACGTTTTACAGAGTTGTAGGTTAAGTTGTCCCAATGGGTACAATATTCAAGAGTGACGTCGGTCGAGTCGACGTCGAATTGACGTTGTTCCTGGATATTGTTGATGTTGGGTTGTGTTTGCGGGTGTGTGTGACGGGTTGAAAGACTTGGTTAGGTCAGGATTTACAGCTGTGTGGGACGTCACTTAAAGCTGAGAGCGAGGACGACATTCGTATGTGTTGATTTCGTTCACAGAGGTGATGACATGGACGAGAATGGTGGTGGTGGTGGTGGTGTGTTTACGCGCGAGGAGCAAAGATTGTTGTTTTGAACAGCACCACCACGACTCACCCCACGACGACCCACCACCAGCACGACTACAACCCCTCACGAATAACCACCACGACTCCTAGCCACCACCACCACGACCTTTCGTGATATTATAACCTTCTGCCTCTCACCACCCAAACACAATTCTTCAGCAACTAGCGTCTCTCCCCCACCTCTCTGTCTCTCTCTCTCTCCCACAGTCTTCCATTCCACTCCCCCTCTCCCTATTCCTGCCCTTCTACGTGTCCCCCCCCCCACTCCCCCTACGACCCATCAGAGCCTCCAGCACGTGATCCATTACCTCTCCAGCGCCTGAGCGCGCCCAGGCTACTTACACCGTAATGTCTGAACGTTCCGTGAGCCATCAGAAGAGGGGGAATGGATCTTGGTCTGCAGGGAGTGGTGCTGCGATGGCTAGGTGTGGAGGGGAGGGAGGGAGGGAGGGACAGGTGCTGGGGTGGGAGGGGACGAGGAATCATGGGATAGGTAGAGGGAAGGGGGGGGGGGGTGGAGGGAGAGAAATGGGAAAAAAAGGGGGACCTTTCATCCCGTACTTGTGTGGAATGTGTGGAGAGAATGCGAGAGTGTTTGTGCTCTAAACAACAGGTTAGTGTCTCATCGACTTTACTGCTCTTTACTCACTCTTTACTCACTCTTTACTCACTCTTTACTCACTCTTTACTCTGGTGTGAGATCGAGTTTTTTTATATACAACTCTGGCATGGGACACGCATCAGAAAAAAGCCTAAAAAAACTAAAATAAAACTATTAAAAAGGCGCAGCGAAATTCGTCAAGGATGGTTCTCGAGCTGATGGGCTTGAGCTACGAGGAATGACTGAGGGATCTGAACCTCACTACGCTAAAGGTGACGAGGAATAGGGCAGAGCCATGATGACAACATATAAGATCCAAAAAAAGAAATTGACAAAGCATTCCAAGCACCGGATCGAGATGGGCACCGGGTAGATACGGATACAGACACACACACACACGCCCACACACACACACACACACACACACGCCCACACACTAATAGCCAATGACGCAGCATAACACGTTTAATTCTCCCCCCTGTAATTATCTCTCCACACGCATTTTCTCTCTAAATTTCCTTTCCCTGTAATTTAGCAAACATGCATGCCGAAGCTATACAAATTTTCTATGCATATACTGACTGTGGCATGAATGTTTAGAGTATATTTATATGGCCTCCCAACATTCATTGTTCCCCGAGGAACTTCTCACTACTTTAGCCACTGCTCCCACTTCAGCTCCAGCTCCAGCTTCTGGCATCACTGTCTCCATCTGCATCTCCTAAACATCAGTTATTGCCCCACTAAATTTCACATGAAATAAGATATTCTCAACGCTCAATAATTATCTAACAAACCATATATATATATATATTCCAAACTTCTAATTGCGACTTTTTCTTATTAAAAGGCCAACGTTAAAATAATTCTGAACGGATTTTAATGATAAGAGAAGTAAAAAAAAAAAAAAGTTTTACCACTCGTTACAATAAAAATTCTTGACAGAACTTACACACAATTAGACCATGTCGTTAAAATATTTTTATCTTGCTGGAAATGTAATAATATTTTGGTGGAATAATGTCCTAAGCTCTGGAGGCGAACCAGAAAACCCGCTTGTATTCACACATAAGAACGTGGATGATATTCCAGCATTCACACTCAGAAATGTGGATGATATTCCACTATTCACACACAGGAATGTGGATGATATTCCAGCATTCTCACACAGGAATGTGGATGATATTCCAGCCTTTACACACAGGAATGTGGATGATATTCCAGTATTCATACACTGGAACGTGGATGATATTCCAGCATTCTCACACAGGAATGTGGATGATATTCCAGCCTTTACACACAGGAATGCGGATGATATTCCAGTATTCACACACTGGAACGTGGATGATATTCCAGCATTCTCACACAGGAATGTGGATGATATTCCAGCATTCACACACAGGAATGCGGATGATATTCCAGTATTCACACACTGGAACGTGGATGATATTCCAGCATTCTCACACAGGAATGTGGATGATATTCCAGCATTCTCACACAGGAATGTGGATGATATTCCAGCATTCACACACAGGAATGCGGATGATATTCCAGTATTCACACATTGGAATGTGGATGATATTCCAGTATTCACACACTGGAACGTGGATGATATTCCAGCATTCTCACACAGGAATGTGGATGATATTCCAGCATTCACACACAGGAATGCGGATGATATTCCAGTATTCACACACTGGAACGTGGATGATATTCCAGCATTCTCACACAGGAATGTGGATGATATTCCAGCATTCTCACAAAGGAATGTGGATGATATTCCAGCATTCACACACAGGAATGCGGATGATATTCCAGTATTCACACACTGGAACGTGGATGATATTCCAGTATTCACACACTGGAACGTGGATGATATTCCAGTATTCACACACTGGAATGTGGATGATATTCCAGTATTCACACACTGGAATGTGATTGATATTCCGTCATCCATACACAAGACTATATGAAAGGAAAGGCTCTAATTCCAGGGATTAACTCTATCGTCCTTCTCTCTATACGTTCAAGGGATTTTATGCCCATTATATAGAGCAGTGACCAGGCCTAAAACGAGTTTTCATAAGAACTCGTAAGAACTCTGGCTTGCATAACTCGTAAGAACTCTGGCTGCATAACTCGTAAGAACTCTGGCTTGCGTAACTCGTAAGAACTGTGGCATACATAACTCGTAAGAACTCTGGCTTGCGTAACTCGTAAGATCTCTGGCTTGCGTAACTCGTAAGAACTCTGGCTTGCGTAACTCGTAAGATCTCTGGCTTGCGTAACTCGTAAGAACTCTGGCTTGCGTAACTCGTAAGATCTCTGGCTTGCGTAACTCGTAAGAACTCTGGCTTACATAACTCGTAAGAACTCTGGCTTGCGTAACTCGCAAGAACTTTGGCTTGCATAACTCGTAAGAACTCTGGCTTGCGCAACTCGTAAGAATCCTATCTTACGACACGTAAAGACAAATCCCAAAAGGTTTTTTCTTTGATATTTACTATTTATTAACAAATTTATTTTCTGTATATTTGCAAATGTTTTAATTTACGTAAAGGAGTTTCTCCATGATAGTCAAGTCCCTGATAATTACTTGGACGATAAACTATTAATTAAATCATCGGTTTGAATTGTGTTGCAGGTTGAGGTGCCAGAATTGATCAAATATTTACGAAACCTGTAGATCTTTCTTTAATCATAGTAGTATTGTTTACATATATTAAACTGTTTATGCGCATAGAAACTTCGCAACCCCAAGGTTATTATTGATATAAACAACGTCGTAGCGCTTCGTAGCTCATCAACTGTTTAATACGTGTCAACAACGCGGCCATGATTGTTGAAAGATGTACAGGTTTCGTAAGTAGATGCAGAAAGGCTTGATGAATATGGAGCCGGTCGGCCGAGCGGACAGCACGCTGGACTTGTGATCCTGTGGTCCTGGGGTCGATCCCAGGCGCCGGCGAGAAACAATGGGCAGAGTTTCTTTCACCCTATGCCCCTGTTACCTAGCAGTAAAATAGGTACTTGGGTGTTAGTCAGCTGTCACGGGCTGCTTCCTGGGGGTGGAGGCCTGATCGAGGACCGGGCCGCGGGGACACTAAAAAGCCCCGAAATCATCTCAAGATAATCTCAAGAAGATATGGGGTCATTACCAGTTCGTACACTGGACGAAAGGAAGATGATTAAAGACTTCAATAGAGCCTTCAGCGTAAGCTTAAAGGGTTGGGACAAGCCTGGAGCCTCAACCAAGTTTCCTAACAAGGCGTAACTATATGTTTGGAGGCCCAAATATGCATCCTTCAAATCACCTTAAGATCTATTCCAGGCAGCCTCCACGAATCGAATTAGAAAATGGGAATCCGTTTTCTAACCGCATTCACGGTATGACTCACAAAGATACAAAAAAACATTAAACATCACGAGACAATGTTTTGTCCCATTAGTGTCATCCACATATAGTCCAGTTTTGAATATCTTGACATACATATTAGTTTAAAACACATACAAAACTACACAATAAATCAAAGAGAGAGAATCCTTAATCATTTTTCCGACTCCAACAACGAATCAGATTAGTGATTTCAACAACGAATCAGATTAGCGTATTTGGTGACTGGACACCTCGTCCGGTCACTAAATACGCCTCACTTTTTACGCAGTCGACCAATTCGTTCAAAAACCTACGTACTAATAACAAAAGAAAGCCTCGTAATATTTTTAATCCTTCGGCTTCGATAGGTTAGGTAGGTTGCTTGGGGTCGTACGTTTCTGAGGAGGGTTAAACAGTTTCATTTTCTGACGGGGTGACAACTCGAGAGAAAACGGGATATGGAAACACCGCGAATTTGATTTTGAATTAGTCATATTTTAAAGTTCCTTCCCATCTCTAAACACTTTGACGTCACTGGTAGTCGCCAAAGATATTTAGGCAACATCGGGAATCGAACGCAGGACCCTGGGTTGTGAGCCCACCAAGTATACCATACCGTATGCGATATATAAAAAACTATTCTTAAGTATATTGGTTCCACTACCGCCCACAAGATGGGTATGGGGTGAATAATAAATGAGCTAAACTAAAGTATATTTTATCCTTAAGTTATATATAATATACATAGACTTTTATATACATAAAAATGGCTTCTTAGAAATGTTCAATTTTTCATAACCTAATCTAGAAAAATAGTGAGCCAAAAAATCCCAACACACACAGTTGAATTGTTCTCAATCAACTCCCTCACTGAAAACCCCATTAAAAGGATTTCGACAATAATTCACTCATCGTCAAGCTATGAATCACCAGCGCTGTGGCTTTTCAAAATTTATTATAGTAGTTGTTAATTATTGGCTGCCATACGGAGAGCTTAAACGGGCGGCTCCAGTTGTGTGTGGGCAAGTTTCCAGCACCAGGAAATGCATTGATGGTCCAGAGGGTGTGATTGTGGGCTGCCGAGGTTCCAGGTCGGGAATGGCATTGATGATCCAGAGGGCCTTATTGCATGGTGGCAGGATTTCAGGACTAGGAAATGCATTGATGATCTAGACGGCCTTATTGAGTGTCGGCAGGATTTCAAGACGACGAAATGCATTGATGATCCGCAGAAGACTGTTAACTTTGGGACGATCTGGAAGGAAAGTCAACCGGACGACGAAACCTTGTGTCAGAATCTTTAGTTTAAAATAAAGAATAAACCCCTCCCCCTAAAAAAAAACTACACGAACCGATACGACGGATAGAAATACAAAGACCCATATACATCATAGCCTGGATCCAAGCAAGAATAGCTGGTAACCAGCAAGTAAAAAAAGGAGACTCCTTTTTACCCAGTCAATTACACGAGATAAAAGCAAGTGAGATGATGACCTATTCTAGATAAAGCCCTTACGATGAAATAAAGTACTATGAAGAGAATGCGTATGTCTGTGTGCTTTTAAAAGCATAACAATTAATCTTGGGGAGAGAATACAAGTCTACTCAGATAACATTGATAAGATAATGAATTATTATGCCTTGCAATACAAGGTTGTTCAAATTTCCAGTCTTCCCTTGTGTTTAGAAAATAGTTTTTTGTTTTTCTTTTGACTTTCTTTATCCTCTATCTTCGTGTGCGAGGGAAGAGGCCCACGGCAAAGATGTTTCAGAAGTGAACTGTCTGCTTTGCCTATTGCCAACAAACGCTTTATGAATTGTTGCAGTTTGCAATAGTATAGGAGTTCTGGCTCCTGAAGGTCCTGGTACTCGGCGACCGGTGCCAAGGAATGGGTGATAGGCACAGGAAGACTGGCAGCCCTAGGCGGTGTATGCACTCGTTCTGCACTCAACACATTTGGTCCAGTCTTACATGCACTCAACTCATTAGGTCCAGTCTTACATGCACTCAACACATTTGGTCCAGTCTTACATGCACTCAACTCATTAGGTCCAGTCTTACATGCACTCAACACATTAGGTCCAGTCTTACATGCACTCAACACATTAAGTCCAATGTATCATGCACTCCACACTGTACTCATATTAAGAATAGACCTAACCTAATTTGTTCCACAGTTCCATTAGGCTAAAAAAGTCAATAAGGGAGAAAATAAGAAGACTGAATAATTTAAGATGCAAATAATTCCACAAAGAACAGTAACGCCCATACAGAACTAAACACGATTGCTTCATAACAAAAGAAACTGTCTGAATCAGAATGAAAAGCTGCTGAACGAAGAATATTGAAACAACCGCTACTGAAGACAGGAAGAACACGATATAAAAGTGCAAAAAAGACTTCAGAAAAGCAAAAGAAGAAGCAGGAGAAACTGGAAGAATTGGTTGGCTTTTTTAATGACTGGTTCCAAGAAAGTCAAGGAAATAAGGGATAGGTGTTCACGAAAGGTGCCACCATAGACGTTTTTTGGTAGCGAACCTGTCGCTGCAAACACAAACGAAGATACATCAGCGCCACATGCAACGTTAGCCAGCCTAACATCCGGCTGCAGTACCACATGCAAGGTTAGAAAGCTTTACATCCGGCTACATGAATATGAACAAAGAGTCATTCAGCGCTTCACATAATTGGA
>NC_091169.1:19781801-19829301 GCF_040958095.1 Procambarus clarkii | reverse complement strand
CCTGAGGTTGGGTGGAGGACTGGTTGCTCTTGCCCTGAGGTTGGGGGAAGGACTGGTTGTTCTTGCCCTAAGGTTGGGTGGAGGACTGGTTGTTCTTGCCCTGAGGTTGGGTGGAGGACTGGTTGTTCTTGCCCTAAGGTTGGGTGGAGGACTGGTTGTTCTTGCCCTGAGGTTGGGTGGAGGACTGGTTGTTCTTGCCCTGAGGTTGGGTGGAGGACTGGTTGTTCTTGCCCTGAGGTTGGGTGGAGGACTGGTTGTTCTTGCCCTGAGGTTGGGTGGAGGACTGGTTGTTCTTGCCCTGAGGTTGGGTGGAGGACTGGTTGTTCTTGCCCTGAGGTTGGGTGGAGGACTGGTTGTTCTTGCCCTGAGGTTGGGTGGAGGACTGGTTGTTCTTGCCCTGAGGTTGGGTGGAGGACTGGTTGTTCTTGCCCTGAGGTTGGGTGGAGGACTGGTTGTTCTTGCCCTGAGGTTGGGTGGAGGACTGGTTGTTCTTGCCCTGAGGTTGGGTGGAGGACTGGTTGTTCTTGCCCTGAGGTTGGGTGGAGGACTGGTTGTTCTTGCCCTGAGGTTGGGTGGAGGACTGGTTGTTCTTGCCCTAAGGTTGGGTGGAGGACTGGTTGTTCTTGCCCTAAGGTTGGGTGGAGGACTGGTTGTTCTTGCCCTAAGGTTGGGTGGAGGACTGGTTGTTCTTGCCCTGAGGTTGGGTGGAGGACTGGTTGTTCTTGCCCTGAGGTTGGGTGGAGGACTGGTTGTTCTTGCCCTGAGGTTGGGTGGAGGACTGGTTGTTCTTGCCCTGAGGTTGGGTGGAGGACTGGTTGTTCTTGCCCCTAACAGGACGGACTACAACAACATGTAGGTCTTATAGAAACAATTCTTGCACACAATCAGTATAAGAGCAAACAACTAGCTGAACTCTACACAATCACAGCTAGCTACACTGCAACTAGCTACACAATCACAGCTAGCTACACTGCAACTAGCTACACAATCACAGCTAGCTACACTGCAACTAGCTACACAATCACAGCTAGCTACACTGCAACTAGCTACACAATCACAGCTAGCTACACTGCAACTAGCTACACAATCACAGCTAGCTACACTGCAACTAGCTACACAATCACAGCTAGCTACACTGCAACTAGCTACACAATCACAGCTAGCTACACTGCAACTAGCTACACAATCACAGCTAGCTACACTGCAACTAGCTACACAATCACAGCTAGCTACACTGCAGCTAGCTACCAATACACTAAAAAATCACAGAAGGAAGAATAACTCACTTTTATTCAAAGTCCGCTTTTCAAAACTTCACAATTTCTCCTGCAAGATTGAAAGTAAGAGATTGACAGATTGACAGTATATATATATAATAGCAATTATAAATACCCTGCTTGCTGCACGGAACAAAAGGCTTAGAATATCTATTGTATGGATACCATCTCTCATCATAATGACCAAATTTGGCCAAAATCCAGCCAAATTGCATAATTTAGCGCCATAATTACAGCTAAATCAATAGGTAACAAGCACTTGAACTCGAATTATGTCACGGTATCCCCATCTCTGTTGTCAAGACTATATTGTTCAACACACTCAGGTCAAATGGAAGAGAAATTACTGACTCTGAAAAAGCCTGAAACTAACAGTGTTGAAAGGTTATGATTGGGTTTGATTCTTTGTGTATGTGGGTAGCATACAAGGTCCACCAGACTGTGTGACACAGTGGTTGCCAGGATCAGGTGGGGCTGGTGTTACCTGTGGCAGGTGGCTATAGTTACCTGTGGCAGGTGGCTGCCGTTACCTGTGGCAGGTGGCTACCGTTACCTGTGGCAGGTGGCTACCGTTACCTGTGGCAGGTGGCTGCCGTTACCTGTGGCAGGTGGCTACCGTTACCTGTGGCAGGTGGGGCTGGCGTTATCTGTGGCAGGTGGCTACCGTTACCTGTGGCAGGTGGCTGCCGTTACCTGTGGCAGGTGGGGCTGCCGTTACCTGTGGCAGGTGGCTGCCGTTACCTGTGGCAGGTGGCTACCGTTACCTGTAGCAGGTGGCTACCGTTACCTGTGGCAGGTGGCTACCGTTACCTGTGGCAGGTGGCTACCGTTATCTGTGGCAGGTGGCTACCGTTACCTGTGGCAGGTGGGGCTACCGTTACATGTGGCAGGTGGCTGCCGTTACCTGTGGCAGGTGGCTGCCGTTACCTGTTGCAGGTGGCTACCGTTACCTGTAGCAGGTGGCTACCGTTACCTGTGGCAGGTGGATACCGTTACCTGTGGCAGGTGGCTACCGTTACCTGTGGCAGGTGGCTACCGTTACCTGTGGCAGGTGGCTGCAGGCTGTTACCTGTTGCAGGTGGCTACCGTTACCTGTGGCAGGTGGCTGTTATTACCTGTGGCAGATGGCTGTCATTACCTGTGGCAGGTGGCTACAGGTGGCTACAGGTGGCTACAGGGGGCGCTCGGTTCAAGAGCTGCATCTCGATTCTGAAGTCCACAAATAGGTAAGCACAGACATACTTGTGAGAGACTCGGTTTTTTATTTATCAACTATCATGTTCCCGCATTTTTCTCATCCTTCTTTATTATTAATTCTTCCATCTCCCTGATCATCGTCAAATGTTCCATCATCAGGGAGCCGGTCGGCCGAGCGGACAGCACGCTGGACTTGTGATCCTGTGGTCCTGGGTTCGATCCCAGGTGCCGGCGAGAAACATTGGGCAGAGTTTCTTTCACCCTATGCCCCTGTTACCTAGCAGTAAAAATAGGTACCTGGGTGTTAGTTAGCTGTCACGGGCTGCTTCCTGGGGGTGGAGGCCTGGTCGAGGACCGGGCCGCGGGGACACTAAATAGCCCCGAAATCATCTCAAGATAACTTCAAGGATCCTCTTTATCATCAGTTGTTCCATTCTTTTAACCACAGCGTAGCCGAGTCTGTACGGGGCCTGATAGCTGAGTAGACAGCGCTTTGGATTCCTAGTCCCGAGGTTCCGGGTTCGATACAACTTATACAGCTCATAATACAACTTATGGGCTACGAGGTTGTTTACAACGACAATAACCTTGGGTTGTGACGTTTCGATCCTCGTAAACTGTTTATTATAAATCAAGCCCTGCATTTTCGAGAAAAGATGTAGAGGTTTCGTAGGTGTTTGAGCGAAAGGTTGATGAGTCAGGGGCATCGACAGACGCCGTGTCCGGGGTATAAGTGCCGTGACGACGGGAGCGAAACTGCTCTATTAAGCGTCGCTAACACGTTAATGAGTTATAAGTGTCTCCCAGAAACGCACGAAAGTATGTATGTGTGTGTGTGTGTGTGTGTGTGTGTGTGTGTGTGTGTGTGTGTGTGTGTGTGTGTGTGTGTGTGAAGAGAGAAAAAACTTGTTAGTTAGTAGTTAGAAACAGTTGATGATTGCCAGTTGAGAGGTGGGCCGAAAAAGCCAGATTTCAGTCCCCGCAAGCACAACTAGGTGAATACATATGCATTACATATATATATATATATATATATATATATATATATATATATATATATAGAGAGAGAGAGAGAGAGAGAGAGAGAGAGAGAGAGAGAGAGAGAGAGAGAGAGAGAGAGAGAGAGAGAGAGAGAGAGAGAGAGAGAGAGAGAGAGAGAGAGAGAGAGAGAGAGAGACTACCACCTCTGCTTGAGAGGGGGACCCTTCACCTCAATGAAGACAATATGCAGCACCCGCTACAAACTTTACATACACTTCCAAATTATCTTCCACCAGCTTAAATCTCTGCATTAACAAAACTAATGACGTATATTCAAATCAAACAGCACAAAACACATACCTGATCTCTTTGTATTCCACAAAAATACAACCACAAATAAAAATTAAATACCGCTTTTGTATGGTGACAAAAAAAATAACAGTTCCATGGATCTACACTACCAGAACAGTGTAGAATAATTACAAGTGGGGGGGGGGGGCTATTAACGGTAATTATACACTGTAAATTACCAAGTGAAAATTACTGCATAATTCAGGAAACAAACTTCAGTTGGTCCAGTTCTGTCTGAAATTACAGGAGAAAGTTTGTAAAGTTTTTTTTTTTAGTGTTGTCGCGTTTAGAGAACTACTGCATCAAATTACTATTGTTTGGTTGATGTTGTTTGGGTCCTTCGTTGCTGCTGTTGGTAACGTTAGATGCTGATATTGTTTGTTATTGTTGATTGCATGAGGTTTTGACGGTAAGGAAAGATAAGATAGGGTAAGGTATATTTATAAAGGAAAAGCCCTAAGCCTGTGTGACTAACATTTGCAAGGATATGAGACAGACTAAAAGCATTGCAGTGAGCTAGATAGAAGCACCACAGAGTCATGCAGAAGCACCACAGAGAGCCAGATAGAAGCGCCACAGGAAACCAGACAGAAACACCACAGAGAGTCAAATAGAAACACCAGAGAGAGCCAGATAGAAGCACCAGAGAGAGCCAGAAAGAAGCACCACAGAGAGCCAGATAGAAGCACGACAGAGAGCCAAATAGAAGCACCACTGGAAACCGGACAGGAGCACCACAGAGAGCCAGATAGAAACACCAGAGAGAGCCAGACAAAAGCACCACAGAGAGCCAGATAGAAGCACGACAAAGAGCCAGATAGAAGCACGACAGAGAGCCAGATAAAAGCACCACAGAGAGCCAGATAGAAGCACCACAGAGAGACAGATAGAAGCACCACAGAGAGCCAGATAGAAGCACCATAAAGAGCCAGATAGAAGCACCACAGAGTCATGCAGAAGCACCACAGAGAGCCAGACAGAAGCACAACGAACAGCCAGATAAAATCACCACAGAGAGCCAGACAGAAGCACCACAGAGAGCTAGATAGAAGCACCACAGAGAGCCAGATAAAAGCACCAGAGAGAGCCAGACTGAAGCACCACAGAGAGCTAGATAGAAGCACCACAGAGAGCCAGATAGAAGCACGACAGAGAGTCAGATAGAAGCACCAGAGAGAGCCAGATAGAAGCACTAGAGAGAGCCAGATAGAAGCACCACAGAGAGCCAGACAGAAGCACCACAGAGAGCCAGATAGAAGCACTAGAGAGAGCCAGATAGAAGCACCAGAGAGAGCCAGATAGAAGCACCACAGAGAACCTGATAGAAGCACCAGAGAGAGCCAGATAGAAGCACCAGAGAGAGCCAGATAGAAGCACCAGAGAGAGCCAGATAGAAGCACCAGAGAGAGCCAGATAGAAGCACCAGAAAGAGCCAGATAGAAGCACCAGAGAGAGCCAGATAGAAGCACCAGAGAGAGCTAGATAGAAGCACCACAGAGAGCCAGATAGAAGCACCACAGAGAGCCAGACAGAAGCACCACAGAGAGCCAGATAGAAGCACCACAGAAAGCCACATAGAAGCACGACAGAGAGCCAGATAGAAGCACCACAGAGAGCCAGATAGAAGCACCACAGAGAGCCAGACTGTGGCACAAGATCCCACAGAGGAAAAGAAAAACAAATTATCGTCGTTTTGCGTTGACACTTTAATCTAACCTCCGCATTAGTCTCTCCTTGCTGTTCCAGCTCCGAGCGCTCCGTTCTGTTCCAGTCCAGAGCGCTCCTTGACGTTCCAGCTCCTAGTGCTCCGTGGCGTTCATGCCCCGAACGACTCCCGGCGTTCCAGTTCCTATTGCTGCTAGATATTCCAGTCCAGAGTGCTTGGCGTTCCAATCCCGAGCACTGATTGGTGTTCCAATCCGGAACACTCCTGGTGTTTCAGAACAGACCGCTTCTTGGTGTTCTTGCAAGCCATGATTGCTGCCATCAAACTCACTACACGTGAAGGAGGAGTTTTTGGAGAGAGAGAGAGAGAGACTTGGAACACAAAACTGAGATATGAGAGTGACTTCGAACACAAAACTGAGATATGAGAGTGACTTCGAACACAAAACTGAGATATGCGAGTGACTTCGAACACAAAACTGAGATACGAGAGAGACTTCGAACACAAAACTGAGATATGAGAGACTTCGAACACAAAACTGAGATATGTGAGTGACTTCGAACACAAAACTGAGATATGAGAGAGACTTCGAACACAAAACTGAGATACGAGAGAGACTTCGAACACAAAATTGAGATATGCGAGTGACTTCGAACACAAAACTGAGATATGAGAGAGACTTCGAACACAAAACTGAGATACGAGAGAGACTTCGAACACAAAATTGAGATATGCGAGTGACTTCGAACACAAAACTGAGATATGAGAGAGACTTCGAACACAAAATTGAGATATGCGAGTGACTTCGAACACAAAACTGAGATATGAGAGAGACTTCGAACACAAAATTGAGATATGCGAGTGACTTCGAACACAAAACTGAGATATGAGAGAGACTTCGAACACAAAATTGAGATATGCGAGTGACTTCGAACACAAAACTGAGATATGAGAGAGACTTCGAACACAAAATTGAGATATGCGAGTGACTTCGAACACAAAATTGAGATACGAGAGAGACTTCGAACACAAGATAGATATGCGAGTGTATGTGAATGTGATGTGCGTTTATTTGTATGTTTGATGTGCGTGTGTGTATATGTGTGATGTGCGTGTAATTGTGTATGCGTAATGTGTGTGTATTTGTGTATATGTCATGTGTGTGTATTTGTGTATGTGTCATGTGTGTACTCAGTTATGCTTGCGGGGGTTGAGCTCTGGCTCTATGGTCCTGCCTCTCAACTGTCAATCAACTGGTGTACAGATTCCTGAGCCTACTGGGCTCTATCATATCTACATTTGAAACTGTGTATGGAGTCAGCCTCCACCACATCACTGCCTAATGCATTCCATCTTTTAACTACTCTGACACTGAAAAAGTTATTTCTAACGTCCCTGCGGCTCATTTGGGTACTCAGTCTCCACCTGTGTCCCCTTGTTCGCGTACCACCCTTGTTAAACAGTTTATCTTTATCTACCCTGTCAATTCCTCTGAGAATTTTGTAGGTAGTGATCATGTCTCACCTTACTCTTCTGTCTTCCAGTGTCGTGAGGTGCATTTCATGTAGCCTGTCCACGTAACTCATGCCTCTTTGTTCTGGGACTAGCCTAGTGGACTGTGT
Organism: Procambarus clarkii; assembly: GCF_040958095.1. Classification (NCBI taxonomy): domain Eukaryota; kingdom Metazoa; phylum Arthropoda; class Malacostraca; order Decapoda; family Cambaridae; genus Procambarus; species Procambarus clarkii. Next base: position 19,822,207 of record NC_091169.1, on the reverse strand, counting down.
GTATTTGTATATGTGTGTATGTGTATATGGGTCCAGTGTGGGAGCCAGAAAATAGGTTACCCTTTTTTTGTAGAACTCGTTTAAACCCTACAAAAGCCAAGAGGATAAATCTATAACATGGAAAGCTTTTGCCTAGCTGTTATGAAGGGCATATAATATATCCAGAAAGGATATATTATATGCCCTTATAGTAGCATATAATATATTATATGATAGAGCATATAATATATTATATGCTCTATCATATATAATATAATATATGCTCTATCGTAGCCCCAACACCTGACACTGTGGAGGTGTTTCCCAAGCCTCACCTTCTAACTGGAGTCTGGCTTGACTGGCTTCCAGTCATGTTGTAACTGGAGTCTGGCTTGACTGGCTTCCAGTCATGTTGTAACTGGAGTCTGGCTTGACTGGCTTCCAGTCATGTTGTAACTGGAGTCTGGCTTGACTGGCTTCCAGTCATGTTGTAACTGGAGTCTGGCTTGACTGGCTTCCAGTCATGTTGTAACTGGAGCCGGGCTTGACTGGCTTCCAGTCATGTTGTAACTGGAGTCTGCCTTGACTGGCTTCCAGTCATGTTGTAACTGGAGTCTGGCTTGACTGGCTTCCAGTCATGTTGTAACTGGAGCCTGGCTTGACTGGCTTCCAGTCATGTTGTAACTGGAGCCTGACTTGACTGACTTCCAGTCATGTTGTAACTGGAGCCTGACTTGACTGACTTCCAGTCATGTTGTAACTGGAGCCTGACTTGACTGACTTCCAGTCATGTTGTAACTGGAGCCTGACTTGACTGGCTTCCAGTCATGTTGTAACTGGAGTCTGGCTTGACTGGCTTCCAGTCATGTTGTAACTGGAGTCTGGCTTGACTGGCTTCCAGTCATGTTGTAACTGGAGTCTGGCTTGACTGGCTTCCAGTCATGTTGTAACTGGAGCCGGGCTTGACTGGCTTCCAGTCATGTTGTAACTGGAGTCTGGCTTGACTGGCTTCCAGTCATGTTGTAACTGGAGTCTGGCTTGACTGGCTTCCAGTCATGTTGTAACTGGAGCCTGACTTGACTGACTTCCAGTCATGTTGTAACTGGAGCCTGACTTTACACACTTCCAGTCATATTATAACTGGACTGCTACTAAACATTCACTTAAAAATCTTTCTTACGAAATTTTGTTTACTGAAAGTGGGAGATAAGCAAGTGTCCCCAACGAGCCCCAAATCAGTCCCAATGTCCCATCGAGTCAGGTCCAGTCCAAGGGTTCAATCAGACAGAGAGGACCGATTGGACAAGTCCGATCATACCGGACTTGTCCAATCGGACCACATGTCCCTAGCAGTCCCCTTAAGCTTACTATTCATCCCCAATGTTTTTTTTTTCCCGGGTCACTGAGCGCAGTATCTTGTTCGTCATCAATAACCTCTCTCTTTCTCTCTTTCTGTGTGTGTCTCTCTCTCTCCTTCTCTCTCTCTCTCATCCCAAATCCATATCCTGATCCCTTCCAAGTGCTATATTTAGTCGTTATGGCTTGACGCTTTTTCCTGATAGCTCTCTCTCTCTCTGTCTCTCTGCAGACGAGGAGTCACAATAACTTGGCTGAAATATGTTGGCCAAACCACACACTAGAAAGTGAAGGGACGACGACGTTTCGGTCCGTCCTGGGCTATTCTCAAGTCGATTGTGATCTCTCTCTCTCTCTCTCTCTCTCTCTCTCTCTCTCTCTCTCTCTCTCTCTCTCTCTCTCTCTCTCTCTCTCTCTCTCTCTCTCTCTCTCTCTCTCTCTCTGTCCCCGGTGTCAACCTCTTCACTCCAACCAAAACAAGGCATAATTTCCTTTAGGAGATCAGCTTCCACCATAAAAAAGCTCCCTGTTACCTCCAGCGAACGAGGCAGAAGGCAAAAGTTTCAAATGGTTGTGTACTACAAAGGCAGCCGGAGGGTCAACTTTCCTTAAAACCCCCTTCAAGAAAACTTTAACCTTTGTGATTTACGTGCGAGGAACTTGGGGAGAGTAAAAGGTCTGTGAAGTTGACGTTTGTCACGGCTCCAACAGGCAGGATGTGCTACCCATCAACTCCAAGCTGGGGAAAGTTTAGATTTGGAGTTGTCTGGAAGAGGTGCTTCGTAATGCAGCGTCTAACTGGACATTATTGCTCACGACTTTGGCGGTGGACAGTGTTACCATTGTCACCAGTCACTAGTATAGACAGTCACTAGTATAGACAGTCACTAGTAAAGACAGTCACTAGTAAAGACAGTCACTAGTATAGACAGTCACTAGTAAAGACAGTCACTAGTAAAGACAGTCACGAGTAGAGACAGTCACTAGTAAAGACAGTCACTAGTAAAGACAGTCACTAGTAAAGACAGTCACTAGTAGAGACAGTCACTAGTAGAGACAGTCACTAGTAAAGCCAGTCACTAGTAAAGACAGTCACTAGTAAAAGAAGTCATTAGTAAAGACAGTCACTAGTAAAGACAGTCACTAGTAAAGACAGTCACTAGTAAAGACAGTCACTAGTAAAGACAGTCACTAGTAAAGACAGTCACTAGTATAGACAGTCACTAGTATAGACAGTCACTAGTATAGACAGTCACTAGTAAAGACAGCCACTAGTATAGACAGTCACTAATATAGACAGTTACTAGTATAGACAGTCACTAGTATAGACAGTCACTAATATAGACAGTCACTAGTATAGACAGTCACTAGTAAAGCAACAGACACAGCCAAACCGTTCCTTCCCTCCCAGGCATGACAGGAGCCAGAACAGCTGACAGGAGTGTCCAAAACCAACGATTCATTGAGCATTCCTTACGAAACCCTTACATCATTCCTCAATCACTGATCCTCTTATTTACATTGATTAAAAAAACAGGTTATGAGCTTCGAGGCGCTACGGAGGTTGTATATATAATAACAACAACCACCACCTCGGGTTGTGAAGATTACAAGCTCGTTAACTATTCAATAAAGGTTGGGAGAGCCAATTTGCATCCCATTATAATTTCAGTTGCATGTTAAATCTTCAGGTAAGATGCACCTGAAGGGATAAATTTTGTTTTGAAAATATTTTATGATGCTAAACAGATACACATGACCTCCTAAGGAGCTGGAGAAGGATTCCTCAGTTAGTATCACGTCTCTTAGACGGGTTCTTGAGGTATTTGTATAGTTTACGGTCCGTTTAGACGGGTCTTTGAGGGATTTGTACAGAAATCCGTTCGTCCAGACGGATTCTTGAAGGATTTGTACAGAAATCCGTTCGTCCAGACGGATTCTTGAGGGATTTGTACACATTACTGCCAATCCACTCATAACGTACGTAAGACAATAATTGTATGTCCTCATAATGTCGTTATAATATACTCATAATATTCTTATTATGTACTTATAATGAAATTTATAATGTTCTCATAATGTACTCATTATTTACTCATAATGTTCTCATATAATTCTCATAATGTACTCATTATTTACTCATAATGTTCACATATTATCCTCATAATGTACTTAAATGTCCTTTTCATAATATACACATAATGTACTCACAATGTCCACTCATAATATTCGCATAATATCCTCTCATAATGTCCTCTTATAATATACTCATAAGATACTCGTAAAGTACTCATAATGTCCTCTCATAATGTACTCATATTGCATTCATAATGTACTCATATTGCATTCATAAAGTACTCATAATATACTCATAATGAGATACATCATCAAAACACAGCTACAGTAGGCTAACATTTAATGTTGAACAAAAGTTAGTTCATTTGCACTTAAAGAGTCATTGAGAAAGGTTCCTATTCAGCTCCTCCCTGCAACTTGAATCATTAAAAGTTTGCATCTCAAGTTAGAGCAAGAGTAACTAGGCATTGAAGACTCGGGGAGGATTAGTTTCTAAGTTAGTTACGCTGCAGTGGATGCCTTTGTGCATGTCAATCCGTTTTCTTAGCTAATACGTTATATTCCGAATGGAATGTGACTAATCCATTAAAATTGTGGGGGAGGGGGAAGGGGGGAGGGAGAGAGAGAGAGAGAGAGAGAGAGAGAGAGAGAGAGAGAGAGAGAGAGAGAGAGAGAGAGAGAGAGAGAGAGAGAGAGAGAGAGAGAGAGAGAGAGAGAGTGTGTGTTAGCCTAGCCTAACCTAGCCTAACTGATGCATAGAAAACGTTGATATTTCTGAGCCGCTGCTTTTCGTAACACTTTGTAATATATACGTTGGGGGACGATTGAGAATTAGACGTATTAGTTAAGAGGACGAGGTTTTTAAGCTCGCTCAGGGATCTGTTCATCCGTTGATTGAGAGGCTGGACCAAAGAGTTTTACGTCAAAATAAGATTATTGACCTTGTTCCTGCCTCAGGTCAGGTCAACATGGCCCGAAAAGGGCAGTAAGTCGGGGCTTCGTTTCCTCAAAGATCCAAACGAATAAAAATATATCCATGCTTGAGTAATCTGCAATATATACGTTATGGTATCCCGCTAAACACACACACCGAAACTACAACATTGGTACAATGTTCGAACAAGTTTTAACACCTCCTAACCAGTTATAACAACCAATATAGCAAGTTGTAACAACGTTCTAATACGTCATAAACACGTTAAGCCAAGATGTAACAACTTTATTACAAGTTGCAACAAGCGGAAAACAGAGACAGTTTCGGTTTGTGTTTTCAAGGATAAACATTGGGTTGAATACTGCTAACTACCATACTAACTTTTCGTAGTTAAAGTTAGCATGGTAGTTAGTTTCGTAATCTGCTAACGTTTCATCTACCCAGGATCTGGGTAGACGAGAATGTTTCGTTATTTATGGAGTGTTGATCGAGTTCAGAAAGGACAGATCGTGTTTCGGTTCGCCACCGTCATCTACGATGAATGATGCGATTGAAGGGAGTATTCAGTATCATTCCTTCATCTCGTCTTCACAGATGCTGGAGGCTGTGAGTGATGGCGTCAATTGTCTCTGCCACGCGCCACTCTCCCTGTCACACATCAATCCTGCGATTACACGTCAATCAATCCCCCTCCCCCCCCTGTCACAAATTAGTCTCCCGTCTGTCATCTTGACGCAGCTTCCAATTAACCCTCAGTTTCATCTCTGATGTTCATCTTATCTCGTGTCTCCGTTTGTGAGGATGTGGAGATCACTGGCTCTCCTCCCAGCACCTCGATAGCGGAGGTGCAATAGTTAAAACCTCCACTAGGAGGCTTCTTCACAAGCAATACGTTTAACACCTCCACTAGAAGGCTTCCTCACAAGCAATACGTTTAACACCTCCACTAGAAGGCTTCCTCGCAAGCAATACGTTTAACACCTCCACTAGAAGGCTTCCTCGCAAGCAATATGCTTAACACCTCCACTAGAAGGCTTCCTCACAAGCAATACGTTTAACACCTCCACTAGAAGGCTTCCTCACAAGCAATACGTTTAACACCTCCACTTGAAGGCTTCCTCGCAAGCAATACGTTTAACACCTCCACTAGAAGGTTTCCTTACAAACAAAACGTTTAACACCTCTCTAGAAGGTTTCCTCACAATTAATACGTTTATCACCTCCACTAGAAGGCTTCCTCACAAGCAATACGCTTAACACCTCCACTTGAAGGCTTCCTCACAAGCAATACGCTTAACACCTCCACTAGAAGGCTTCCTCCCAAGCAATTCGTTTCGCATGGTATCAGCTGTCGTGGCTTCACCAATACTCCGCCTGATGCCTGACCTGTTTCCCAATATTCCATAACCAGACTCAATTTCTTTTCCGATACCGCTTCCTGTTGCTTTTCAGCGTTGCATTGCTTTGCTCTTAAGATTCTCTTAAGATTTACATAATGCACATGATTCTCCATTATAGGCAGAGAATCGTGGTTAAGGTAAGAGCGACCCTCAGAGATCTGTGTTTACATAATTGTCTTTTGATGTAGAATTCAATCTTACAGTGATAGATCTGTCAACGAAATTATATTACAGATTTATCAGGGAAATGAGGACATGGAGCTGGGATATGAGGATAAGGAGCTGGGATATGAGGACAAGGAGGTGGGATATGAGGATAAGGAGCTGGGATATGAGGACAAGGAGGTGGGATATGAGGACAAGGAGGTGGGATATGAGGACAAGGAGCTGGGAAATGAGGACAAGGAGCTGGGATATGAGGACAAGGAGGTGGGATATGAGGATAAGGAGCTGGGATATGAGGACAAGGAGGTGGGATATGAGGACAAGGAGGTGGGATATGAGGACAAGGAGCTGGGAAATGAGGACAAGGAGCTGGGATATGAGGACAAGGAGCAAGGGTATGAGGACAAGAAGCTGGGATATGAGGACAAGGAACTGAGATATGAGGACAAGGAGCTGGGATATGAGGACAAGGAGCTGGGAAATGAGGACAAGGAGCTGGGATATGAGGACAAGGAGCTGGGATATGAGGATAAGGAGCTGAGATATAAGGACAAGGAGCTGGGGTATGAAGACAAGGAACTGGGATATGAGGACAATGAACTGGGATATGAGAACAAGGAGCTGGGATATAAGGACAAGGAGCTGAAATATAAGGACAAGAAGCTGGGATGTAAGGACGCAGGGAATTAAAAGTCCTCAATCCCTTTAGACCGTCGGGAATTGAACGCAGACCTGCACAAGAAGCCGTCGATCTCCCCACCAGTCCAAAAGGCTGGACTCTTCTGAATCAAATATTTAACATATAAAGCAGCCACTGAATAATTTTTTACCCCAGGCAGGTCACAAAACCAGGGTTTACTGGGGATAAAAATGAAAACAGGGCCTTGAGAATGATGGTAGATGTCTTCCGGCGGGGGAAAAGCTAGCGTCTGCCGTCTGCCGGCCATGCAAGCAGAGATGCAGGCCGGGGAAAGCAGAGATACAAGCTAGGACCCGATTCTCTTTGCCAAGCCCAAAGCCCCAAGAGGACCCAATTCCCCCTATATCAAACTCAGAGACCTCAAGAGGATCCTCTCTGCCGTCTCACACCCGCAGACCCCAAGAGGGTTTGATCTTCCTTGTGAAGCCCAGAGCCACAAAAGGACCCGATCCCCCCCCTTGTCAAACCTGGAGGCAAGAGGAGGATCCGCTCCTCACTTGTGAAGCCTGGAGTCTATAAAAATATACGATAATGGTAGCTATAAGTTCACGGGGATAACGCAGGTCGTAAGACATCTCGCAAGGGAGGTAATTACTACCATCTGGACAGCTTAACCTCTTAGGAGCGGGCATACTGACCTAATACCCAGCCCAGCCTCTTGATTAGTGCTTAATATTAGTCTTCCTACCTCTTACATCATCTGTCTGTTTCTCTCTCTCTCTCTCTCTCTCTCTCTCTCTCTCTCTCTCTCTCTCTCTCTCTCTCTCTCTCTCTCTCTCTCTCTCTCTCTCTCTCTCTTGTACATTGTCTACATTGTATCTTGAGGTTATCTTGAGATGATTTCGGGGCTTTAGTGTCCCCGCGGCCCGGTCCTCGACCAGGCCTCCACCCCCAGGAAGCAGCCCGTGACAGCTGACTAACACCCAGGTACCTATTTTACTGCTAAGTACATTGTCTCTATAATATACTATCCGATCAAGGTATATTTCTGTGTACACCCGAGAAAGATGGGGAGTAGAACGATTAAGATGGCTTCACATTTAGGCAGAACTTGAAAGTGTGTGGTGACATTTAGACACCTGTTTGCGAGCACAAGGGGATATATATATATATATATATATATATATATATATATATATATATATATATATATATATATATTTTTGGTAGCAGCCTTTCTTTCTTAAGACAAAGGGTCGTAGATAGAGGGAAACATAAGCTTGAAAGCTATGACAAGTCTATTAGTACCTATCTTGTTCATATCAAACAGCTACTGACGAAAATCCGAACTAAGCAGCACTGTCATATTAATGTAAGAGGAACTAGAATCATGTTACCTTTGAATAGCTTTGAAGCTAACCTTTGAACAGCCAAGTTCACAGCTGAACAGCAAGGTCTGAAAAGAGACCTTTGAACAGCTGAAGCTAACTTATGAACAGCTCTGAAGGCTCTGGAGGATGCACTGGATCAATCATATACAAATCTAATTGATCAGATTTATAATCTCTTGTAATCTGCAGCTTACAATGGCTGGAGATTACATTGACACGCAGCAGCTGATCACTTTTCCTTACTTGTTCGTGTTTATCAAAATAACTTGAACACCTGCATTAATTAATTAATGCAGGTGAAGTCATTAATTTTCATTAAGTAATTAACGGAGTAAATAATTAGCATGTAATTCCCCTTTGGCCGCTCAAGCGCTAGAGTAATCACAGACTAACATTAGTGATCACACATTCACATTCACATACATTCACACATTCACATACTCAAAATAACTCATACAAACTCACTCACACAAACTCATATAGAATAATAACCTAAAAAAACAAACAATATTCCCAAACACTTGACTTACAAACACTTACAAACATGTTTGTCCTTAAAATCCTAACATAAGCCCAACCATTTAGACTGGTCGGTACGCCGACTGCCTGGCTTCTTGAGGGTCTGCATTCAATCTCCCAATGCTAAGCACTCTTTCCTGATAGACAACAACATATCTGGGTCGAAAATCTTATCACGAATTCGGAGTAAAAAAAAAAACACATCTAGAAATATATTTTATGTTGAAATTCGGCCATAATTTAAAACTTATTAATTTAAAAGTGACAAGAAAAACTGTTTCTAAATTATTCTAGCATAAATGCATTATTAATCTGTAGTAATAAAGATGTTGTAAATAAGGTGTAGCGTGTGCGTGGCGTAGTGGTCTAGGGCCCCAGAACACACTCGGTATTAAGCTAATCTCCTTGAAAGCTTAATTGTTCATTACCAGTTGAGCTCTCTACAGCGCTAACTCATTAATGAGATCACCTTGTTGGCAACAGCTGCAGCAACAGCAAGCTGGTGGTGGTGGTGCTGCTGTGCCTCCACCACCATCACCCCCACCATCACCACCACCACCATCACCACCACCATCACCACCACCATCACCACCACCATCACCACCACCACCACCACCACCACCACCACCACCACCACCATCACCATCACCACCACCACCATCACCACCACCATCACCACCACCATCACCACCACCATCACCACCACCACCACCACCACCACCACCACCACCACCACCACCATCACCACCACCACCATCACCACCACCATCACCACCACAAACACCACCACCACCACCACCACCACCACCACCACCACCATCACCACCATCACCACCACCACCACCACCATCACCACCACCACCACCACCACCACCATCACCACCACCACCACCACCACCACCACCACCACCAACAGCAGGAACCTGGCAAAGTAACCGCAGTGAAGGAACTAATTATCATTAACTACCATTTACAATCAACACAAGTTCCGTAACTTGATGTATACATAGGTGCAACTCTTCTCAGATACACATGAGTATTGCAAAGCACATACATACATTTGAACTGTACTCATACTACATATCATGTAATATGCTGTACATAGGTACCACACAATATACATAGGTACACCAGAGCATACATAGGTACACCAGAGCATACATAGGTACCACACAATGTGCATTGGTACAACACAATATACATAAGATACAACACAATATACATAAGATACAACACAATATACATAGGTACAACACAATATACATAAGATACAACACAATATACATAAGATACAACACAATATACATAGGTACAACACAATATACATAGGTACAACACAATATACATAAGATACAACACAATATACATAAGATACAACACAATATACATAGGTACAACACAATATACATAAGATACAACACAATATACATAGGTACAACACAATATACATAGGTACAACACAATATACATAAGATACAACACAATATACATAAGATACAACACAATATACATAAGATACAACACAATATACATAAGATACAACACAATATACATAAGATACAACACAATACATAAGGTACAACACAATATACATAAGATACAACACAATATACATAAGATACAAAACAATATACATAAGATACAACACAAAATACATAAGATACAACACAATATACATAGGTACAACACAAAATACATAAGATACAACACAATATACATAAGATACAACACAATATACATAAGATACAACACAATACATAAGGTACAACACAATATACATAAGATACAACACAAAATACATAAGATACAACACAATATACATAGGTACAACACAAAATACATAAGATACAACACAATATACATAGGTACAAAACAATATACATAAGATACAACACAATATACATAAGATACAACACAATATACATAAGATACAACACAATATACATAGGTACAAAACAATATACATAAGATACAACACAATACATAAGATACAACACAATATACATAAGATACAAAACAATATACATAAGATACAACACAATATACATAAGATACAACACAACGTAGGTAGTATAGATCCAACACCGACACATCAGCAACGCAACAAAAACAGCAACACATACAAATCAACAATACAACTAAGGTAACAATAAAAGTAGCAACACAATACAACGATAACAACAACACAACAAAAACAGTAACATAGTTTACACGCAACACAACAAAAGCAGCAACATAGATTAAACAAAAACAGCAACATAGATTAAACAAACACAACAAAAACAGCAACATCAGTTCACACGCAACACACACAACAACAAGGTGAGACGAGGAGATTACGACTCACAACTTCCCCTTTAACTAATCTCAGTTAAGAGGCTGACCCCTAAAGAGACTCATATTAACTCACCCTCATATGCATACACGAGTTTGGTTCTTGGTTCACGAGGCTGTCTGCCTTCCTGCACAAAGGGACTTGCTTTGAAGCTCACTCCGTCCTAAATTAACCGTTCTTGCAAGACGGGACTTATTTTGAAGCTTTCTCGGTCCTATATTAACCGTTCTTGCAAGACGGGACTTATTTTGAAGCTTTCTCGGTCCTATATTAACCGTTCTTGCAAGAAGGGACTTATTTTGAAGCTTTCTCGGTCCTATATTAACCGTTCTTGCAAGAAGGGACTTATTTTGAAGCTTTCTCGGTCCTATATCAACCGTTCTTGCAAGAAGGGACTTATTTTGAAGCTCACTCGGTCCTATATTAACCGTTCTTGCAAGAAGGGACTTATTTTGAAGCTTTCTCGGTCCTAAATTAACCGTTCTTGCAAGACGGGACTTATTTTGAAGCTTTCTCGGTCCTATATCAACCGTTCTTGCAAGAAGGGACTTATTTTGAAGCTTTCTCGGTCCTATATCAACCGTTCTTGCAAGAAGAGACTTATTTTGAAGCTCACTCCGTCCTAAATTAACCGTTCTTGAAAGAAGGGACTTATTTTGAAGCTCACTCGGTCCTATGTTAACCGTTCTTGAAAGAAGGGACTTGTTTTGAAGCTTTCTCGGTCCTATATTAACCGTTCTTGCAAGACGGGACTTATTTTGAAGCTTTCTCGGTCCTATATCAACCGTTCTTGCAAGAAGGGACTTATTTTGAAGCTTTCTCGGTCCTATATCAACCGTTCTTGCAAGAAGGGACTTATTTTGAAGCTCACTCGGTCCTATGTTAACCGTTCTTGAAAGAAGGGACTTATTTTTAAGCTTTCTCGGTCCTATATTAACCGTTCTTGCAAGACGGGACTTATTTTGAAGCTTTCTCGGTCCTATATCAACCGTTCTTGCAAGAAGGGACTTATTTTGAAGCTTTCTCGGTCCTATATCAACCGTTCTTGCAAGAAGGGACTTATTTTGAAGCTCACTCGGTCCTATGTTAACCGTTCTTGAAAGAAGGGACTTATTTTGAAGCTTTCTCGGTCCTATATCAACCGTTCTTGCAAGAAGGGACTTATTTTGAAGCTTTCTCGGTCCTATATCAACCGTTCTTGCAAGAAGGGACTTATTTTGAAGCTCACTCGGTCCTATGTTAACCGTTCTTGAAAGAAGGGACTTGTTTTGAAGCTCACTCCGTCCTAAATTAACCGTTCTTGCAAGAAGAGACTTATTTTGAAGCTTTCGCGGTCCTATATTAACCGTTCTTGCAAGAAGGGACTTATTTTGAAGCTCACTCGGTCCTATATTAACCGTTCTTGCAAGAAGGGACTTATTTTGAAGCTCACTCGGTCCTATATTAACCGTTCTTGCAAGAAGGGACTTATTTTCAAGCTCTTTCGGTCCTATGTTAACTGTGCCTACTCAAAAGGGATTTATCTGCAGTCTTTGACGTTTTCCACATTAATAGGCTTTCATATGTTTCACTTTTTATAGTTTTTTTAATTAGTGGTTTGTGTAATTACTTGGTACATCGTCTCCCGATCTGGTGCTGTTTTTGTTAATAACTAATTACTTATGGAATTAGTTTCAGAGAGTAATTAATGTAAATTACAAGGAAGAAAACCGTAAGCCAGGATCCGTAAGATCGTATACACCATCCGAGGACAGGATAGAGGCTGGAATAAAGGATAGAGTGAATAAACGCTGCAAAAACCACTTGGTTCATCGGGGGATCGAACGTGGAACTGCAAGATGCAAGGCCGTCACTGTAGCGACTAGTCCAAGTGGCTGGATTTTCATGATGCAAGGAAAGGATTATAATGTCACATGTTTCATTATATATCGTAGAGAGTCCATCATATCGGTAAGTATAGAGGGAACCTGGTTGGAAACCGAATAATGGGTCGTGTTCCAGGGAAAGCTAGTAAGGCAAGGCTTGTCATGAACTATGGGAAGGAAAGGTACTATTGAGAGTTATTAATTTCGAGTAAGATTTGTCTTCCAGAGAGATTCATTGGTACAGTGAAATTTTTCGAAGTTTCAGTGACATTTTCAAAACTCTAGCGAGATTTTTTCAAGTTTTAATGAGATTTTCTAAATTCTAGTGAGATTTTCGAAGTTCTAGGAAGATTTTCGAAGTTCTAGGGAGATTTTCGAAGTTCTAGGAAGATTTTCAAAGTTCTAGGCAGATTTTCGAAGTCTAGGGAGATTTTCGAAGTTTTAGGGAGATTTTCGAAGTTCTAGGGAGATTTTCGAAGTTCTAGGCAGATTTTCGAAGTTCTAATGAGTTTTCCAAATTCTAATGAGATTTTCCAAGTTTTAGTGAGATTTGACCAGTGATATTATTGCGAGCCAAGACGCTTGTCTCAGTGGCTCAGAGCGATTCGAGTCATCTCCTACGAGACTAAAAAGTTTTCCATTTATAAGATTTCCCGTCACTTGGTCTGGCCAGGAGAGCTGGCCTTGCCAATAAGGATTATATTTAATTATTAATATCTGTCTATATACCTGTCTGCCTGTCAATTTTTCTTTACTACGGAATTTAAATTCACGATAAAGATCAATTTTGAAGGGAAAAAATATTTTTTAAAATGTAATTTGGCTTCAAGGAGTTGGGTTGTTCAGTGTATTATGGTTGGTTTTGTGTATGTTTGTCTTCCAATGTCGAGGTTTCCCATGTATACCTGTTGTATTTTTGGTGGAATAGAAAGAGAAGTACCGTTTGTTGTATGGTTCTTCCTGTCTGGTTCCACCTCTCCACGACACGTTTTGTTGGGGTGGTCCTTCTTGTCGTGCTCCCATGGCAAGATATCTCAAGCTGGGACTTTGTGACTTACTCCCATGGCAAGATATCTCAAGCTGGGACTTTGTGCCTTACTCCCATGGCAAGATATCTCAGGCTGGTTCTGTGTGCCTTACTCCCATGGCAAGATATCTCAAGCTGGGACTTTGTGCCTTACTCCCATGGCAAGATATCTCAAGCTGGGACTTTGTGACTTACTCCCATGGCAAGATATCTCAAGCTGGGACTTTGTGACTCACTCCCATGGCAAGATATCTCAAGCTGGGACTTTGTGCCTTACTCCCATGGCAAGATATCTCAAGCTGGGACTTTGTACCTTATTCCCATGGCAAGATATCTCAACCTGGGACTTTGTGCCTTACTCCCATGGTAAGATATCTCAGACTGGTTCTTCCCGTCTCGCTCCCATGGTTATCATTTTATCTCATGCTCCCATGACAAGATTTTTCTTGCAGGTTCTCTCAGGGTTGTCGCCCTCTGGGCGATGCCCAAAGAAAAAAAAATCATAAAAATGTATATCTTCTGTTTTATTTGGAACATCAAATATTTCTCATGAATTCCTTGATATCCGGAAGGTTGTATTTTTCTCTGTATTCGAAGGATTCAAGGTTCAGTGGAGCCAGTTATCTCCGTGTCAGTTTTCTGTGTAATTTTTTTTTGCTAAGAATTCTGGTTAATTTGACGGCATGCATCTTGCCTTCTCTTTGTCGCTCTGTGTATCTGTCTATCTTATAGACCTCTGTGTATCTGTCTATCTAATAAACCTCTGTGTAGCTGTCTATCTTATAGACCTCTGTGTATCTGTCTATCTAATAAACCTCTGTGTAGCTGTCTATCTTATAGACCTCTGTGTATCTGTCTATCTAATAAACCTCTGTGTAGCTGTCTATCTTATAGACCTCTGTGTATCTGTCTATCTAATAAACCTCTGTGTAGCTGTCTATCTTATAGACCTCTGTGTATCTGTCTATCTAATAAACCTCTGTGTAGCTGTCTATCTTATAGACCTCTGTGTATCTGTCTATCTAATAAACCTCTGTGTAGCTGTCTATCTTATAGACCTCTGTGTATCTGTCTATAGTCCTTTATCTGTGTATCTATTATTATCTCTGTGTAAGCCATTCTTTATCTTTGTTGTCATTAAGGGCTTCGGGTTTTCTGTCATCCAGAGGCCCAGACTTCTACCTGTCTCAGAGACCTCTATCTCTCTCACAGAGACCTCTACCTGTCTCAGAGACCTCTCTCTCTCACAGAGACCTCTACCTGTCTCAGAGACCTCTCTCTCTCTCACAGAGACCTCTACCTGTCTCAGAGACCTCTCTCTCTCACAGAGACCTCTACCTGTCTCAGAGACCTCTCTCTCTCACACAGAGACCTCTACCTGTCTCAGAGACCTCTCTCTCTCTCACAGAGACCTCTACCTGTCTCAGAGACCTCTATCTCTCTCACAGAGACCTCTACCTGTCTCAGAGACCTCTCTCTCTCACAGAGACCTCTACCTGTCTCAGAGACCTCTCTCTCTCACAGAGACCTCTACCTGTCTCAGAGACCTCTCTCTCTCACAGAGACCTCTACCTGTCTCAGAGACCTCTCTCTCTCACAGAGACCTCTACCTGTCTCAGAGACCTCTCTCTCTCACAGAGACCTCTACCTGTCTCAGAGACCTCTCTCTCTCACAGAGACCTCTACCTGTCTCAGAGACCTCTCTCTCTCACAGAGACCTCTACCTGTCTCAGAGACCTCTCTCTCTCTCAGAGACCTCTACCTGTCTCAGAGACCTCTCTCTCTCTCACAGAGACCTCTACCTGTCTCAGAGACCTCTCTCTCTCACAGAGACCTCTACCTGTCTCAGAGACCTCTCTCTCTCTCACAGAGACCTCTACCTGTCTCAGAGAGAAAAAAAACCGTCTGCCTGTCAGTTTTGATTACATCTTTGCCCAAAATCTTATCACAACTAAAAGCTCGGCGAAATTTTCGACGATAAATTTAGTAATGAAGATGCTGAGAAAGTTAGGAAAATGTCCACAGAGTGCAGAGAGTAGAGAAAAGTTCTGTTTGAGAAAGAGTAGTAGCAGTTTTGCCTCTAAGACATGTAGGGGGGGGGGGAGGTGAAGGTAACGAGAGAGAGGGAAGGGGTTGGGGAGGGGTGTGAGTGAGGGGATGAAGATGGTTTTGAGGGAAATGAGGCTTTGAGGAAGAGGGAAATGAGGTTTTCAGGAGAGAAAGTAGGTTTTTGAGGGAAGGGAAGCAGATTTTTGAGGGAGGGGGGAGGAAAGGGAAGGTGAAGGGAAGGAAGAGGTTTTGAGACAGGGATGGATCTTGGAGTAGGTGGCTTCCCCCATCCTCAGAGGGTCGCCTGCAGGTGGAGTCAAGGCGGAGAGAGAAGGGGAAGAGGGGGAGAGGAAGGAAGGGAAGGGAACTATCAAGGGGAACTTTCTTGCACCTAGGGAACTATCAGGGGGGAACTTTCTTGCACCTAGGGAACTATCAGGGGGGAACTTTCTTGCACCTAGGGAACTATCAGGGGGGAACTTTCTTGCACCTAGGGAACTATCAGGGGGGAACTTTCTTGCACCTAGGGAACTATCAGGGGGGAACTTTCTTGCACCTAGGGAACTATCAGGGGGGAACTTTCTTGCACCAAGGGAACTATCAGGGGGGAACTTTCTTGCACCTACGGAACTATCAGGGGGGAACTTTCTTGCACCTAGGGAACTATCAGGGGGGAACTTTCTTGCACCTAGGGAACTATCAGGGGGGAACTTTCTTGCACCTAGTGCACTTAGCACCAGGTACAATAAAGAGCTGCAGGAGGTCCTCGGGAATGTGGGAGGATGTGCGTTGCTCTGTCTACAGTGTACGCGACTCAGAGATGTGAAGGTGTGTCCGACATCTGTAGGATGTATCCAACATCCTACAGATGTCGGACACACAACAGTGAGGGCTGTAGAAGTGGAAATGGAATTATCAGGGAAAAGCCATTACGACTACATAGCACTGTGAAGGGGGGTCAGGATAAGGATTTGGGATGGGACGGAGGGAAAGGAATGGTGTCCAACCACTTGGACAGTCGGGGGATTGAACGCCGACCTGCATGAATCGAGACCATCGCTCTACCGTCCAGCCCAAGTGGTTGGGCTTACGAGGGCTGTAGAGGTAATTTTTGTTTATGTAATTCATGCCTAGTTGAATAATTAACTGTTTACATTTTATAGACTAGGATTCGTTCAATCATTTATTCATTCTAATTGACTTTGAGTCTATATTTCCGTCATTCTCTCTCTCTCTCTCTCTCTCTCTCTCTCTCTCTCTCTCTCTCTCTCTCTCTCTCTCTCTCTCTCTCTCTCTCTCTCTCTCTCTCTCTCTCTCTCTCTCTCTCTCTCTCTCTCTCTCTCTCTCTCTCTCTCTCTCACTCTCTCTCTCTCTCTCTCTCTCTCTCTCTCTCTCTCTCTCTCTCTCTCTCTCTCTCTCTCTCTCTCTCTCTCTCTCTCTCACTCTCTCTCTCTTCTCTCTCTCTCTCTCTCTCTCTCTCTCTCTCTCTCTCTCTCTCTCTCTCTCTCTCACTCTCTCTCTCTCTCTCTCTCTCTCTCTCTCTCTCTCTCTCTCTCTCTCTCTCTCTCTCTCTCTCTCTCTCTATGCTCTGAATGCTCACTAATTCATCACAGAAGTTCATCATTAAAGAGACACCTCACATGTGCGACGATCAAGTTATTTCTCAAATATTATAAAAACATTTTACAATGTAAGTTGGTGGTTGAAGCTAAAACAGTGAAAGGAGTGGTGCCTCTGTGTTGTTGCAGAGGGGTGACAAGTATTGCCTGTGTGTGTGTTGCAGGTGTATCAGGTCTGCTTTCTGCGAGTTGCAGGTATAGAAAGCTTTCATTTGTGTTGCTGTGGAGAAAGTGTTCTCAACATACCCTTCCCCTCCCAACTCTCAAGGTCTAAACCCTTCCATTGAGTTGAATTCTATTCCCCTTTGTCATGCAAAGTATATTATTCAAACATATATTATCAATATTCCCCACCCCTCCCTTTGGTTTGCATGTATATTAATGTATATACGTATGAATGCCATCATTCCTAATCACCTTTCACATATTATTGCTCGCACGATATTCACGTAATTCTCTTAAGTTAATTATAGGAGAGCAAACATGAAGTAATTAACGCGACTTGGTTTACAAGGGACAAGTAATCTCGTGTTTATTTTGAAGCCTCGAGAGCAATGCTGTTGTTCTGGTGTATTAATTGTATGTTGCTGACCTGTGCAGGCTGGGACGTGGTGACCTGTGCAGGCTGGGATGTGGTGACCCTGTGCAGGCTGGGACGTGGTGACCTGTGCAGACTGGGACGTGGTGACCTGTGCAGGCTGGGATGTGGTGACCCTGTGCAGGCTGGGACGTGGTGACCTGTGCAGGCTGGGACGTGGTGACCTGTGCAGGCTGAGACACAGACCTCACCGGTGCAGGCCGGAACCAGGACCCATCCAGCTGTGAGATTCGGGCTCAAAATTCACAACCAGTATTGACGATCTTGTCTGGAGTTACAAACATTAGATGGCAGCCCAGTGAGGTGGATGGCAGTCCTGTGAGGTGGATGGCAGCCCAGTGAGGTGGATGGCAGTCCAGTGAGGTGGATGGCAGCCCAGTGAGGTGGATGGCAATCCAGTGAGGTGGATGGCAGTCCTGTGAGGTGGATGGCAGTCCTGTGAGGTGGATGGCAGTCCTGTGAGGTGGATGGCAGTCCTGTGAGGTGGATGGCAGTCCTGTGAGGTGGATGGCAATCCTGTGAGGTGGATGGCAGTTCTGTGAGGTGGATGGTAGCCCAGTGAGATGGATGGCAGCACCTCCATACTCATGGGAGTACCATCATGAGAGCTACGGGGCCCCATGACACACCCTAACCAGTCATATCCCCTCCACACCCCCCTCCCTTCAACATCTCCCAGCATCATCTCCCTTCAACATCTCCCAGCATCATCTCCCTTCAACATCTCCCAGCAGCATCTCCCAGCATTATCTCCTAGCAGCATCTCCCAGCAGCATCTCCCTGCATCATCTCCCAGCGGCAACTCCCTTCAACATCTCCTAGCATCATCTCCCAGCAGCATCTCCCTGCAGCATCTCCCTTCAACATCTCCCAGCATCATCTCCCAGCAGCATCTCCCTGCAGCATCTCCCTTCAACATCTCCCAGCATCATCTCCCAGCAGCATCTCCCAGCAACATCTCCCAGCAACATCAACACTGGCCAAGAGCCTTCGGACTGAACAAGACGTCATGGACCACTAAAATCTTGGAATCAGAATGTTGCGCAATCAGGGTCTGAAGAAGTCAGAAACCCAGAGGGCGTTGCACCGCTTCAATGGTCCGAATTTAAGGCTCTTGGGAGCACAGATGGTCCGAACAGCGCTCACATTTGGTCAGAAGGGAGAAGGGAAGGACAAAGGGGTAAAAAGGAATGGGGAATGGGGAGCAGTAGAAAAGGAGAGAAAATAAGGGAGAGGCATACACTAAGACGCTTGTTACAGGATAGGTAAGGGAGAATAGGGGGCATTAGGGGGGGGGGTAGGAAGTTATGGGGAGGGTGTAAGGGGGTAGGAGAATATCGGGAGAAAATTTCTATGAAGGGAATGGAGAGGACGATTACTTAAATTTATTTCGACAGTCATCTGGAGAGTGTGTGAGGATGACTGGTGGTTAGAAGGATGGGGGGAATGAGTCGTCCCCCTCCTAGGATGTGTCCTGCAGCTAAGTCTAGTCCTAGCACGCAGCTGGGTCCAGTCAACGAAAATAAAACCTCTCCTAGCAGCCTTCCCCTGTTGCATGGAGGACAGAAGAAAATGTATATATGCTGGTTAGTATTGTAAATGTGTGACCACGTCTGTGGTAGAAAATTATAATAATAAAAAAAAAAGCCTTCCCCCTCCCTCCCCTCCCCCCCTACACGTCACCCAGCTTTGGAGATTATCTATATATCACGTGAATACGTGAATGGGGGCGTGCCTTCCGTGCCCCCTGTTCGTGTCTGTGACCTGTGGACCTATTTTTGTTGCGTGTTCGTATCAGGTTACTCATTCATTTCGTGTCGTGTTCGTGTCAGTTTACTCATTCATTACGTGTCGTGTTCGTGTCAGTTTACTCATTCATTACGTGTCGTGTTCGTGTCAGGTTACTCATTCATTACGTGTCGTGTTTGTGTCAGGTTACTCATTCATTTCGTGTCGTGTTCGTGTCAGGTTACTCATTCATTTCGTGTCGTGTTTGTGTCAGGTTACTCATTCATTACGTGTCGTGTTTGTGTCAGGTTACTCATTCATTACGTGTCGTGTTTGTGTCAGGTTACTCATTCATTTCGTGTCGTGTTTGTGTCAGGTTACTCATTCATTACGTGTCGTGTTTGTGTCAGGTTACTCATTCATTTCGTGTCGTGTTCGTGTCAGGTTACTCATTCATTACGTGTCGTGTTTGTGTCAGGTTACTCATTCATTTCGTGTCGTGTTTGTGTCAGGTTACTCATTCATTTCGTGTCGTGTTCGTGTCAGTTTACTCATTCATTACGTGTCGTGTTTGTGTCAGGTTACTCATTCATTTCGTGTCGTGTTTGTGTCAGGTTACTCATTCATTTCGTGTCGTGTTCGTGTCAGTGAATTCATTCATTACCTGTCGCGTTCGTGTTTACGGTATAATTCGTGGGAGGTCACGAATTTGGAAACATAATTTTGCTTAAATTTCCGAATACGTGAAAAAATTCACGATTTTTTTTTTGCACATGTTATATATGAAATTTTTGAACTTGTCGAGTCATAATTTTTGTCGTACAGGTGTCACAAAATTTTTGTTTTTTCAGATGAAAAATACGATCATATCTAGACGTCCGAAATATGACGAAAATAAAGATTGATTATTGACACAGTTTGGTGGAAGCTTTTCAGCTGAATATTTATGTATATATGGCGAAATAAATATGTTTCCTTGGTAGCAGTGTGATCAATTAGGCTGTTGCTGTTTGCGATGTGCAGATGTATATTGATTTGTATTACACCCAATGCTGCTAATATGAGGGTACTCACCTATATCTGCCTACAGGACCCGAACATTAGCTCTTGGGCCCCGGTTTTCTATCCGCCGTTTGTCTAAGGCCGTGACGTGTGACCCCATTTCCCCTATCACATCTACTTTTAAAAATAATGAAAGGAATTTGGCTCCACAATGCGTCGTGCAGGTCGGTGTTCAATTCCCGACCGTCCAAGTAAGTTGTGTGTGTGTGTGTGTGTGTCGGAAAATCCGACACCATTTAACAATAATATCATACAGACAGATAAGAGCTGTGTTGTATAAACAAGTTACCCATAGAAAACGTAACTTGTAGTGGAATTACCGTCTATAGAAAACGGGATATCATCACCACATACTATTATAATTCACCAGCTATTCTGCTGGGAATTGTTCTTAAATACATTAGTCTTTGGACTTTACCATCATAAAACATCTCATATAAATTAACTTAATTATCAATATTAAAGTAGAGTAAATGTGACCCTTCTATCACTTTCTGAAATCTGGACAAAGTAGGCCAGGCGTCAGAGTGGGGAAGGAGGGCAGCCATTGTTGTGTCACCTCCGAGACGTGTGGAGCAAATTCGGCTCCTATCATTCTGGACAATGTCGGCCAGTAACGTCAATAGGATGGAGTGTTAAACAGCCATTGTTTATATTGAGACCAGAGGCTCACACGGGAGCAAATTCGGCTCCTGTTAAATTTACTTGGACGTAGTGTTATGGAAACCAAAGGTACCATCTCCAACACGATGTCTACAATTCAAGTTAAGTCTATCCGAAACCCGTTTATCATTCATTTATGGCCATTAATGTCAGGATATAGGGTGACCCGGTTAGATCACATGGAAGCCTCAAACTAAAGGTAATTAAGCCAGGTCTTCATGTTCCATGTACTGTTTTCTCTGATATACTTGTCATATATAGGTATCTGGCTTCACAGCTAGCGCACTTTTGACAGGTCAAGACGAGGAAGGAAGATTTGTGCACCAGTTACTGGGTGATATGGAAGCTACCTCAAAGAGGATAATTTGGTGTCTACACCCTAGTTATACCTGGTGGACTAACCTGCTGTACTATAAGATAAGGAACCTCTTTAATGTATGTAGTTATTTCTGTAGTTTGATTGGCTGCATATATGTATAAATATAAACCCCCCCCTAATGTGTAGAGGATCGATTTGTGAGATTAAGAGATTATTGCAGAAATACAGTCCACTCATTATTATACAAATTGCTATCGAAGTATATAAATTAACGTAAATATAAATTCATATAAATTAAATAAATATAAATCTCACAGGTCGGTTCCCACATTAATTTGGTCCTTCGAAACCGAATTATTTGGACCTTCGGAACCGGAATATTCGGTCCTTTGAACCCACATTTGGTCATCTTAGTACCGGATGAACCAGTTAACCAGTGGATTCATTAAATAAACTAGTGCAGTGTTATTTAAACAAAGCCAGCCAGTCATAGACAGCGGCGTTGCCTCGTGGGAGCTCAGGAGCCTCCCTCAGCCCAGTTCAGCTTCGTCAGCGGTTTCATGCACACCCACAGATATTTGGTGGCGTGTTATTTTGTGAAATGACAGCGCTAATATAGAAGCCAGCCTAATTAGTGACTGTGTCTTCGCGAGATTGTTCACGGATTTCGTGGTGTTACATTTCGCGAGAGATTATCTACGAATTTTGTGGACTTTATTTCGCGAGGTCACTAATAATATTTAATACTTCTAGATAATATTAGAAGTTTCATAGAGGCTAATTAAGAGGCTATTATCAATAATTGTGTATATTATTTCTCCAAATAGAGAATTATTTAATATATTGCACTAGTGATCACAGTATAATATTTACTAATTGCCAACCCACAACAGGGTAGGATATTAACCATTGACTAGTTGAACTATTATCGTTCATCCTAGTCCCATTATTACCATAGTCAGTTGTACTATATTAAACAACCTAACACCATTAATGAATGGTGCTGACCCTATTTTGGGTGTAATTTTTATCAACTCAAATTGAGTTGTATATATAATAATTTACTTATGATCATTACACCTTTGAGTGATTAATTAGTGTCTCTACCATCCTAGGGTGATATAGAAGAGCTAACCTAAAGGTACTTCCAGTGACACTGGTTTATCACTCAAATCATTAGTGTGTATGATTGTATATATATAATGTGTATTAATTTTAAGTGCTAACCTCTAGTAGAGGTAGGATTATTGCCTAGTGAGTTCAGAATTTACCCTAGGCTACCATTAGTGTTTGTTCAGTATTATGAGCAGCCCAAGTACAAGCCCCACAAGGCTTCACCAACTAGCCAGTATGGATAATGCAGGGAGAATGAAAAGAACCCTTGCAGGTCTTAAAGGCCACTTAACAAGACAGATCAAGAAATGTGAAGATTTGTCACAACAATCAACAGTTGATTATGCTGACCTGGAAAGCTATTATCAAGCAGCTGCAGGTAAATTTGAGCAAATCAAATGTCAAATAGCAACATATGTGGCTGAACTTGCCAACACTAATTTATCAGAAACAGAAATAGACGACATTATGGTTGATCTTGCGAATTATGAAGATCACACTCAGGCCACGTTACAGCCTTATGTCAAATTAATTGCCCAGAACAAGGCAACAGCAACAATAACAACAGTTGCATCTAATACGAGTCAAGCAGAAGCTCGACTCCCTCCAATTAATTTACCCACTTTCTCAGGAAAAGATGAGGAAGATTGGGACGAATTTTGGAACAAATTCGTTGACCTTGTAGACTCAAAACAATCTTTACCAAAGAGTAGTAAATTCTCTTATTTGCAAGGCCAATTATCAGGTGAGGCTAAAACAGTAGTATCCCATCTGAGATTAACTAATGACGGCTATGATCTGGCAGTAAAACTCCTCAAGGATAATTATGCTGATCCAGAAGTAAGAACATCACATTTAGTTCATGAGCTGTTGCATTTACCCCCACCGGAGGCTTCAGCTGATTCACTCCAAGTCTTCAAGCTGGAGGTAGAATCATTGATCAATGCCCTCAGCCTGACAGCAGATACAAACGGGGCTGAGTGGGTCTTGAAAATAATTGTCCAGGAGAAAATACCTAGGGACATATTGAGACAAATGAGTGCTCATTACAATAAAAGTATCTTATCCATGAATGAAATATCTGAAGGTTTAAAGTCAGTAGTTCATCAATTACGAACACATGACAAATTAAAACCACCAAGTAAACCCTCAGAAACCAATAATAGTAAACCACAGAGTACCAAAGGTACTCCAAATCAATCTAGACAATATAATTCAACACCAAAGTGGAACAGTAACAGTGTGGGCGTATATGCAGTGGGACCCTCCAAGCCTATAGTTACTGTGTCACCCAAGAACGTGACACCAAAGGGTACTGGAAGCTATGGAACATGTTTGTTCTGCAATGAGAAACATTCAATGTACCACTGCCCTAATTTTCCTGATAGTGACGCCCGTGTTGAGCGACTCAAAGATTTGCAACATTGCACGAGGTGCCTCAGGAAACATAACATCAACGACTGTGAGACACAATTACACACCTGTAATAGGTGTAACAAAGGTCAGCACCATGCAGCATTGTGCAGACACACCAAAACAACGTCTCCAAACCCTAAGGTGGAAGATAGCATTCCCACCACAGTACAGTACTGCAAGGTGCAACAAACAAAGAGTGTCCAATCGGCAAAGTCTAAAGGTAATACGACTTTGCCTACTGCCCAAATTACCATCCTGAATAAGAGGGCCAAGGTCCATACCCGTGGGTTGTTTGACCAAGGATCCCAGAGAACATATATCACCAAAAAGTTGGCAGAAGAATTACAATTAAGGCCTGTAGCCCAGACGTCATTGAACATCTCAGGGTTTGTAACAGATGCAGGACCTCAAGTCTACCAGGTGGTACAACCATCAGTACGTTTAGGCAGGTACGTCTGTCGAGTACAAGCCATTGTGGTGGACAAAATACCAGTAGACCTACAAGTTCAAGGTCTGAGAGCAACAGCCAAATTCCTGAGAAATAGAGGAATAAAATTGGCAGATAATATTAAGTCTGATCACCTCACCGACTTCGGTCTCCTTGTAGGGACAGACTATTGTCATCGATTCATCGGTAGCCCTACTAAATATCAGGGTATAACCATGTTAAACTCTGCAGGAGGTAAATTACTCTCAGGCCCAGTATCAAGCCTGAGGAGACCTATGCCTGCAGATAAACAATACCAGTAGAAATCTAAATTTGTCAGCTGATTATATTTCTCCAGTAGCATTATACTAAGGAGATTACAGCTGACTATAGTAACAGAGGTTGATGTTAGTATCATCATTTAAAGCTGAAGATGAGTTCATGAGGCCTCAGTGGCAAATCAGTGAACAGTAGCCTAAAACAGCTACAAGTCACTGCGACCAATGTCACTGAACCCACTGCAGTCTCAGAACCATACTTTACTTTAATGATGAGCTATTCAATCTTCTGAATCAATTAACTAAATTAAACCCCAATAAATCTGATGACTGATTTGATACATTTATTATTTAATCAAGATGTATTCCATGGGCCTCAGTGTTTATATATCAGTGACCAGTTACCTGAAGAAACTTCAAGTTATATCTAATGTCACTGATCTCACTGCAGTCCCTGAATCATACTTGACTGTAGTACTTGATCACATTCAGTCTTCTGGGTTAAATAATATGTAATAAGGCTTGAATATTAGCCTTTCAAGAGTTGACAGGGAAATGAAATCGCATTAGACTTCTAACCCCTGCAACTCTAGTACGGGACATCCGTCCTGTACGAACAGATGCACAAATGTGTGATTACTAACTACTAACATCAAATTAATCTAATAATTCGAAGGAGGAGTATCGGTGTTCGTCTGTTCTAATTAGGACTTCGACCCGTGAGCAGCCCCTGGGGAATTATGTCGGAAAATCCGACACCATTTAACAATAATATCATACAGACAGATAAGAGCTGTGTTGTATAAACAAGTTACCCATAGAAAACGTAACTTGTAGTGGAATTACCGTCTATAGAAAACGGGATATCATCACCACATACTATTATAATTCACCAGCTATTCTGCTGGGAATTGTTCTTAAATACATTAGTCTTTGGACTTTACCATCATAAAACATCTCATATAAATTAACTTAATTATCAATATTAAAGTAGAGTAAATGTGACCCTTCTATCACTTTCTGAAATCTGGACAAAGTAGGCCAGGCGTCAGAGTGGGGAAGGAGGGCAGCCATTGTTGTGTCACCTCCGAGACGTGTGGAGCAAATTCGGCTCCTATCATTCTGGACAATGTCGGCCAGTAACGTCAATAGGATGGAGTGTTAAACAGCCATTGTTTATATTGAGACCAGAGGCTCACACGGGAGCAAATTCGGCTCCTGTTAAATTTACTTGGACGTAGTGTTATGGAAACCAAAGGTACCATCTCCAACACGATGTCTACAATTCAAGTTAAGTCTATCCGAAACCCGTTTATCATTCATTTATGGCCATTAATGTCAGGATATAGGGTGACCCGGTTAGATCACATGGAAGCCTCAAACTAAAGGTAATTAAGCCAGGTCTTCATGTTCCATGTACTGTTTTCTCTGATATACTTGTCATATATAGGTATCTGGCTTCACAGCTAGCGCACTTTTGACAGGTCAAGACGAGGAAGGAAGATTTGTGCACCAGTTACTGGGTGATATGGAAGCTACCTCAAAGAGGATAATTTGGTGTCTACACCCTAGTTATACCTGGTGGACTAACCTGCTGTACTATAAGATAAGGAACCTCTTTAATGTATGTAGTTATTTCTGTAGTTTGATTGGCTGCATATATATATAAATATAAACCCCCCCTAATGTGTAGAGGATCGATTTGTGAGATTAAGAGATTATTGCAGAAATACAGTCCACTCATTATTATACAAATTGCTATCGAAGTATATAAATTAACGTAAATATAAATTCATATAAATTAAATAAATATAAATCTCACAGGTCGGTTCCCACAGTGTGCATTCAAAGGTATATGCACATATACACATGCACACATATCTTCACACAATGCAGTGCAGTGTTGGAATGGACTCCATACACAGTTCTAAATGTAGATATGATGGAGCTCGAGAAGCTGAGGAATCTGCACACCAATAGATTAACCGTTTGGGGGACGGGACCAATGAGCCGAAGCTCAACCGCCGCAAGCACACCTGCCCACACACACACACACACACACACACACACACACACACACACACACACACACACACACACACACACACACACACACACACAGTACATTACCTGATGAGATTGAAGTGTCATTCCCGTAGCCAGGATCATGGCACTAATACACTACACAGACTTAATTAGCCAAAGCGAATCTCTATTGTATTTATGTATCACTAAAGACTAAATAACATTATATATATGTGTATATATATATATATATATATATATATATATATATATATATATATATATATATATATATATATATATATTCCCCTATTAATATTCCATATTTACCTTCAATTTCAATAAAGTAATGTGATATATACCGTTGTTGCAACAGAAGAGGGGAAACAGGAGAGAAAAACCAGGAAAGGGGAAACAGGAGATGGGAGACAGAAGAAGAAAGACAGAAAAGGGGAAAATAGGTCACATGACAGGTGCCCCTTTTTTGTCGGTAAGGAAGAGGGACGAGGGTAGTCAGGTCTATGGGGGAGAATCCTGCCCCCCCTTTTTTTTTAAGGGAAAGGGGGGGGGGGAACAATTAAGGATACCTGTGATGGTGGAACGGTTAATGATGTGATGGGGAGTGATAGGTAGGGGAAGTGGAATGGGTGAGGAAAATAGGTACCTTTGTGTTAGTCAGCTGTCACGGGCTGCTTCCTGGGGTTGGAGGCCTGGTTAAGGACCGGGCCGCGGGGACACTAAAGCCCCGAAATCATCTCAAGATAGCCTCAAGAAGGGAGAGAAACTGGGTTATAGGAGAAATGGGTGGAGGTGCGAAACATCGCTTGGACAAAGGATGGGAAGAAGGAATGGGTTGTGCATGGGTGATGATTTTGTCCAGCTAGTGTGTCTGGGTGATGATTTTGTCCAGCAGGTGTCTGGGTGATGGTTTTGTCCAGCAGGTGTGTGGGTGATGGTTTTGTCCAGCAGGTGTCTGGGTGATGATTTTGTCCAGCAGGTGTCTGGGTGATGGTTTTGTCCAGCAGGTGTCTGGGTGATGGTTTTGTCCAGCAGGTGTCTGGGTGATGATTTTGTCCAGCAGGTGTCTGGGTGATGATTTTGTCCAGCAGGTGTCTGGGTGATGGTTTTGTCCAGCAGGTGTCTGGGTGATGATTTTGTCCAGCAGGTGTCTGGGTGATGGTTTTGTCCAGCAGGTGTCTGGGTGATGGTTTTGTCCAGCAGGTGTCTGGGTGATGATTTTGTCCAGCAGGTGTATGGGTGATGGTTTTGTCCAGCAGGTGTCTGGGTGATGGTTTTGTCCAGCAGATGTCTGGGTGATGATTTTGTCCAACTGGAGGAACAAAAGAAAAAATAAATTAGTGCATTGAAAAGGAAACAGGGAAAGGAAGAAGAATGACGGGTAAGGGAAATAAATGGAAGGGTGATGTGGATTAAAGGGAGAGATGGAGGGAGGGGAAATGTGATGGGACAGTGGGAGGGAAAGATGGAAAAGGAGAAGGGTAAGAAGGGGAAAGTGGTTAGAGGAATTAGAAATGAGTAGATGAGGTGGAGGAAGATTAGGAGACAGAAGTTGAAAGACAATGTGGTGGATAGAAGGTAGAAAAAGTAATCACATACCAAACAATCATCTCTACGAAACCGTTACATCTTTCCTCCATCATGGCGGCGTTGTTTACACGTAGTAAACAGTGTATGAGCTCCGAAGCGCTACGAGATCGTTTACAACAATAATACAACCTCTGGTTGTGAAGTTTCCAAACTTATAAACTGTTTAATAATTATAAACATACTTGTCATTATTGATTTAAGATGTAGAGGTTTCGTATGCGGTTGCGTCAAGGCTGGAGGAGTTGTGGCCAAGATTGCCCCATGGGAAGAGGCGTTAATGGTCCTGGTGGAGTCTTAAGGCCAGAATTGGCCTGAAAGCCAATGTGATCCCTAAGCACAGTCTGGTGAAATGAAGTCTATGTTTTGATGGCAATGCCAATGACAGAGTCCATTTGGCGTGGTTGTGTGTGTGTGTGTGTGTGTGTGTATGTGTGTGTGTGTGTGTGTGTGTGTGTGTGTGTGTGTGTGTGTGTGTGTGTGTGTGTGTGTGTGTGTGTGTGTGTGTGTGTGTGTGTATGTGTGTGTGTGTGTGTGTGTTTGTGTCCTCTTCATATGTAAGATTCTTGTTCTCATTTGTCAGCTCCTTGTCCTCATATCCCAGCTCCTTGTCCTCATATCCCAGCTCCTTGTCCTAATATCCCAGCTCCTTGTCCTCATATCCCAGCTCCTTGTCCTCATATCCTAGCTCCTTGTCCTCATATCCCAGCTCCTTGTCCTCATATCCCAGCTCCTTGTCCTCATATCCCAACTCCTTGTCCTCATATCCCAGCTCCTTGTCCTCATATCCCAGCTCCTTGTCCTCACATTCCTTCCAAGTTCTATATCACCATAATAGCTAAGAGCGTTCTCAAGACATCTAACTTAACTTAGCTGTTTATAGCATCTTACATATAACGTCAGACTATGCTGCGAAGCACGCCATCCTAATGCTGACTCTCCAGAGCCTGGAAGCACCGCTTGGGCAAGCCAGGAAGCACCTCTTGGCCAAGCCTGGAAGCACCGCTCGGGCAAGCCAGCAAGCACCGCGCGGCCAACACAAACTTGATTAAAGCTGTAATTAGCTTCGGCCATGCATGAGTGGACCCGATTAGCGTGGGCTAAACATTTTCGTGATTGTGAAGACTTTTGAGTGCTGGGACGGAGAGGGAGGGGGGGGGGGGTGAGGGAGGGGGTGAGGGAGGGGGGTGAGGGAGGGGGGTGAGGGAGGGGGAGTGAGGGAGGGGGTGAGGGAGGGGGTGAGGGAGAGGGGTGAGGGAGAGGGGTGAGGGAGCGGGGTGAGGGAGGGGGGTGAGGGAGGGGGGGTGAGAGAGGGAGAGTGGGTGAGGGAGGGGGGTGAGGGAGCAGGTGAGGAAGCAGGTGAGGGAGGTAAAATTGGCCATTTCCACCCGTGCAAAACGACAGTGAAGGACACCATGTGTTGTTAGACCAAAGCTTCGCTTACTGTTCCTCTTGCCATACTCTCTCATCTCCTCCAGCCTCTCTCTCTCTCTCTCTCTCTCTCTCTCTCTCTCTCTCTCTCTCTCTCTCTCTACCTCTCTCTCTCTCTACCAAACAACTATCTCTCTAGTATGCCTAACACAGTCACACACACACACACAAGAGGGCGGACCAACCCATGATGCTGAGATAACACACACTTGCATATCAAAGAGCAGGAGAAGAACAAAAATTGTTCGTCTTGTATTTAGGTGTACCTGCGTGGTACTAAGGTGTACCTGCGTAGGACCGAGGTGTACCTGCGTGGTACTAAGGTGTACCTGCGTAGGACCGAGGTGTACCTGCGTAGTACCGAGGTGTATCTGTGTAGGACCGAGGTGTACCTGCGTAGGACCGAGGTGTACCTGCGTGGTACCGAGGTGTACCTGCGTAGGACCGAGGTGTACCTGCGTAGTACCGAGGTGTACCTGCGTAGTACCGAGGTGTACCTGCGTGGTACCGAGGTGTACCTGTGTAGGACCGAGGTGTACCTGTGTAGGACCGAGGTGTATCTGCGTAGGACCGAGGTGTATCTGCGTAGTACCGAGGTGTACCTGCGTAGGACCGAGGTGTACCTGTGTAGGACCGAGGTGTACCTGCGTAGGACCGAGGTGTACCTGCGTAGTACCGAGGTGTACCTGCGTAGTACCAAGGTGTACCTGCGTAGTACCGAGGTGTACCTGCGTAGGACCGAGGTGTACCTGTGTAGGACCGAGGTGTACCTGCGTAGTACCGAGGTGTACCTGCGTAGGACCGAGGTGTACCTGTGTAGGACCGAGGTGTACCTGCGTAGAACCGAGGTGTACCTGTGTAGGACCGAGGTGTACCTGCGTAGTACCGAGGTGTACCTGCGTAGTACCAAGGTGTACCTGCGTAGTACCGAGGTGTACCTGCGTGGTACCAAGGTGTACCTGCGTAGTACCGAGGTGTACCTGCGTAGTACCGAGGTGTATCTGCGTAGGACCGAGGTGTATCTGCGTAGGACCGAGGTGTACCTGCGTAGGACCGAGGTGTATCTGCTAGGTTCTGAAGTGTCCCTACTTTGTTAGGTTGATATATTAAAACATAAAATAGGAATTTGTTCAGGAAAGATATTTTACAATTTCCCTCTCCTGGGCCAAACGGGAGGCTGGTGCAAACCAATTTTCTCTCTCTGTGTCGTCCTATTATGTCTGTTGTCCGGCCTTTTCACAGCAGCCTTCGTTTTGCCCAGACGAAAATATTCCTAAAATTGTATTGAGAAATATACGAGCTGAACGCCTGGCGTCTGCAGTTAGTCGTATCAGTCCACTGATTCATCAATTTATTTGACTTGTATCTCTCCAGGTATACTTGGTATACTAAGTATACTTGGTATACTAAGTATACTAGGTATACTTTGTTCAAGCATTGTTCTTGTTCTTTGTTCAAGCATTGTTCTTGTTCTTTGTTCAAGCATTGTTCATTGTTCTTTATGCGTTGTTCAAGCAATGGTTTACATATATAACGGCGACACACGCGGTAAGTGCCTATTTGTACCCCCGAAGGTGATATATAGTGTATGTCATCTCATGTTTTTGTTGGTAGTAATGAGAGACAGACAGGTAATCCAGCGAGACTATGAAGCACTTGGAAGGAATATGAGGAGTGACAGAGCGGTACCCAGCCACTTGGGGCCATTGAGGGATCGAACCCCCGACTCTGCAAAAAAAAAGTGAGGCCGTCTCTTAATAATCCAAGTGGATGGACACATATTTCTTATTATTGAAGATGAAAGATAGACATTTTGTTATCTATGTGAGATGTGATAATCTGTCATTACTGACGCGATAGACTGACTTATCTATCGACTTATCTATCCCCCGAAAGCTTAATTCCCAGCAAGAAAACGTAGATAATTTGACCTCTCCAGCAAGTCGACGGTGATAGTATACACTACTTGCATAAGAGTACTTATACAAACATGAATGTCGCAGTGATGTAAGGACATAGTTACTTGTATGCGTGATACCTTAACTTAATACATCAATTTAGTGACGTTGGGAAGGCTCGAACGGACGACCTGACTAGTCACTGCTTGTAACGTCCTGGTCCTTTTGGTGCGTGCATGTGTGGTTCCCCCTGGCGCATGAGTACGTCTGAAACCAACCCTTCAGCGCTTGCATGCATGGGTCCCACTTGTGCATGTCTACGTCTGAAACCAACCATTCAGTGCTTGCATGCATGGGTCCCACTGGCGCATGAGTACGTTTGAAACCAACCCTTCAGCGCTTGCATGCGTGGTCCCACTTACGCATGAGTACGTCTGAAACCAACCATTCAGTGCTTGCATGCATGGGTCCCACTGGCGCATGAGTACGTCTGAAACCAACCCTTCAGCGCTTGCATGCGTGGTCCCACTTACGCATGAGTACGTCTGAAACCAACCCTTCAGTGCTTGCATGCATGGGTCCCACTTGTGCATGTCTACGTCTGAAACCAACCATTCAGTGCTTGCATGCATGGGTCCCACTTACGCATGAGTACGTCTGAAACCACCCCTTCAGTGCTTGCATGCATGGGTCCCACTTACGCATGAGTACGTCTGAAACCACCCCTTCAGTGCTTGCATGCATGGGTCCCACTTACGCATGAGTACGTCTGAAACCACCCCTTCAGTACTTGCATGCATGGGTCCCACTTACGCATGAGTACGTCTGAAACCACCCCTTCAGTGCTTGCATGCATGGGTCCCACTTACGCATGAGTACGTCTGAAACCACCCCTTCAGTGCTTGCATGCATGGGTCCCACTTACGCATGAGTACGTCTGAAACCAACCATTCAGTGCTTGCATGCATGGGTCCCACTTACGCATGAGTACGTCTGAAACCAACCCTTCAGTGCTTGCATGCATGCATGGTTCCTATACATCTGCGGGAAACATGCAATAATTCCATCACATCATATTTGCAAGGTGAGTATCTTTTCTTTAAATTAATTTTGGCATTAGGATCATTACCAGACTATAATTTATGTTCAGATTCTGAAGGAATACATCATATAAAATGCGAATCCGAGTAAGCAATTTGGCTACTTGAATATAGAGATCAAAAGGGTAAATGCTGGAAACATGGCCTCTGATTCTGATAGTGGGAATATGGGGGAAATATTAGATATTAATATAAGAGATATTTATTATATATTCATATGGATAAAGTGTGTGAGGTGAATCAGGATCTGTGTCGACTCTACGAGGGAAGAGAGAGAGAGAGAGAGAGAGAGAGAGAGAGAGAGAGAGAGAGAGAGAGAGAGAGAGAGAGAGAGAGAGAGAGAGAGAGAGAGAGAGAGAGAGAGAGAGAGAGAGGGAGAGAGAGAGAGAGAGAGGGAGAGAGAGAGAGAGAGAGAGAGAGAGAGAGAGAGAGAGAGAGAGAGAGAGAGAGAGAGAGAGAGAGAGAGAGAGAGAGAGAGAGAGAGAGAGAGAGAGAGCTCTTCTTGAGCTTAATTATTCAGACTTCTTGACTCGCCAAAAGAGCTTAAATAAATTCACTCATTCATCACCTTTAACCGCAGCATCACAGAGAGAGAAAGGAACTTTATCCCTCAAATCCCCCGTCCCCCTACCCTCTATCCCCCTCCCAACCCCCCTCTATCCCCATCCCTACCCTCTCCTCCCTATACCCGCACCGTGAGAATTTCCAGTCGGGTCAAATATTTGTCCTTTTAAAGTTGTCCGAATGAGACGCCAGGTTCAGATCGAAACCGGTTGATCCGTCGACACGTCGGATGGGTTAGGCTTGCGCTCGAACTCATTCGTACAGAAACGAGTACGAAGTCGACAGTGACGTTCGGAGTTCGTCATAAGGGTCATTGATCTATGTGGGCTGCGAGGTCGTATGAGGAGGGTCGCAAGTCGTTAAGTGAATGTCAGCGCAGCTGGACAGGTGACAACATCAGCTCACCTAGAGAGGTGACAACATCAGGTGACAACATCAGGTGACCTAGACCCAACATCCAGGGGTTGGGGGCTGACAGCACCGCTACACCAACTCTCTCTCTCCTGCACACATAAAATCTCCATAAACATAAGCATCCATGGGGCTCAACTTCCAACCCAAAATATTGTCCTTCACTTAAAGTCAAAAATATATATATTTTCAGTCCTTTCAGCTTATTATTGCATAATACACTAAGGCCATTTACGCTTTTCTTCTCAATTGCACACAGCTTACTGTATTATAGCTCATACAACCCACCGGGCCGAAGCGAGGGGTTATTTAGCTCTTGGCGTGTATTGAATAGCAAATCAAATGCTCTCAATTGTCTGATTATTCACCCTGATTTATTGCATTGATTTGGTGGAATCAATATTATGCTACTGTATTGATTTGGTTGAATCAATATTATTGTAATGGAGGCGATGAGTCACAATAACGTGGCTGAAGTATGTTGACCAGACCACACACTAGAAATTGAAGGGACGACGACGTTTCGGTCCGTCCTGGACCATTCTCAAGTCGATTGTGTATTGTATAACTTATTGTAATGGAGTTTGCTGAATCCGGATGATGCGGTTTAGTCTGGAGCGCCGATCGAAATGTTGAGGATTAGAATAGGATGATGGAGGATTAGAATAGGATGATGGAGGTATTCTATGGGAGAGGCCATAGTTCTTCAGTCTTCAGGGGACACCCATATACACGCACACAGGTCTTCGCGGCCGAGTGGACAGCGCTTGGGAGTCGTAGTCCAGAGGGTACGGGTTTGATTCCCGGTTGAGGCTGGCAAGAAATCTTTGTTTCTGGATAATCTTTCTTTCATGGTCTTTCTCACTCGAGTGAGGACTTGAGTGGTCATTCTCATCTGAGGAAGAAGTATATCGTTATATTCTCACTTGAAGTCTTTTCCTCCGCATCTTACCAACTCCAAGTCCATGAAAATCACTTGGAGTGACACTCAAACGTGTAGCGTCACTCTGGCGGGTGAGTGAAGGTTGAGTGATGGTTGAGTGAAGGGTGAGTGAAGGCTGTTGAAGGCGAGGCTCTCTTCATCTTCGCCTTGTTGAAAGCAAAGCATCGTGACAACAATATGTGTTTAATTGTTTTTAAGTTGCTGTAACGTTGTGACTTGGTTTGCTGGGATGGTGGCCCTAGTTGAAGGTTTAGGGGTGATTAAGCCCTAGTTGAAGGTCAAGGTGATTAAGGTAGCTCTGGGGAAGATGAGGGTGAAACCAGAGAGGCTTCAGTTGACTTTGAGGGGTGACAGAGAGATCTTTTCTGAGGTTGATAAGTGGCAACATGGTCGGTGTTGATTTAGAGGGGCTGGGAAGGTGGTCCTGGTGTGTGTGTGTGTGTATTCACCTAGTTGTATTCACCTAGTTGTGCTTGCGGGGAGTTGAGTTCTGATCTTTCGGCCCGCCTCTCAACCCTCAATCAATCAACTGTTACTAACTACTGACCAATTTTTTGTTCCACACACACACACACACACGCGCACACACACACACACACACACACACACACACACACACACACACACACACACACACACACACACACACACACACGCGGGATCCAAGAGTCAATGCTCGATCTTGCAGACACAACTAGGTGAGTACAAATAGGTGAGTACACACACACACACACACACACAGAAAGCAGCCCGCAACAGCTGTCTAACTCCCAGGTACCTATTTACTGCTAGGTGAACAGGCCCATCAGGGTGAAAGAAACGCTGCTTATTTTGTTTCTGCCGTTACCGGGGATAGAACCCGGACCCTAGGATTATGAATAAAGAGCGCTGTCCTCTCAGCTATCAGGCCCCTATTTTGTATTCACCTAGTTGCGAGGGTGCAGAAACTCGGAGAGCTAAACTACCGGATGAGGCAATTAGAGACGTTTTAAACCAGCATGTCAAGAAACCCACAAGAATAAGAGGCAACGACGAACCAGCTCCCTGGAAACACAAACCGAAACTGTCTCTATTTTCCGCTTGTAACAACTTGTAATAAGGTTGTTACATCTTGGCTTAATGTGTTTATGACGTATTAGAACGTTGTTACAACTTGCTATATTGGTTGTTACAACTGGTTAGGAGGTGATAAAACTTGTTCGAATGTTGTACCAACGTCGTAGTTTCGGTGTGTGTTTGGCGGGGCTAGACCTAACTTGGTAGTCACTTTGAATAATTCAGACATAAAGGAAAATCAACTTCGAAGCCTCCGCGGGAATGAGTGATCAAAGTGCACTAATGCTTGAGTATCTGGGGCCAGATTTACGAAGCAGTTACCCAAGCACTTACGAACGTGTACATCTTTCCTCAATCTTTGACGGCTTTGGTTACATTTATTAAACAGTTTACAAGCATGAAAACTTCCCAGTCAACTGTTGTTATTGTTATAAACAGCCTCCTGGTGCTTCGGAGCTCATTAACTGTCTAATAATTGTAAGCAAAGCCGCCAAAGATTGAGAAAACATGTACAAGGTTGTAAGTGCTTCGTGAATCTGGCCCCTAGTATAAGTAGGGATCACTTATTCAAGTAAGTTCATCTATCCTAATAGATATACCACAGGTAACAGAGCTCAGGGGAAAGACTGCACAACACATGATGGACTTCAGCACGCAGAAGTGTAAGGAGACAGCAAACAAGTTTATGCAAGTCCAGACAAGTCCAGTCCAAAAGGAAAACGAAATGCATATAAGGAACCCCTCCCCATGGTCAGAAATGTAAGGCATCCCCGGAACTCACAATTCCTGCGACGGCGCTGGAACCAATCGTATTGGCGTATGCCTTTCCCTTGGAGAGTTTCAGCGCCGTGGAGAGGGGGGGACCTGCTGCC
Source organism: Procambarus clarkii (assembly GCF_040958095.1). Taxonomy (NCBI): domain Eukaryota; kingdom Metazoa; phylum Arthropoda; class Malacostraca; order Decapoda; family Cambaridae; genus Procambarus; species Procambarus clarkii. The sequence continues at coordinate 19,785,343 of NC_091169.1, read as the reverse complement.
TGGGTAACAGCTTCTCCCCCGAATCAACCTACCCTGGCTTTGCGCCCTGGTGAGGCCACTCCAGACCAGGCCGACCCCAGAGCGCAACTCCATTGTCTCCTGAGACTGATGGAAGCTTACTACTAAGGTTTGCATCCTCAGCATCCACATACAGGACACAGAAAGCACCAGCTATTCATCTCCCAGGTACCAATTTACTGCTAGATGAACAGGTAAAAACTGCCCATTTCTGCGTGTATTTGCGTGCATGTTTGCGTGTGTCTGTGACCAGTAAACTGACTGAAACACTAGAAAAAAAAAACACCCGAGATAAAAGAACACACACAAAACAAACCACGTTTCAAGAACACTTTTGCACGCCCAAAACTTTGAAATCGACTCTGTTCTCTGGCGTCAATGGCGAGCAGTTTTTTCGTCGCCATTTTTCCGCTGTTCCCTGACGTCCATTGTTCCCGTAGCGGAACAGAATTAGTTTAGCTGTTGTTCTGTGGCTTCTTCCATCTCTGTCTATGCCATAGGTTGTGTTACTCTATGTTATCTTCCTCATAGCTGACCGCTATAGCAAACTTGCAGCGTATCTATGTTATTTTCACTTATCATTACGAAGCCATCAAACTATCATTACGAAACAAACATGTGAAACAAGGCGAACAAGCCTGAACGGTCTCCAGGCATATATGCAACTGAAAACTCACACCCCAGAAGTGACTCGAACCCATGCTGCCAGGAGCATTCTGCATCTGGCGTACAGGACACCTTAACAATAAATGAAACAATGCGAAACAATGATTTTGGTTCTCTATGTATCTAAGAGTTCTTCGGGTTGTTTTGCCAAGAATTCTTGGATGAAGAAATTAAGAATATTGATTCTCTCGGTCTGAAGCTTTGCTATTCAATGATTTTTGGGGGAAGTTTGCCATAGCAAAGCACAACGGGCATGTGTGTGTGTGCACATATGTATATGTGTTTGTATGTGTGTGAACAGTGTGTATGTTTTCAGTTCTCAAAATGTACACTGAGAAAATTTGCCCAAAATATGTATTCTGCTCATCATTTTTTTTTTTTACTTGCATAATAGACAAAACTCGAGATGTAAGAAGATTAAAAATTCCTGAAAACATTCACATAAAAGTAGAACAACCCATCATAGATACCCAAATACCAGAATTATTATAAAATGGAACTATTGTATGAACGGACCTATTCACTTTACCCATTATGAGGTTAGGTGGGCAGGAAATTCTCATAAAGTTTCAAAACAGTATGAAAAACGTTAATGGAAAGAATCCTCTTCTAAGCTTGCCGAGTAAGCCGGACGACTCAAACAGAAAACGGAACAGTACGTCACTTTTGTGAGTCGATATCATTTCAAATTACGTCCAAATTTGGCCATAGCGCGCATACGAGCCAAAAGTGACGTTATATTTAAGAGGACGGGTTGGAGAATAACCATAAGACCGGAACGTGGAGATGCCAGCGTAGACGACACTGCTCAGAACGCCATGTCCACTACACCTGATTAGTCTTTGTGTTTCCTACCCTTTTTTCGCCTTCTTTTTCTTCGCCTCTCTACGCCTTATTCTTCACCTATTTGCATTATTTGTATTTGCATGTACCTGTAAGTCCACTACGGGCTCACCATAGCCCGTGCTACTTGCAACGTTTTCTTCAGAGTAGCTGAATCTAAAACAACAACAACAACGTACAGTCCCATCACTTGAGAATGAACCATGTAGGTTCGAAAGTTGTGTAAATTTATAATTAGTGTAACACATTCTCCAGTTAGTTATTCTTTTAGTTTACCTAGAACAAAGATGACATTTGGAGAAATCCTCTTCCAATCAAACCAAAAGGCAAGAGCACAAGTGAGAGGGATAGAGGCTCTAAACAAGAAATTAATCAACACAGAATATGCAATCATATTCATTGTAACATGTCTAAACGAAAACCTGCTGCCAGTATACACCATTATATATATGCGAACAAGCCTGAATGGTCCCCAGGACGATATGCAACTGAAAACTCACACCCCAGAAGTGACTCGAACCCATACTCCCAGGAGCAACACAACTGGTATGTACAAGACGCCTTAATCCACTTGACCATCACGACCGGACAAAATGAGGTGATAGCCGAAGCTATTTGAACCACCCCACCGCCGGCACTCGGATAGTAATCTTGGGCATAGCATTTTACCAAATCACCTCATTCTTTGGGGCACACGTGAGGAACACAAAACCTTTTGTGTTCCTCACGTGTGCCCCAAAGAATGAGGTGATTTGGTAAAATGCTATGCCCAAGATTACTATCCGAGTGCCGGCGGTGGGGTGGTTCAAATAGCTTCGGCTATCACCTCATTTTGTCCGGTCGTGATGGTCAAGTGGATTAAGGCGTCTTGTACATACCAGTTGTGTTGCTCCTGGGAGTATGGGTTCGAGTCACTTCTGGGGTGTGAGTTACCATTATATATATGTCTATAATATTATAATATTATATATAAATATATATATATATATATATATATATATATATATATATATATATATATATATATATATATATATATATATATATATATATAAAATATATATATATAAAAAAAAATATATATATATATATATATATATATATATATATATATATATATATATATATATATATATATATATATATATATATATATATATAGGGGCGTATCACCACTGGTGCAATTATAGGGACCCACAGCCTCAGAGAAGGGAACACAGAGCATTCAGGGAAAAACTTGCCATTTAACTCTGAATACGAAAGAGTGTTCGCTTCTCCTACCACCCCCCCTTTTTTATTATGGTGTACACTTTATTATGCAAGGTTATACAGTTAAATATCTGATTTTATACAAAAAATGAACATTAAGAGGACAGAAGAAAAAGTTTGCTTCCTAGAGGCTGTAGATTTCCTCGAACTCCTCCGACGCCGGGCAGGAACCGAGGATGCAGCGAGCATTCCCCCTCTGTATCGCGACACTGAGGCGCTGAATGAGAAAACTTGCTGCTCTAGGGTCTCTTGTGGTGTCAATGAGCTTGGAACCAAGATCCTTAAGAAACCTTCTTGCACTCTCACCCCATGGGCCTAGGGTCTCAGACCCTATTAGAACGAAGTTGTGCCGTTGATCTAATTGCCTGTACTTGACTGCTTTTGTTTTTCTCTGTGTGTCGCTGCGGCTCCTGCTGTGCCGGCAGAGAGGGTGATGTATGTGGTTGCCAGGGTGGATACGCAAGTATAGTCCCATGCTAACTGTCTGCCACCCTTCCACGGTCGCAGTGTGATTCCGTCTGGTCGGCCGGCAAAGCTAACAGTCACGGTCCAGTAGGTTGCGGGGCTCTCTCTCCGCTGGACACTGAGCAGAGGCAAGGCTTCTTTTAATGATGTCGTTGACTTCGTCGTGTCTAGTGTGCCAACCACCCGATTTTCCACAGTGCAGGCCATGCAATCCATATTCGTCGGCATCTGCCTCGCCGCAAATACACCTGTGAACAGTGTGGATTGGGGCAGCAAGGCGG
>NC_091169.1:19754301-19776801 GCF_040958095.1 Procambarus clarkii | reverse complement strand
AGCGCCCCGTGCATCTGTTGTGTCTCCTCTCACAGCTACCAGTGCCCCCTTGAGCGCCCCGTGCATCTGTTGTGTCTCCTCTCACAGCTACCAGTGCCCCGTTGAGCGCCCCGTGCATCTGTTGTGTCTCCTCTCACAGCTACCAGTGCCCCGTTGAGCGCCCCGTGCATCTGTTGTGACTCCTCTCACAGCTACCAGTGCCCCGTTGAGCGCCCCGTGCATCCGTTGTGACTCCTCTCACCAGTTACCAGCGCCCCCTTGAGCGCGCTCATCCAGGTCGAAACGGAAGATGCATTCTCCTCCCATGACTCATCTGACTCATCTTGAAATGCATAAAGGAATCACTCACCTGCAAATGTTTCTTCAGTCTTGTATAAGTTGAAAGATCCATTGAAACACGCAGACCACAGTAATCTGTTTCCAATACTTGCAGAGGGTGTACATACGCTCTCTTATCTGTCTGTCTGTTCGAGGCTGGAAGCCAGACGCTTTATGGATAGTCTCATCGTATTTGTAACAGTTATTACTGTCGGGAACATGCCCAACAACAGTAATTGCTTTCGGGTATGTGCTCAACATGGACGGGTCGAGGGTGGTAGCTATATATCCCGGGTCCGTCAACGACTGTACTCCCACCATCTCCACCCACCTGCTGCCTCCCGCGTATCGGCCTGTTATGCAACCCCTCCCATGTTGCCTACACTGACACCGAGAGAGAGAGAGAGAGAGAGAGAGAGAGAGAGAGAGAGAGAGAGAGAGAGAGAGAGAGAGAGAGAGAGAGAGAGAGAGAGAGAGAGAGAGAGAGAGAGAGAGAGAGAAAGAGACAGACAGACACACAGGCACACACACAGACAGAAAAACAGAGACAGAGTGCATGACTGTATTTGATGTTATATTTGTTTTAGCTGTATCTTTGATCCAGCTTCCCCCCTCCCCCCCCGTCCTATCCCAAATCCTTATCCTGATCCCTTCCAAGTGCTATATAGTCGTAGTGGCTTGGCGCTTTCCCCTGATAATTCCCTCCCTCTCAATTGTAAATGATCCTATTGTCAGTTCAGCTACAGATCATTTTGGTGATGCTGATTAGGAGCAGTCTGGTGATAGTTTGGTTGTTTGAGCTTTAATGGAAGCAGAATGTGACTTCTCAAGTGCCTAGACGACACTTGAGAAGTCACAAGACCAACAAATACCTTTAAGGTATGTGTTCGTCTTGTCTATATATCGAGAACGTAGGAGCTGACCGCCCACAAGAAGACATGAGAAACATACACCACATTTGTGCCTTGACACATCACGTTTGGTGTCAGAAGAGTCCAATAATATGTCATCACTCTTCTAGGTCAATTAGTACATGGTAAGCTGTACTTTCCGTCGAGTGACGGTTTGGACCAAGTTTCCGTCAATTGTGTCTTTCAAGAATCTTAATTTCTCCCGTCTTGTGAGCTTTTGAGAAATAATTCCTGCTAAGGAGTCTTGTAGATAAAACAGGCTCCGTAATAGGGACATCCCCATTAATAGCTACATAAGGTTTCCTTTCCCTTTGATGACCTCTTCCACATGTCTATTAGCGTATCTATTGCTGAAAAGTTGAAGAGTTCCTCTTCAATCTTCTTCCAATTGATGCAATGTGGCAGACTACGACTGAAGTGGACATCAACAACACACAATTTCTACCGCTCAAAGCACTTACCACTGCTATCAAGTTAGTTTCAAGCTTAAGTTAGTCTTGTGTTAGCACCATCAAGCTTATGTTAGTTTCCAGAGAAGAGAATTAAACGGGATAAATGAGAAAAAGAATTTGCAGTAAAGCAACTGACAATAAATCCAAATTTACTTCACATAGTGGGCAGCTACAAACTATTAAATTCGTAAATGTATATAAACTCCGTACTGACGGGGAAAAGGGAGAATGATTTAGACGAACAAGCCCACGCAGCTTCCAACGGGCTGAAAGACAGATGACAGTACCGAGCAGAAATGAAAGGAAAGCAAGAGCAACATTGGTTGACTCTAGCATAAACTATTTGAAGTCCACAGCTTTGATCACAGAGAGAGTGGGACGAAGAAAATTAAAAAAAGAGAGACTTAGCAGTTAGATTTACATTTTCCAGGGCCTTTACTGCTGTCTTTGATATATATATATATATATATATATATATATATATATATATATATATATAAATATATATATGTCGTACCTAGTAGCCAGAACTCACTTCTCAGCCTACTATTCAAGGCCCGATTTGCCTAATAAGCCAAGTTTTCCTGAATTAATATATTTACTATAATTTTTTTCTTATGAAATGATAAAGCAACCCTTTTCTCTATGTATGAGGTCAATTTTTTTTTTATTGGAGTTAAAATTAACGTAGATATATGACCGAACCTAACCAACCCTACCTAACCTAACCTAACCTATATATATAGGTAAGGTTAGGTTAGGTAGCCAAAAAAAGCTAGGTTAGGTTAGGTTAGGTAGGTTAGGTAGACGAAAAAACATTAATTCATGAAAACTTGGCTTATTAGGCAAATCGGGCCTTGAATAGTAGGCTGAGAAGTGCGTTCTGGCTATTAGGTACGACATATATATATATATATATATATATATATATATATATATATATATATATATATATATATATATATATATATATATATATATATATATATATATATATATATAGCGGACAAGAAGACGACTGGAATAGATTTGTTTCAACTGGGTTATGGTAAACATTGGAGATGTTTGGGAAAAATGCTAGAATAAGCATAACAGGAGATCAAAGGCCGTGTGGAACTACTTCCAGCTGATGCCTTGGAGTAATGCCGAGATAGCTACCATGACAGAGGCGGGAGACATATGTCAAAAGGATGGGATGGGATGGGACGGAAGGATACTGGACACTGAGTTCTGGAAGAGACTGTGAGGAGCTTGATCAAAAGGAGAACCATGAATGAAAGATAACATTCAGGACGGTTTCACACACACACACACACACACACATATACTCCTACACACTCACACACACACACACACACACACACACACACACACACACACACACACACACACACATACTCCTACACACACACACACACACACACACACACACACACACACACACACACACACACACACACACACATACTCCTACACACTCACACACACACACACACACACACACACACACACACACACACACACACACACACACACACACACACACACACACATTTCCACACTCACACACACACAAACACACTCTAGGCAGTGATGTGGTGGAGACTGGCTCCATACACAGTTTCAAATGTAGATATGATAGAGTTCGAGAAGCTCAGGAACCTGTACACCAGTAGATTGACACTTGAGAGGCGGAACCAAAGATCCAGAGCTCAATTACGAAACCTGTACATCTTTTCCCCCTTCCCACAGTCATAGCGGTTTACTTTGCATCTGCTTACGAGGTTGTCTTTAACAATAATAACTTGCGACCTCGTAGCGTTTCTGAGCTGCTCTTAAACTGTTTAAAATATATACAGATTAAGCTGCTATGATCGTGGTTTAAGATGTACAGGTTTCGCAATTGTATAAATCCTGGCTGCGACAAGTTCTAAACAAGTTTGTTAATATGTTACGATTTTATTTCTGCAAGATTTCAAAGGATGGTTCTATCTGCTCGCGAGATAAAAGTATGCGTATGTATACTAGTGTGTGTTCGGACTTGTATGTATACAAGTGTGTGTTCGGATTTGTATGCATACAAGAATGTTCGGGCTTGTATCTATACACGTGTGTTCGGGCTTGAATGTATACAAATGTGCAGGCGATGAGTCACAATAACGTGGCTAAAGTATAATGCCCAGACCACACACACTAGAAGGTGAAGGGACGACGATAAAAAGTATGACTTTTTATCGTATCAACACAATCGACTTGCGAATGGTCCAGGACGGACCGAAACATCGTCGTCCCTTCACCTTCTAGTGTGTGGTATACAAATGTTGTTCGGGCTTCCATGTGTATACAAGTGTGTTTGACTTACAACGTCAGTGTATCAGGTTTACGTATACCAGTTCCCGAGTATGCTGGAGCAGCTCCGTGTTGCAGGGAACACTGCCGTTACCTGCAACAGGAGGCTTCACGAGCTCCTCAAACTCTTTCAACACACACCACAATGGTCTTCTACTTGGGTAAGCTCCAGATCCTCTCTAATCCTAATTTATACACTGCCAACGCCTTCCACACACTGCAAACACTCTCCCCCCAACACCCATTCCCTATTTCTACATAACCACCTCTTGCCTACTCAGAGTTACAGGTATTCCTTCATCCCTATTTCCCCCATAGCCTGCTGTCACCCCCTCCACAGCCTGCTGTCACCCCCTCCACAGCCTGCTGTCACCCCTCCACAGCCTGCTGTCACCCCCTCCACAGCCTGCTGTCACCCCCTCCACAGCCTGCTGTCACCCCCTCCACAGCCTGCTGTCACCCCCCCACAGCCTGCTGTCACCCCTCCACAGCCTGCTGTCACCCCCCCCACAGCCTGCTGTCACCCCCCCCCCACAGCCTGCTGTCACCCCTCCACAGCCTGCTGTCACCCCCCCACAGCCTGCTGTCACCCCCACAGCCTGCTGTCACCCCTCCACAGCCTGCTGTCACCCCCTCCACAGCCTGCTGTCACCCCTCCACAGCCTGCTGTCACCCCCACAGCCTGCTGTCACGCCCCCATAACTCCCATTCGCGCTTTGTTCGACGCGACAAATTGGTCTATGCAACTAGCTAGCTATAGATTGTTTAGTTATCTCACTAAACACGACAGGCAACCCCAGTCCGTCCTTAGCTTGGGAACCTGCTTTTCTTGTTCAAAAGCGCAGTGAAAGCTTGAGAAAGAACATTAAATCAAGATAAAACAATAAGCCGGAATGGCAATATAGCTCAGATGATAGTGATATGAGGACAAGGAGCTGGGATATGAGGACAAGGAGCTGAGATACGAGGACAAGGAGCTGAGATACGAGGACAAGGAGCTGAGATATGAGGACAAGGAGCTGAGATACGAGGACAAGGAGCTGAGATACGAGGACAAGGAGCTGAGATATGAGGACAAGGAGCTGGGATATGAGGACAAGGAGCTGGGATATGAGAACAAGGAGCTGGGATATGAGGACAAGGAGCTGGGATATGAAGACAAGGAGCTGGGATATGAGGACAAGGAGCTGAGATACGAGGACAAGGAGCTGAGATATGAGGACAAGGAGCTGAGATACGAGGACAAGGAGCTGAGATATGAGGACAAGGAGCTGGGGCAGCAGGACGGAGGAAAGGACTACAATGTCCAACTACTTTGGAACCGTTAGGGACTGAACGCAGGCCTGCAAGAAGCGAAGTTCGTTGCTGTGCCGACCAATCCGATTAGTTGGGAAGGTAAGGTGATTATGAGGAGAAACCGCAAAGCCAGTATGACTATACAGCACATGGAAAAGTCATGAGGTAACGATAGGAGAACAGGAGAGGAGAACAGGATAGGAGCTGGGATATGATGAATGCTGCACGGAATTTTATTTTAGAGAAATAAATGCTAGTTTAAATAGACAGTAAAATTGTGGCATTACAAGCATTGAGATATTAACCAGAACGGAAGAGCGCTGAGAGCGCTGAGAGCTCTTGGAACTCTTGGAACTCTTGGAGCTCTTGGAGCTCTTGGAGCTCTTGGAGCCTCGACTCCTCCAAGAGGCGGAGGCCGCTGCCTGACGCGGCTCGTCGAGTGATGATTTATGGTAATGAAGATATGTTGGAGGGTCCTTTACAGTGCGTCGTTGGGTGGCTCTGTGGCTCTGTGGGGGGGGGAGAGGTGCTCTGTGGGGGGGAGAGGTGCTCTGTGGCTCTGTGGGGGGGGGGGGAGGTGCTCTGTGGCTCTGTGGGGGGGGGGAGGTGCTCTGTGGCTCTGTGGGGGGGAGGTGCTCTGTGGCTCTGTGGGGGGGGGGTAGGTGCTCTGTGGGGGGGAGAGGTGCCCTGTGGCTCTGTGGGGGGGAGGTGCTCTGTGACTCTGTGGGGGGAGAGGTGCTCTGTGGGGTGGGGGGGGGGAGAGGTGCTCTGTGGCTCTGTGGGGGGGGAGGTGATCTGTGGCTCTGTGGGAGGGGGTGATATGTGGTTCTGTGGGGGGGGAGGTGCTCTGTGGCTCTGTGGGGGATTGGAGAGGTGCTCTGTGGCTCTGTGGGGAATTGGAGAGGTGCTCTGTGGCTCTGTGGGGAATTGGAGAGGTGCTCTGTGGCTGCTCTGTGGCTCTATGGGGGGTTGGAGAGGTGCTCTGTGGCTCTGTGGCTCTGGGGGGGGGAGAGCTCTGTGGGGGGGGGAGAGCTCTGTGGGGGGGGGATAGAGAGGTAGTAACCAACGTTACAAACGCAGCCTACTGTGACAAGTAACGAATCACAAATATCTGCGTTTTCTGTGCATCGGACTCAGTAGGTTAGCTTAGTTCGTAATTTTCTGGTTAGATTAGGAGGTCGTAATTTATATGTAATTTATTTATATAAATTCGAAAACTATTTGAGTATCCCATGTAACTTCATTTACAGCAAACCAAATTCTTCAGACTGAGAGAAAACGTGTTAATCATAAATTTCAGATATTTTAAATAAAATATTTATAATTCAACAAAGTTATAACTTGAGAATATTCTCTGTAAATGACAAAGGTTCACTTACCAGTTTACAAGTAGACTATTATATTGGAACCGTAATATACTTTCAGACCATCTAGATACCCATCCAGTTGGGCATGAAAATGAAGTTGAGTCTGATGATACTCATTTTATATTATGGATGGTCTCAGAGGTTGATAGGTCTTAAGCCTTGCTGGCTGGTTAGTATAAACGATTGTATCAGCCTTTAACAACCCCCTCCACCGATTGATAAGTCTTAAACCTAACCAAAGAATCACAACTTCACTTGTTTTGTAACTTCATCAAATACTTCCCAGCCTCACATTCTCCTCTGATTCATACCTTGTTATTCCTGCCTATTTCTCACACTAAGTACATTCATGTTGACTTTTATTGTTGTGGACTAAGTCAATCTTGGGAGTGGAAGAGCTCTGGTGGGGGCTGTGGAAGAGCCTAGGTGGGGGGGCTGTGGAAGAGCCTAGGTGGGGGGGCTGTGGAAGAGCCTAGGTGGGGGGGCTGTGGAAGAGCCTAGGTGGGGGGGGGGGCTGTGGAAGAGCCTAGGTGGGGGGGGGGCTGTGGAAGAGCCTAGGTGGGGGGGGGGGGCTGTGGAAGAGCCTAGGTGGGGGGGGCTGTGGAAGAGCCTATGTGGGGGGCTTTGGAAGAGCCTAGGTGGAGGGCTGTGGAAGAGCCTAGGTGGGGGGCTGTGGAAGAGCCCAGGTGGGGGGGGGCTGTGGAAGAGCCTATGTGGGGGGCTGTGGAAGAGCCTAGGTGGGGGCTGTGGAAGAGCCTAGGTGGGGGCAGTGGAAGAGCCTAGGTGGGGGCTGTAGAAGAGCCCAGGTGGGGGCTGTGGAAGAGCCTAAGTGGGGGCTGTGGAAGAGCCCAGGTGGGGGCTGTGGAAGAGCCCAGGTGGGGGCTGTGGAAGAGTCTAAGTGGGGGCTGTGGAAGAGCTTAGGTGGGGGCTGTGGAAGAGCTTAGGTGGGGGCTGTGGAAGAGCCTAGACGAGGGCTGTGGAAGAGCCTAGACGGGGGCTGTGGAAGAGCCTAGACGAGGGCTGTGGAATAGACGCAGCTCGCTAACTGTGGTAATAATACATTTGCAGATGAAGTGGTGGTAGTGGTGGTGGTGGTGGCCGGTGTGGCTCCGTTCTTAAAGTGGATAGCTGGAGCCTGGGGGAAGGTGGATGCTGGGCCTCTGGGTGGATAGGTGGATTGATAAGGGGATGGGTGTGTCGGGAGATAGGTGGATTGTGGATATATATATATATATACACGTGAACGAATATGTATGGTATGGATGTGTGTGTGTGTGTGTGTGTGTGTGTGTGTGTGTGTGTGTGTGTACTCACCTAGTTGTACTCACCTAGTTGTGCTTGCGGTGGTTGAGCTCTGGCTCTCGTCTCCACCCGGGTGGCAGATAGTACAGTCCAGTGGTACCACTAACAACAGTACCAAGAGTACCAGTACACTTTAGAAAATATGGTTCCCATTGTTGGAAACAGGAAGCATGTGTTAGGCTTAACAACACCCCTCTCTCCCTCCCCCCCTCTTCCACCTTCTCCTTTCTTGGCGCCAATCTTTCCCCCACGATGCTACCCACAACAGCCCCCCCTTACTCGGTACTAACTACATGAATAGACGTATCAGGTGAAAGGAAACTTTCCGTGTCCGTCTCTGTCCCCACATATTACCTACTTTAGGCCTAATATTCCGCAGCCTATTTAGACCCCCCATATATAATAGTTATTATATATATATGTCGTACCTAGTAGCCAGAACGCACTTCTCAGCCTACTATGCAAGGCCCGATTTGCCTAATAAGCCAAGTTTTCATGAATTAATATATTTTCTCTAATTTTTTTCTTATGAAATGATAAAGCTACCCATTTCATTATGTATGAGGTCAATTTTTTTTCATAGGAGTTAAAATTAACGTAGATATATGACCGAACCTAACCAACCCTACCTAACCTAACCTAACCTATCTTTATAGGTTAGGTTAGGTTAGGTAGCCGAAAAAGTTAGGTTAGGTTAGGTTAGGTAGGTTAGGTAGTCGAAAAACAATTATTTCAAGAAAACTTGGCTTATTAGGCAAATCGGGACTTACATAGTAGGCTGAGAAGTGCGTTCTGGCTACTAGGTACGACATATATATATATATATATATATATATATATATATATATATATATATATATATATATATATATATATATATATATATATATATGTCGTACCTAGTAGCCAGAACTCACTTCTCAGCCTACTATGCAAGGCCAAATTTGCCTAGTAAGCCAAGTTTTCATGAATTAATTGTTTTTCGACTACCTAACCTACCTAACCTAACCTAACCTAACTTTTTCGGCTACCTAACCAAACCTAACCTATAAAGATAGGTTAGGTTAGGTTAGGTAGGGTTGGTTAGGTTCGGTCATATATCTACGTTAATTTTAACTCCAATAAAAAAAAATTGACCTCATATATAATGAAATGGGTAGCTTTATCATTTCATAAGAAAAAAATTAGAAAAAATATAATAATTCAGGAAAACTTGGCTTATTAGGCAAATCGGGCCTTGAATAGTAGGCCAAAAAGTGAGTTCTGGCTACTAGGTACGACATATATATATATATATATATATATATATATATATATATATATATATATATATATATATATATATATATATTCCCCCCTGTTAATTAAACTCCCACGAAAATCTCCATGCATGTTGCGTGTATTTCGAATTTGCATAATGAACTGCTAATAATGTGTTGGACTGAGTTATGCAAATCAGGTGGGATTCGCGCTGAGGAATGCAGCTAGGCGCGCGACAGTGACAGTGGTGGTGGTTGGGCACTGTAGCGTGTCCAGGGCACTGTAGCGGGTCCAGGGCACTGTATCGGGTCCAGGGCACTGCAGAGTGTCCTACTGGTGGTGGGGGGGGGGGGAGGGGGTGTAGGATACAGTGAGGACACAGGAGGTGGTGTACTTTGAGGAGCTTTGTGGGGGGGGGGGGTAGGGGGAGGGGGGGAATGGTTATCCTTGGGGTGTGATACATATGGGATATGTGTGTTACTGGTGCTCTGTGGATAAGCCATGTGTGTGTGTGTGACACATGTTACAGAGGTTGTGCACATGTAGTAAGCCTGTGTAGGTCCACGTCAGAGGATTTACACAGACATAACTGCCCAGAACTAACAGCGTCAGCTTCAACCATAACTACCCATATCTAACAGCGTCAGCCTCAATCATAACTACCCAGAACTAACAGCATCAGCTTCAACCATAACTACCCATACCTAACAGCGTCAGCTTCAACCATAACTACCCATACCTAACAGCATCAGCTTCAACCATAACTACTCATACCTAACAGCATCAGCTTCAATCATAACTACCCAGAACTAACAGCGTCAGCTTCAACCATAACTACCCATACCTAACAGCATCAGCTTCAACCATAACTACCCATACCTAACAGCGTCAGCTTCAACCATAACTACTCATACCTAACAGCATCAGCTTCAACCATAACTACTCATACCTAACAGCATCAGCTTCAACCATAACTACTCATACCTAACAGCATCAGCTTCAACCATAACTACCCATATCTAACAGCATCAGCCTCAACCATAACTACCCATACCTAACAGCATCAGCTTCAACCATAACTACCCATACCTAACAGCATCAGCCTCAACCATAACTACCCATACCTAACAGCGTCAGCTTCAACCATAACTACCCAGAACTACCATTAACACAGCCTGCCAAACGATAACTTTGAGTGTAATATCAGGTGGTAATATCTTAGCACTAGAACATGCTAAGTCTATAAATTAGTATGAACGACTCACAGTAACGAGGAGTTGTGGGGTACACTGAAAGCCGAGCATCTTGCAGGCCCGAGTTCGATCCCCAGTCGTCTAAATGGCTAGGCACCCTTCCTATCCCAGCTCCCTATCCTCATAGCCCTTCAAAATTCTGTAGTGCATACTGACACAAGAATTACTCCTCATAATTACTTTTAACTTTACTGGGTTAGTTATACCTGTGAGAACAAATAAAGACATCTCCAACAAACACACGACGTAATTATAACGTTATTTTTGTTCACGTTTTAAATGCAAAAATTACGTTTTATTGACGTAACGTGTTGACTGAGGGCATCGGTGGTGTGTTTGCCCCTTTAACACACACATGAAGATATGACGACGATATATAATTATATACATAAAATATTCTAAAGTGAAAATGTTCTGTTATGCATAATGTATTCTAAAATGTCCTGTTATGCATTATGTATTCTTAAAAGTCCTGTAACACAAGTGTGTTCTAAAATGTTCTGTAACTCCAAAATTAAAATGCTTTTTAATACAGAATGTATTCCCAGCTGGCTGTGTGCTACTCTAGCTGGCTGGGTGCTGTTTTAGCTGGCTGGGTGCAGTGCTAGCCAGCAAGGAGATCTAGCCGGCTATGACATCTGGCTCGCCTGGTACCAGGTCGCCCCGTAGCGCTACAATGAGAACCGTCCACTTCTTCCTCATTAAAGTGAGTGAAATGAATACTGATATAACACCAGCCCTTTCCTTCTGAACCTACAAAGTTCCCTTGGAAACATTCTCGAGCCTAATCTCATATCTGTGTCCCAACGCGTGTGTCCCAACACCTGTGTTCCAACACCTGAGTCCCAACACCTGTGTTCCAACACCTGAGTCCCAACACCTGAGTCCCAACACCTGTAACCCAACCCCCCATTTAAAGACTTCTCGAGTGTCCAAGATTGGACCGAAACGTCATTAGCTCACCACTTCGTTTCATATTGGGTCTCGTGGTTCAGTTGGCTTCGTTCTCGACACCAGCGTGCAATCCGGGTTCGATGGTTGGGGGTACGTTTTCTTTCACCTCATGCCTCTCTTCACCTAGCAGCTCATAGGTAACCCCCAGGAGAGTTAGGCAACTGTTGTAGGGGTTGCATCATGGGGGAGGAACAGAATAGTTCGACCTAGTGGGGTGGGGGATGGGGGAAGCTCGATATAAGGCCTAAAGTATATGTATATACACACAGGCTACCTGTCCCCGACAAATTCAGATACGCCCTCTGTGTCGTGGGCGTGGGAGATGGGGGGGGAGGGGGGTGAGAGGGGATACGCCCTTAGTGTGTGACTTGCCCAATATGTGCTACACACGCAATTGCTATTTTTTACCTTTATGACGAGGTCTAACGAGTGGCGTGTGTGTGTGTGTGTGTGTGTGTGTGTGTGTGTGTGTGTGTGTGTGTGTGTGTGTGTGTGTGTGTGTGTGTGTGTGTGTGTGTGTGTGTGATCCAGACCTCTTTGTGCTTGCTAAGGTTGGCGTTGCTTCGGCTCCCGGCCCCGGCTTTGTGAGCATTTAGTGGGATTTAAACTTTTTATATATCAGTTTCCTTATATGATGGGTTCTCTTTCTGGACACCCGTACACACCTGCCCCTCCCTGTACACACCTGCCGTCCCTGTACACACCTGCCCCTCCCTGCTGTCCACTTTATCTAATATATTCATCCGGCCGTCTATCCGTATATATATATACCTGCTGTTCACTCCTACACACACCTCTACACATCTGACGTCCTTGTCAACGCCTCACGTAAACACACACACACACACCTGCCTCAACCAACACAAGATGCTCTTCCGTGGTACAGGGTCCTTAAGATGCAGCATCCTCACTCCATCTCAAGTGCAGGAGAGCAGCCAGATGGGCCACCAGGGGCCACCTGCCTGCCATCTACACCTGCTTACTCTCACTGAGATGCTGCTGCTAGGCGCTGGGGTCATAGCTGTGGCTGCTAGGATGGGGTCACAGCTGGTGCTGTTAGTCTGGGGGTCACAGCTGGGGCAGCTAGGCTGGGGTCACAGCTGGGGCTGTTAAGCTGGGGGCCACAGCTGGTGCTGTTAGCCTGAGGTCACAGCTGGTGTGTGTTCACAGATGGTGTGTGCTCACAGCTGGTGCTGGTAGAACCTCAATTGTCCCACCCCAATGGATATAGAAACCCTGTGACACAGACTAAACATTTACACGCTCCAGAGTGATGTTAGAATTTCTCCAATATCAGTAGCAAAAAAAATTGAAATGAACTGGGGAGTGAAAAGCTGAAGGCAAACTTTATGTACGAATTTAAATGTAGATATGACAGAACACAAAGGGCGTGAGAACAGGTCCCTCTGTTATTTGAAGGTTTGAAGGGTATTCTTCGGTTCTTGGACCCAAGAACCGGAGCTCAACCTTCACCAGCACAATATGTCAGTACAGCTAGGAGAGCCCGGGCTGCATAAGTAGCTGCTGCTGCTACTTAGCTTTGGGAAGCGATTGAAATATCTAAAACTTGAACTAAATATGGCTAACTTAGAACTAAATTTAAATTTAATAGACTTATGCTAAATTGTGATGTATGTCTTAGTAATAGTGGGAGGTACGAATGAGGACAAATGCTTAGATAGTATGACTATAGCTCGGGGAGCTAGGAATATGAGCTGGGATATGAGGACAAGGAGCTGAGATATGAGGACAAGGAGCTGGGGAATGAGGACAAGGAGCTGGGGTATGAGGACAAGGAGCTGGGATATGAGGACAAGGAGCTGGGGTATGAGGACAAGGAGCTGGGATATGAGAACAAGGAGCTGGGATATGAGGACAAGGAGCTGGGATATGGGGACAAGGAGCTGGGATATGACGACAAGGAGCTGGGATATGAGGACAAGGAGCTGGGATATGACGACAAGGAGCCAAGATATGACAACAAGGAGACGGGGTATGACAACTAGGAGCTGGGATATGAGGACAAGGAGACGGGATATGAGGACAAGGAGCCGGGATATGACAACAAGGAGACGGGATATGAGGACAAGGAGCTGGGATATGAGGACAAGGAGCTGGGATATGACGACAAGGAGCCAAGATATGACAACAAGGAGCTGGGATATGACGACAAGGAGCTGGGATATGAGGACAAGGAGCTGGGATATGACGACAAGGAGCCAAGATATGACAACAAGGAGACGGAATATGAGGACAAGGAGCCGGTATATGAGAACAAGGAGCTGGGATATGACAACAAGGACCTGAGATATGGCAACAGGGAGCCGGGATATGAGAACAAGGAGCTGGGATATGACGACAAGGAGCTGGGATATGACAACAAGGAGCCAAGATATGACAACATGGAGCTGGGATATGAACAAAAACGGAGTATGAGGCAGACACGAAGGACCATCGGGCCTACAAGAAGAAAAACAGGAAAATTTGAGCCACTTTCATATCAAAATATAACAACAGTCCTCTGAACCAGAGATAAATTATACCCAATACAAACTAAGATTATTTCATTGAAACGTGCAACAAAACTGGCATTGAGCATCTAAATGAAAAAAAAAATAGATCTGAGGAAGATGAGAATGAAGTGAAGAATAGGGGAGAAAGGAGGAGGAGAAAGATAAAGAGAAGACAGGCAGTAACTACAATATTGCCGCCTCACGCCTGCAATATTGCACACAGCAAATAAAGGCTTCCAGAAACAATCAACAACGGTCACTTTGAGCTGTGATGTTGCAAATTATTGCAAGAGCCGGGCCCCAGGGACCGTCAGGGGCCAGTCCGACAGGTGCTTCTCGGGGCTCCACAAATACCTGTCTGTATTTAGCTGCGAACAATACCGAAATGACCTCTCTTAATTAACCAACAAGTTGACCTCTGAACCCCTACCAGCTATTACTGTCATCTATTGACTCAAGTATCGTACAAACTACTTACTACATCACTGACTCTTAATTCAGAAATCCCCAGATGTCTGAAATCCCCAGATGTATGAAATCCCCAGATGTCTGAAATCCCCAGATGTCTGAAATCCCCAGATGTCTGAAATCCCCAGATGTCTGAAATCCCCAGATGTCTGTGTCTCTCGTCGTTCCTGCAAATGTCATTTCTCTCTTGTAATTTGAAGTGATTAATTTATATATAAAAATCACCTAAAAGCACACAATAAATTTAAATATATCACTCAAAACAAGCTTCATATCACAATTATTTATTGCAAAATTTATCTCTTGAATGACGTGACGTATATGTTATACAGATAATTATATACGTTTAATATACAGTTACTGATAATTACCAGGTGAAAGCAATGACGAATTATAATTATATAGCCCAAGGAAGGGATAAAATGATTAGGAACTGGGATATAATTAGGAATTGGGATATGAGGATAAGGAACTGGGACACGATGAATAGGAACCGAGATAACAGGTAAAGTAAGTAGGAAATGCGGATAAGGAGCTCGGATATGTGATAAGGAAATAGGATATGAGGATAAGAAAGTGGGATATAATAACATGGAACTGGGATATAAGGACAAAACTAGGATATGAGGATAAGGAGCTGGGGCAAAAGTACAAGGGGGTATTAGGACGAGAAGCTGGGATTGGGATACGATGACAAGGAATTGAGATAATGAAAATACGATACGAGGATAAGGAGCTGGGATACGAGGATAAGGAGCTGGGATACGAGGATAAGGAGCTGGGATATGAGGATAAAGAGCTGGGACATCAGTAAAAGGAGCTGAGGTATGAGGACAAGAAGCTGGGATATAAGGACAGGGAGCTGGGATATAACGACAGGGTGAAAGCATGGTGCCCAACCACTTCCACCGCCATAAATGCGAAAGACCGGATCCAGTTTTCAAAACATATTAGTCATAAAGAGAATGAATCGTTCGTCTGTGCACCGAGTGTGGCACTGAGCTCAGTGCCACATCAAGAAGAGTAATTGTGGCAGTTAACAGGGGGGTTGGCTGGCACCCTTGCCTGAACCCCATAATCAAGCCTGAACCCCATAAACAACCCTCAACCCCATAAATTAGCTTCACCGAATGTAAAATCACTCACTAAGCTGTGGGGGCCATTTCCCTATTAACAGACTTCAGAATATAAGGATCATATATGCATATATGATATAGAATATATATAGAATACGTATCATATACAATATAGGAATCGTATCATAAAGGCCACAAGGGACATAGATCAATGTGAGTTGTTGATACCTGGCAGTATCTCTTGCTAGAGGAATTTACTTGCAGAGACGTTGATTGCTGCAAAGCAATACAAAGCCCCTTGGGGGGAGTGTGTGAGGTGGCCAGGCCCTTGGGGGGAGTGTGTGAGGTGGCCAGGCCCTTGGGGGGAGTGTGTGAGGTGGCCAGGCCCTCGGGGGATGAGTGTGTGAGGTGGCCAGGCCCTCGGGGGATGAGTGTGTGAGTTGGCCAGGCCCTCGGGGGATGAGTGTGTGAGTTGGCCAGGCCCTCGGGGGATGAGTGAGTGAGTTGGCCAGGCCCTCGGGGGATGAGTGTGTGAGTTGGCCAGGCCCTCGGGGGATGAGTGTGTGAGTTGGCCAGGCCCTCGGGGGATGAGTGTGTGAGTTGGCCAGGCCCTCGGGGGATGAGTGTGTGAGTTGGCCAGGCCCTCGGGGGATGAGTGTGTGAGGTGGTCAGCGTCCAGTCACACTGTGTTTACATACCATATGTCGAGTGGTGTTGTGGGGTCATTGTACACACAGCCAAAGCCAGCACAAACAGTTTGTTGGTAAGAGTAACTGAACCTGTGTGTACTCACCTATTTGTACTCACCTATTTGTGCTTGCAGGATCGAGCATTGACTCTTGGATCCCGCCTTTCCAGCTGTCGGTTGTTTACAGCAATGACTCCTGTCCCATATTCCTATCATACCTAGTTTTAAAAGTATGAATAGTATTTGCTTCCACAACCTGTCCCCAAAGTGCATTCCATTTTTCCACTACTCTCAGTGGAAAGTATTTTTCCACTACACACGCACACACATACTGTGTGTGTGTGTGTGTGTGTGTGTGTGTGTGTGTGTGTGTGTGTGTGTGTGTGTGTGTGTGTGTGTGTGTGTGTGTGTGTGTTATGCACTCATAAAGTGCAAGAACTCTAAATTAATAATACATGGGTCCAGTGCAGAGTGTTATAAGTAGCAAGACGACTGGACCTGCACTCATTCTTCACTTCAACCGCAGTTTACACACAGTTATCGAGTGACATCAAGCCCCGGTGACATCGAGAGTGACCCCCGAAGTCTTACAGAGGTCGGGGGTCACTTCGGGGGACATCTGATCTTCCAGGGTCTGAAAGGACGGGGGGGTGACATATGTTTATATATAATCAAATCCTCTCATAATTAATAATTGCATCATTAATCATTCTTGGTTCCAGAGAAAAAATCTGTCATACAACGGAGTTTCGAACCCACTAACTTCACAATATTTAATTAAAAAAATACATCTTGATATACAAAAATAATCTAGTTAATAGATCTTGTTGAATTTAGCATTAAGTCACACCTATTTGTTTCACATTATAACTGCTTATCTAAATACTTCCACTTAAGTGATAGTTAATATTATAGCCAATTAGTTAACATCTGCTAAGGTTCCATTGGGTTAGTAATTATATAATATCTTGACTAGGATTATCCCAGGACAGTGCTTATTCCTGCACTATACAGGTATAACATCATTATAATAATTCTACATAATTATACTATCATTATAATAATTCTATATCATTATAATAATATCATAATAATATAATATTATCATTATAATAATATCATAATAATATAATATTATCATTATAATAATATCATAATAATATAATAATATCATTATAATAATATAATATCATTATAATAATATAATATCATTATAATAATATCATAATAATATAATATTATCATTATAATAATACAATAATAATATCATTATAATAATATAATATCATTATAATAATATAATATCATTATAATAACATCATTATAATAATTCTACATAATTATAATAAAGACACTTTATTATAGTAATTTTATTATTTGAATTAAGGAGTAAATAAGTCCTTCGATTGATGAAACTGCTGAAACCAACACAGACTTCATTTCCCTGTCCAAACATGGAGAAAGTTTAGCTTACATTAGGCAACAAACGACACTAACCTGGAGCTAAAAGCCTTCCCATTTTTCCCCTTGATTTTGTTTAAATTGTTTAGAGCAATACCAATCATTTTTTTTTCTAATTTTTCAGTCAACTGGACAGTGTTATTTACCACCCAAATTTTGTTTTATAATGAGGCTTCACCCTCATTATCAAGCCTTATCCCACGTACAATCCACCAATAAGCAAGCTTTGCTTCATAAACAAGTGACGGCTGAGTGGACAGCGCTCGGGATTCGTAGTCCCAAGGTTCCGGCTTCGATCCCCGGCGGAAGCGGATACAAATGGGAAGAGTTTCTGTCACCCTGATGCAAATAGCAGTAATAGTTCACCTAATAAATAGTTCATCTAATAAATAGTTCACCTAGCAGTAAATAGGTACCTGGGAGTTAGACAGCTGCTACGGGCTGCTTCCTGGGGATGTGTAACAAAAAGGAGGCCTGGTCGAGGACCGGGCCGCTTGGACGCTAAGCCTCGAAATCATCTCAAGATAACCCCATGAAGTGCTGGTGTATAGAGGCACTTAGCGTGTACAGAGGCACTCACAGTGAACAGAGGCACTCACAGTGAACAGAGACACTCACAGTGAACAGAGACACTCACAGTGAACAGAGACACTCACAGTGAACAGAGACACTCACAGTGAACAGAGACACTCACAGTGAACAGAGGCACTCACAGTGAACAGAGACACTCACAGTGAACAGAGACACTCACAGTGAACAGAGACACTCACAGTGAACAGAGGCACTCACAGTGAACAGAGACACTCACAGTGAACAGAGGCACTCACAGTGAACAGAGGCACTCACAGTGAACAGAGACACTCACAGTGAACAGAGACACTCACAGTGAACAGAGACACTCACAGTGAACAGAGACACTCACAGTGAACAGAGGCACTCACAGTGAACAGAGACACTCACAGTGAACAGAGACACTCACAGTGAACAGAGACACTCACAGTGAACAGAGGCACTCACAGTGAACAGAGGCACTCACAGTGAACAGAGACACTCACAGTGAACAGAGGCACTCACAGTGAACAGAGACACTCACAGTGAACAGAGACACTCACAGTGAACAGAGGCACTCACAGTGAACAGAGACACTCACAGTGAACAGAGACACTCACAGTGAACAGAGACACTCACAGTGAACAGAGACACTCACAGTGAACAGAGACACTCACAGTGAACAGAGGCACTCACAGTGAACAGAGACACTCACAGTGAACAGAGACACTCACAGTGAACAGAGACACTCACAGTGAACAGAGGCACTCACAGTGAACAGAGACACTCACAGTGAACAGAGGCACTCACAGTGAACAGAGACACTCACAGTGAACAGAGGCACTCACAGTGAACAGAGACACTCACAGTGAACAGAGACACTCACAGTGAACAAAGACACTCACAGTGAACAGAGACACTCACAGTGAACAGAGGCACTCACAGTGAACAGAGGCACTCACAGTGAACAGAGGCACTCACAGTGAAGAGAGACACTCAGTTCACTAGCAGTGCCACCAGGGTTGCCCCGAGGGCCAGACAAATATCACTTTGCTAGCAGTGCCTCCAACAACGCCCACTCACTTACGCGATCGCACAAAATATATATTTTTTTCAGTTTGCTTCCATTTAGCGGTCCGCGATGTCAAGTGAGTATTGCGCTGGCCGAAGCAATTCCACGTTCCACTGGCACTCCTCCTGTTAGCGAAAGCTGCGCATTTCCCATTAACGGAAAGCTTTTTTTGTTTTGTTTTTTTGACACAAACTTCATTCGCTGGATACAATCATGACAATATTACCTTCACTCTAAATAGATATTTCTTTTGGAAATGTGACTGATGTTCTTATAGTTATTTTTCCTTCCGAAATTGCACTGGAAGAGGATAAATGTGGTCTATGCGTCTGCATGTATATTTGGGTAATGAGAGGTATAATGTTCTTCATATACAGACAAGACGACAGCATCTATTCTGAAGCACGTGTCACTGTATAAATATTTATGTACATTAAATCATTAATGAATATATCCGTATCATCGAGATTGATATCCTGACCAGCAGTACCAAGCAGCAGGATGCTGCTTCTGGAAACTTTCCTTAAGGAGACCACTTAATAGCTCAGTCGATAGAGCTTCGGCCTCTCACGCATGGGGTTCACGGTTCGAGTCTCCTAGAACCCATGTGAAAGGAACACAAAAATAATTGAAAGACACGTTGGCAATATGAGATAAAACATAGCTGAAGGACTTGATGTGTTCCTCTCAACCAATTATCTCCAGGTTGCTTACGAGTAGTCACGTATCTTCTCTTAACAACACTAGAACATAACACACAATTTACACCATTAATACTGCCATACCCAACGTCTAAGAAGGTAGGAAACCACTTCTTCTCTCATCACACATAGGTGGATGTGCTTGTATTTTGGAATATAATTGATACACATAATTCAATATTTTTTTTCTCCCTTCCTATTTATGCTACGATGCTGAGACTTTGGCCAGTTGAACCCAATTTCATATACAACTAGTCAAAAAAGTTTGATTGAAATTGAACCAGTTTTTATTTGTGTATATTTTCGTACTACTTAAGTACTTTCGTACTTAAGCATATACCATGCTTAAGTACGAAAGTCAAGTCTTAGTGAATAATTCAGACCTATCCAGATGTGAGGACAGAAGAGGTGATTACCCATTCAAGAAACGACCTGGCAATTCTACCTTTGCAATCACATTGATCACCTTGAACAGTAGAAGGGACGAAAACTTGAACCTTTACCTTAGGGTTTGTTGATGTTAGAACGTATGTAGGTGTAAACTGGCTATTGATATTTGAATGAAATTGTTTAACGACAGGTGCTCATGCTATGTCTAATCTCCTTTTTTTAGAACATTTCGATTATTTTGAGTTGCTGGTCAAGATCTTTCTGAAAATAATCTGCTTTTGTTTAGAAACATGTAATTTTTAATGGAATATTTAGCAAGAAATGCCGTCGGCTTTATATATCTCTTTATCCGTGGATCTACACACATACATACACACACACACACACACACACACACACACAAACACACACACACACACACACACACACACACACACACACACACACACACACACATATATATATATATATATATATATATATATATATATATATATATATATATATATATGTCGTACCTAGTAGCCAGAATGCACTTCTCGGCATACTATGCAAGGCCCGGTTTGCCTAATAAGCCAAGTTTTCCTGAATTAATATATTTTCTCTAAATTTTTTCTTATGAAATGATAAAGCTACCCATTTCATTATATATGAGGTCAATTTCTTTTTATTGGAATTAAAATTAACGTAGATATATGACCGAACCTAACCAACCTTACCTAACCTAACCTAACCTATCTTTATAGGTTAGGTTAGGTTAGGTAGCCGAAAAACAATTAATTCATGAAAACTTGGCTTATTAGGCAAATTGGGCCTTGCATAGTAGGCTGAGAAGTGAGTTCTGGCTACTAGGTACGACATATATATATATATATATATATATATATATATATATATATATATATATATATATATATATATATTGCGAGGTTGGCCCTATTATATAACTTTATATCTTACTCTCTCCCTCTTGCACTCACTCTCTCTCCCTCCCCGTCATCTCTCACACAGCGAGTTGAAAAGCATCACACTGGTGGGTCGGCTTTAACATGTGGAGGTCCTGGCCAGGTCCTGGTGCTAATAAGGAGGTTGGCAGAGCCTGGCCTCACCTTGCTCGAGGTGTCCAGTCCTGACTCTTGTAAGAACATCCAACCAACCCCCCCCCCCACCAAAAAAAATGTAAGATTTCAAAGTTTCTCTTAGAAAGTTTCCCCCCCCCCCCCCCGGCAGACGACGGAGATAGTGTAGAGGATGCAACTTTAGCAATTGCATAAATGGAAGGTGATCAACATGATTTTTTTTTTGGTTAGAAATGAGGCAAATGCCAAAAGTTGTATGATATGCATGTTGTGACCCTCTCCTCCCCCCCCACACACACACACATTCACAACTGACAACCCACATAGAACAGGTGTGTTAGTCCACCTCCACACACCTGTCTGTTAGTACCACCCCTTCTCTTCATCTCACAAATCATGTTCTCTTCTACAACAAACAAAATACAAAATTTCATTCATAAAGGGTTATACGTATATAATTACAAAGTTTACATTAAAATCACTATATTTCATATATATATATATATATATATATATATATATATATATATATATATATATATATATATATATATATATATATATATATACCATTCAAGCTTGTTCGCATATATCATTAAACACAACAGTATTGTGACTAATTTTATTATTCTACGATACTGGATTTTTTCATTCTATACAAATATCTTCTACCATGTAGAGGGTGAAATATCACTAGATCACTTAATCTTTAAATTTTTATTGCTCGACGTTTCGTCATCAATGGGACATCTTCAGGAGAACACTGTTGAATTGACACAGGTATACTGAGATTACAAGATTGTTGTTGATTTAGCTACAGGGAACAAAATGTTCCAAGTAGCACGGGCTATGGTGAGCCCGTAGTGGACTTACCTGGTACAGGAGCTGGGCTGTAACTTGAGAGGGCTTACAAGGAAAATTTAGACATTTGTAAGTGTGGGTACACCTCACTCTACGATTCACCTAACCCTCCTTAATTGCAGGGAGCGGCATAGGATAGGGTGAGGTGATTGCTGCCTGACTAAGGCTTCTAGCTGTCCG
>NC_091169.1:19651801-19749301 GCF_040958095.1 Procambarus clarkii | reverse complement strand
AGCCTCCAGTGAGCTCCACCCAGCCTCCAGTGAGCACCCAGCCTCCAGTGAGCCCCACCCAGCCTCCAGTGAGCCCCACCCAGCCTCCAGTGAGCCCCACCCAGCCTCCAGTGAGCCCCACCCAGCCACACAACACCAGGACAAAGCGAGGGCGCGAATCATACATCTTCACCGCTCGGCCGTTGTTGCTGTACAACCTAACGAAAGGTTGTAAACATACTCGGGGTCCCCGGCTGTACCCGGGGCGCCTTTAATAACAGCCCATTATGGCCAGAGGGCTTTAATACGACACCGGTGCCAGGATTAATAAGGAATCCGCCGCGTCCCGAGATTATGAATGAGAAACATGTAAACATTTCAGGAGAGAGAGAGAGAGAGAGAGAGAGAGAGAGAGAGAGAGAGAGAGAGAGAGAGAGAGAGAGAGAGAGAGAGAGAGAGAGAGAGAGAGAGAAGAGAGAGAAAAAATATAAGAAAATAATTTAAAAACAAAAGTAAAAATAAATCATTGATAAACAATATAGCAAGTAGGCCTAGGGAACAGACAGACAAAGAGAGAGATAAAAGAGAAAGATGGGGATCAAAACTTTCGCCCACACTTTCAAGAGAATGACACCCCCATCCCCTCCCCCCCAAAAAAAAATAAAGTTTTCTCTCCCCTAAACCACCAGAGATAGCACCAATTTGAAGTCCAAAAATATACTAAAAATGACCCTACCGGCAGCTCGCGGCCCAGTTAACACAACTCTCTTTGACGTGGTCTTTTTCAGCCAGGATCTGTATATATATATATATATATATATATATATATATATATATATATATATATATATATATATATATATATATATATATATATATATATATATATATATATATATATTTTACACCAATTAAATATTTTGTGTTAAATAAGGAAAATTTCTCGGCTTGTTAGGCAAATCAGCCCTTGCATATTATGCTAAGTAGTGCATTCTGGCTATTAGGTGTGACATATATATCAATAATAGAAGGGAGGATGTCTGTTCAAAGTTGAAGGCCACACGGTTGAGGCTAGACTCACCCAAATTGGCAGAGGGAATGGTCTAAGGTATAGGATGAACATAGGCTCGTCAGATTTTTAGCCCTGCCGAATAGCTTCAGCGTTAAATTTTTTCCAAACATTAAAATATTGTTTTCTTATAGTAATATGCACCATTATCCACAAATCTTTGGAAAATTAACATTAATTTCCTGCTATCAATAATTTGCCCGTACTAGCATAAAACAGATGATCTTTGCAGAGCGTGAAAGGTCCTCAAACCACAGTTCTTAACCAGAGCAAGAGGTAACTATTCTTATGTTTTTCTTAGTATTTCACATCTCTGAGCTCCTCCCACTGGCGACCGCCCACACATTAGACAATTATATTGTTTATAAGAGAGAAAGAGACAGAAAGAGACACAGAGACAGAAGCACAGAGAGACACAGAGAGATAGACACAGCCAGAGACAGAGACAAACAGTAGATCTGTCTGTCGATCGTAGACAGACGGATGGATGGATAGATAGGTAGATCGACAGATGGATAGACGGATGAGTAGATGAATAGCTCACGATAACCCGTCGGTCCTTTGTTGACGATGAACGATTGTTATTAAATGGGTTGTTGAACGGATGAATTATTTTGAAAAACGATTCGTTACCCAGATTTTATATATATTTTTTCCAGCACGATATGAAAAGGTCCTCTTTTTATGTCTGTTTTCAAGTGGCATTTACAATCTCGCGCCAGAGTTCGCGTCGCGAGAACTGCCCCATCGCGCGCGAGAGAGATCAATCACCTTGCGATGATTGATTGATTAGTTGATTGGATTGATGGCATAAGTCCATATGCTCTTCAGTTTTCCCTAGAGGCTAAATTGTTATTATCCAGGTACGTGAGTGCCGTCTTTAATGCACGTGTACCACAATGTCTTATTCCTCCTTGTAGCGGGTCGTCTAGATGGCTCGCACGCTAATGAATTCACCAAAGAGTTTGAGCCCCAGTTCGAAACCAAGAATGCTTCCTATAAGACCAAAGACTTTGGTCTCGGACCGCTATAGGTCTCAGTGCTTCCTATAAGACCAAAGACTTTGGTTTCGGACCGCTATAGGTCTCAGTGCTTCCTATAAGACCAAAGACTTTGGTTTCGGACCGCTATAGGTCTCATTGTTTCCTATAAGACCAAAGACTTTGGTCTCGGACCGCTATAGGCCTCAGTGCTTCCTATAAGACCAAAGACTTTCGTTTCGGACCGCTATAGGTCTCAGTGCTTCCTATAAGACCAAAGACTTTGGTCTCGGACCGCTATAGGTCTCAGTGCTTCCTATAAGACCAAAGACTTTGGTTTCGGACCGCTATAGGCCTCAGTGCTTCCTATAAGACCAAAGACTTTGGTCTCGGACCGCTATAGGTCTCAGTGCTTCCTATAAGACCAAAGACTTTGGTTTCGGACCGCTATAGGTCTCAGTGCTTCCTTTAAGCCTTAAAACCTAGAGACCCGATACCCTCGGTCTCTAGGAATTAAAACTGAACCTAGAATTACATATTAATAAAAAAAGTGTAAGGAAAGTGATGAATGAAGCCTAGAAATAAATCAAACTGACATAGACGGATGTGAACGAGACATTGTATCACTGTATCACACAGTAGCGAGTTGTATCAACTACAACTCGATACATTGTATTCAATTTAGAAAACAAAATACAGATTAAAAGTATAGTGGAAAGTGGGGAATAGGAATTAGTATTATAAGCGAGTAAAATAAACCACCAACAAATCTCATTGTTAATTTTAACATTAAAAGTTTTACACTTAGGATATGTAAATGGTTGTAAATTAGGATACAACAGCAGAAAAAGTAGTTGTGTGTAAATTAGGAGCCACGAGTTAAAAAAATACAGTGTGTGTAAATTAGGATTCAAGAGTTAAAAAAATATAGTGTGTGTAAATTAGGATTCAAGAGTTAAAAAAAACGTTGTGTGTAAATTAGGATTCAAGAGTTAAAAAAATATAGTGTGTGTAAATTAGGATTCAAGAGTTAAAAAAAAAACGTTGTGTGTAAATTAGGATTCAAGAGTTAAAAAAAAACGTTGTGTGTAAATTAGGATTCAAGAGTTAAAAAAATATAGTGTGTGTAAATTAGGATCCACGAGTTAGAAAAAAAACGTTGTGTGTAAATTAGGATCAACAAGTTAAAAAAATATAGTGTGTGTAAATTCGAATCCACA
This sequence comes from Procambarus clarkii, assembly GCF_040958095.1. Classification (NCBI taxonomy): domain Eukaryota; kingdom Metazoa; phylum Arthropoda; class Malacostraca; order Decapoda; family Cambaridae; genus Procambarus; species Procambarus clarkii. The sequence continues at coordinate 19,746,053 of NC_091169.1, read as the reverse complement.
AGTGGGAAGAAAATAGTGTAAATGTGACTTTTTTTTTACATAGACTAGAGGGAATACTGCCGTTTTTCTTTGTTTTGATGAGTTGATGCATATAGGGAAAAATAATGATTCAGGGAATTATTTACCGAATATTACGCGAGTGTGTGTGTGAGTGTGTGTGTGAGTGTGTGTGTTCACCTAGTTGTGCTTGTGGGGGTTGAGCTCTGCTCTTTCGGTCCGTCTCTCAACTGTCAATCAATCAACTGTTACTAACTACTAACTAATTTTTCCCCGCCCCCCCCCCACACACACACCCAGGAAGCAGCCCGTAACAGCTGTCTAACGCCAAGGAACCTATTTACTGCTAGGTAACAGGAGCAATCAGGATGAAAGAAACTGCCCATTTGTTTCTGCCTAGTTTGGTAATCGAACCCGAGCCACAGGATTGCGAGTCCCGCGCGCTGTCCACTCAGTTACCAGACTCTTTTGTGTGTGTGTGTATGTGTGTGTGTGTGTGTGTGTGTGTGTGTGTGTGTGTGTGTGTGTGTGTGTGTGTGTGTGTGTGTGTGTGTGTGTGTGTGTGTATTTAGCGAGAATACAAATATATTTTCAGACTGTCAAGAGAAATTTTTAGGATGGCACACGACATTGAATCAGACACGACAAGGCTTCAGTAAGGTGGTCCCCAACGCAATTTGCATAAAACAGAGGGAACCAGAACGCGTGAAAGGGGTGTGTGTGGGGGGAGGGAGTAAACCCAGGTCTACGCCGGCCGAGCGGACAGCACGCTGGACACATAATCCTGTGGCTCCGGGTTCGATCCCGGGCGCCGGCGAGAAACGATGGGCATTGAGTTTATTTCACCCTATGCCCCCCATTTACCTAGCAGTAAATAGGTACCTGGGAGTTAGTCTACTGTCACGGGCTGCTTCCTGGGGGGTGGAAGCCTGGTCGAGGACCGGACCGCGGGGACACTAAAGCCCCGAAATCAACTCAAGATAACCTCAAGATAAGATACGCCACCCCTGTTTTCATGTACGTTATCTCTCAGGTAGATTATCTCTCCCCCTGGGCAAGTATCTATCAAACAGGTGAAGTATATCTATTTCACACTGGATTATCTCTCAGGAGTGATTTTTATTTCGTGTTTTTAAGTATATAGTTTGGAGTTAGATTTAAGACCTTAAATCTTAATTTAAGACCTTAAATCTTAATTTAAGACCTTAAATCTTAATATAAGACCTTAAATCTTAATTTAAGACCTTAAATCATAATTTAAGACCTTAAATCATAATTTAAGACCTTAAATCTTAATTTAAGACCTTAAATCTTAATTTAAGACCTTAAATCTTAATTTAAGACCTTAAATCTTAATTTAAGACCTTAAATCTTAATTTAAGACCTTAAATCTTAATTTAAGACCTTAAATCTTAATTTAAGACCTTAAATCTTAATTTAAGACCTTAAATCTTAATTTAAGACCTTAAATCTTAATTTAAGACCTTAAAACTTATTTTAAGACCTTAAAACTTATTTTAAGACCTTAATTCTTAACCCAACAACAATTGCTTACTGACTAACCAGCAAGTTTGATTTTATATTAAACTTTTGAGTCCTACATACACACCGAGAAGCAGGAGTATACGATATACCTCTCCGAAAGGTTTACGATATACTTTTAGGTATACGATAACCTCAAAGAACTCGGGCTCACTAATTTATTGTTCTTAAATCAATAAATTAGTGAGCCCGAGTTAGTAGGAGCTGCATGTTCTTAAATAGGAGCTACATGTTCTTAAATAGGAGCTGCATGTTCTTAAATAGGAGCTACATGTTCTTAAATAGGAGCTGCATGTTCTTAAATAGGAGCTGCATGTTCTTAAATAGGAGCTGCATGTTCTTAAGTAGGAGCTGCATGTTCTTAAATAGGAGCTACATGTTCTTAAATAGGAGCTGCATGTTCTTAAATAGGAGCTGCATGTTCTTAAATAGGAGCTGCATGTTCTTAAATAGGAGCTGCATGTTCTTAAATAGGAGCTGCATGTTCTTAAATAGGAGCTGCATGTTCTTAAATAGGAGCTGCATGTTCTTAAGTAGGAGCTTCAAGTTCCTGAACAGGGGCAGGATTTGTTTAAATAGGGGTAGGACGTTCTTAAATTGGAGCAAGTTCTTTTTAAATAGGGAATGCAAGTTATTAAATAGGAGCTGCGTGTTCTTTAATAGATCCTCACCAGTTTCCTTAATTCTAACGACATGTTGTTAACAGATATTAGAACAACCTTGCGTTATTGGGGCGCTTCGCTTCTAATTACACCAAATTACACTCAATCAGACCTAATTACCTTTGACACCGAGCAATGCCCCAGCCCTTAGTTTGACAGGCAGTGCCTACCGATACATATAATAGACAAAGGAATAAGGAAAGAATATACTGGCACAGTAGAGCTCCCTCACTAGCGATATATGAGAGTATACTTGTATACGCATTCATACATATGGGTCATATTCTTGGGAAACTCCCCCCTCTCATATGTGAGTCAATCACAAACTCTACCAGCACACCCTGGAGATCACACTCTAGCACACCCTGGAGATCACACTCTAGCACACCCTGGAGATCACACTCTAGCACACCCTGGAGATCACACTCTAGCACACCCTGGAGATCACACTCTAGCACACCCTGAAGATCAACACACTCCATCACCCCCCCTGGAGATCAACACACTCCATCACCCCCCCTGGAGATCAACACACTCCATCACCCCCCCTGGAGATCAACACACTCCATCACCCCCCCTGGAGATCAACACACTCCATCACCCCCCTGGAGATCAACACACTCCATCACCCCCCTGGAGATCAACACACTCCATCACCCCCCTGGAGATCATCACACTCCATCACCCCCCCTGGAGATCAACACACTCCATCACCACCCCTGGAGATCAACACACTCCATCACCCCCCCTGGAGATCAACACACTCCATCACCCCCCCTGGAGATCAACACACTCCATCACCCCCCTGGAGATCAACACACTCCATCACCCCCCTGGAGATCAACACACTCCATCACCCCCCCTGGTGATCAACACACTCCATCACCCCCCTGGAGATCAACACATTCCATCACCCCCCTGGAGATCAACACACTCCATCACCCCCCTGGAGATCAACACACTCCATCACCCCCCCTGGAGATCAACACACTCCATCACCCCCCTGGAGATCAACACACTCCATCACCCCCCTGGAGATCAACACACTCCATCACCCCCCCTGGTGATCAACACACTCCATCACCCCCCTGGAGATCAACACACTCCATCACCACCCTGGGGATCAACACTCCACCGCCACCCTGGAGATCAACACACTCCATCACCCCCCCCCTGGAGATCAACACACTCCATCACCCCCCTGGAGATCAACACACTCCATCACCCCCCTGGAGATCATCACACTCCATCACCCCCCTGGAGATCATCACACTCCATCACCCCCCTGGAGATCATCACACTCCATCACCCCCCTGGAGATCAACACACTCCATTACCCCCCTGGAGATCAACACACTCCATCACCCCCCTGGAGATCAACACACTCCATCACCCCCCTGGAGATCAACACACTCCATCACCCCCCTGGAGATCAACACACTCCATCACCCCCCTGGAGATCAACACACTCCATCACCCCCCCTGGAGATCAACACACTCCATCACCCCCCCTGGAGATCATCACACTCCATCACCCCCCTGGAGATCAACACACTCCATCACCCCCCTGGAGATCAACACACTCCATCACCACCCTGGAGATCAACACACTCCATCACCCCCCCTGGAGATCAACACACTCCATCACCACCCTGGGGATCAACACTCCACCGCCCTGGAAATCAACACTCCAGCGCCACACCGGAGGTCAATAAAGCACTTGACTCTTGTGTCAACAATGAAAGAGGAAAAGGTCAAGCATCTCTTGAATCCAATTATAGGTCACGTTGAACAGGAGCAGAGATTATAATGACGTCACGCATCTCAACAGGCCAATTATTCCTGATTAATGATGCGCACAATGCGAATTGGCACGCCCCTCTGCAACGATGCATAGTTTCATCCCCCCCTTGCAACGATGAGGCCTGGTCGACGACCGGGCCGCGGGGACGCTAAGCCCCGGAAGCACCTCAAGGTAACCCCCTCTGCAACGATGCACACGAAGATGACCTCATTCTATGTAGTCGTCATGGCTTGGCGCTCTCTCCTGACAGTTCCCTTTACCCCCTCATCTGCAAAGATGCGTCAACCTTGCAACAATGCGTCAACATTGCAACAATGCGTCAACCTTGCAACAATGCGTCAACCTTGCAACAATGCGTCAACCTTGCAACAATGCGTCAACCTTGCAACAATGCGTCAACCTTGCAACAATGCGTCAACCTTACAACAATGCGTCAACCTTGCAACAATGCGTCAACCTTGCAACAATGCGTCAACCTTACAACAATGCGTCAACCTTGCAACAATGCGTCAACCTTACAACAATGCGTCAACCTTACAACAATGCGTCAACCTTGCAACAATGCGTCAACCTTGCAACAATGCGTCAACCTTACAACAATGCGTCAACCTTGCAACAATGCATCAACCTTACAACAATGCGTCAACCTTGCAACAATGCGTCAATCTTGCAACGATAGGTCAAAATCGTATGCCCCCAAACTCGGGGCCATCCGGCGGGCAGGATAGTGAAAATATACAATATTAGTTTTAACAATGGCAAGCCTCGAACGCGATAACAGAAAGTGAATCATGAATGTCGTGAAGTCCTCTGGACACAGCTGGTTGGTGAGTGTCCTAGACCAGCTGTGTCTCTACCGTCTGGACGCGAGACGTCTCCTTTAATTATATATTATTGATGGCGATGTACCTTTATCCGTGGGGATTATGGTTGCCCCGGTGGGTAAATGTCACCCGCCACACAACCAACTCTACCACCACCCTTCACCAACCAAACAGTTTAACATATCAACCGCTTCTACCACACCAGGCGCTCTCTACGACGAGAAGATGGTGGTGGAGGCGCCGGCCATACACACACCACACAATGTAGGTATGTGGACGGACACCTACATAGCAGTTGAGGAAAAGTTGAGAGGCGGGACCACAGAGCTAAAGCTCAGACACCGCATGGGCCATCTACACCCCTCTCACGCCAACAACCAAATTAGCCTCTGGAGGGTAATTTAAGCCCACCACGATAATTAACTGAAAAACAGTACCTGTTCTTTAGTCCTCAACATTGGCCAAATCCAAAATTTTTAACTCTCTCTCTCTCTCTCTCTCTCTCTCTCTCTCTCTCTCTCTCTCTCTCTCTCTCTCTCTCTCTCTCTCTCTCTCTCTCTCTCTCTGTATATATATATATATATATATATATATATATATATATATATATATATATATATATATATATATATATATACCTCTCGGTACATATATCCCTGGAAAAAAGATAATATTACCGAACACAGTATATATATATATGCTCTGCTGCATAGTAATTATGTACGTAGGTGATCCCATCGTTGTGTTGTGGTCGTGGAGATGAATAATGGGATATTATTGAACATGAAATATTCCAAACCCAGAGAATATTTTACATTGGGAGCTTCCATGGAAATTTATTCCGCTAAAACGATGTATATATGTATTATAAACACACCTATAATCAACAAAATTAGTGTGCCATGCAATACATACGTCACACTAACAACGTTGTATCTGTCAGTCTGTCGCTGTAACCTTGTGCTCGAACAACTCACAAGTACAAGTGAACATCATTAACAACCTCGTATGGGTCAATACTGTACTGTGTTGTGCAATTGCATGGACTGTATTTCGTGATTTAGGGATTAGCAATGGGGACTCTCCATGTGTCCAATGAGCTATGTGACCAATATTTTAGTTAACGTCATTGTGTTGCATGTAATTTAAAGATATTTTTTTAGATAAGTTGCAATATGTAAAGTGTAGACAAACACAAACGAGAAGGCAAACAAACTTTGAGACAAACTTCCCACATATGTGACTGACAATGAGACAATCTTCCCACATATGTGACTGTGACATTGAGACAAACTCCCCACATATGTGACTGTGACATTAAGACAATCTTCCCACATATGTGACTGTGACATTGAGACAATCTTCCCACATATGTGACTGTGACATTGAGACAATCTTCCCACATATGTGACTGACAATGAGACAATCTTTCCACGTATGTGACTGACAATGAGACAATCTTCCCACATATGTGACTGACATTAAGACAAACTTCCCACGTATGTGACTGTGACCTCGAGACAAACTTCCCACACATACACACACAGTCACTCGCCAATGCCAGAAAACACTGAATATTTCATAAATCTTAACTCGAATATCCTTTGCCACTCATTTACAAAGAAAACATTTTCTGAGGAGAATCTCCAAATCATTAATTCCGGCCATTTTTAACACTCGGGGGCCCAGGGAGCGTTGCAAATGTTGCTAAGTTCCATTAATGTACAACGTCCACGTAAGTGCCTTTTGTAGTGCCAGGATATTTAAACTTAGCAAATTACAAGTTCGGTCATTGCTTTATTAGAGGGGGGGGGGGGGGGGTGACAGTGTCATATGACTGGCAGCTGAAGCGGTTTGCAAGTTCACTTGCAGTATGTTGCGTCTTCCATACACGTGTTATCGCCTGCGTCACGCAAATCAGACACGTGTGCTTAATCGACCCATCAGTCAAAATCAAAGCAGCATAATTGTGATGTTTTCCACGTATCGGACTCGATATCAACGTGTTTATCTTGGAATGGTTATCTTGAGATGGTTATCTTAAGATGGTTATCTTGAGATGGTTATCTTGAGATGGTTATCTTGAGATGGTTATCTTGAGATGGTTATCTTGAGATGGTTATCTTGAGATGGTTATTTTGAGATGGTTATCTTGAGATGATTTCGGGGCTTAGCGTCCCCGCGGCCCGATCCTCGGCCAGGCCTCCTTTTTGTTACACCCCTTCCCCCCAGGAAGCAGCCCGTAGCAGCTGTCTAACTCCCAGGTACCTATTTACAGCTAGGTAACAGGGGGCAACGGGGGTGAAAGAAACATTTTTCCCATTTGTCTCCGCCTCCACCGGGGATCGAACCCGGTACCTCAGGACTACGAATCCGAACCGTTGTCCACCCAGCTGTCAGGCGAGATAATCATAGGTAATATATAGGTAATACCTGGTTGGTAACCGATTAGCGGATCGTGTTCTAGGGAAAAACCTGTGTGGAAACTGCGCAGGAATATCCTCCTCCCGCCCCCCTATTACCCCCATTCCCCCCCCCCCAAAAAAAAAAAAGAGAACGATAAGAGACGAAAATCTTTGCGAAGAAGGAAGAGATAAGAAAGCAGAGATAAGAAAGCAAAGATGATAAAAAGAAGTTATTGTCTTAAGGATGTTTGCCAGACGTCTGAGAAACACAAGAGAGGTGGCGAAAGGAATGTTTATCTCTCCTTTGTTCAGAGTGTATAAGAAGCTGGATATAATGTGGATAAGACAGACTCTTGTCAGGGTATACTTTGCACAGGGTATATTCTCTTAATGAGGTATACTCTGGACTGGTTATAACACTGGACAGAATATACTCTGGACAGGGAGTATATCCTTGACAGTAAACTCTGGACAGGATATACTCTGGACAGGATATACTCTGGACAGGGTATACTCCAGACAGGATATACTCTGGACAGGATATACTTTGGACAGGATATACTCTGGACAGGCTATACTCTAGACAGAATATACTCTGGACAGGATATACTTTGGACAGGGTATACTCTAGACAGAGTATACTTTAGACAGGGTATACTCTGACCCTGGCAAACCAGTCGCTCCTGAACATCCTTTTACTTACTGTCGACTATTAAGGAACCATCAAATACAATTTTAACAATACTATTTAATTTATTCGAACCCAAACTGAAGGATTCGAACCTAGACACCCAGGGCTCCCTGCACCTTAGCGTGTCCAATACTTTAACCAGTAGCCTTAACTGACTGTCCAAAAGAATTGGAAAGTCGTTTGACCCTTAATATGTATATATATATATATATATATATATATATATATATATATATATATATATATATATATATATATATATATTTATATATATATACGTAAAAAATTCCCTACGGACAAAATATGATGCTCTATAAATCAAAGCGGCTCACAAACATTCCCGTTTTCTATGCGTGGGTTGCTCAGTTAGATTAGATTAGGCTCGGGGTGCCTTAGTACACCATTTTTTTGTCCGTTGTGGAAACTGGAGAGGAGGGCGGCCTGCAAGATGAGCTACAAACTTACGGCGCAACTTAGTTCAACTTTTGAAAACTTACCGCTACTGGAGAGCTTATATGGTATTTGTTGTTGAACTTGTGCATAGATCATACTCGGGAGAGAGGGGGGAGGAGGGAGAGAGAGAGAGAGAGAGAGAGAGAGAGAGAGAGAGAGAGAGAGAGAGAGAGAGAGAGAGAGAGAGAGAGAGAGAGAGAGAGAGAGAGAGAGAGAGAGAGAAAGAGAGAGAGAGGGAGAGAGAGAGAGAGAGAGAGAGAGAGAGAGAGAGAGAGAGAGAGAGAGAGAGAGAGAGAGAGAGAGAGAGAGAGAGAGAGAGAGAGAGAGAGAGAGGAACTTGAGTTTCCCTATAGAAGAAAGCAGATGTTGTTCCAGTACATAAAAATTCGTTGTCGTTGAGAGTCACTAAGAGTCGTTGAGAGTCACTGAGAGTCACTAAGAGTCGTTGAGAGTCACTGAGAGTCACTGAGAGTCACTGAGAGTTACTAAGAGTTGTTGAGAGTCACTGAGAGTCACTGAGAGTCACTGAGAGTCACTGAGAGTCATTGAGAGTCACTGAGAGTCGTTGATAGTCACTGAGAGTCACTGAGAGTCGTTGAGAGTCACTGAGAGTCGTTGAAAGTCACTGAGAGTCACTGAGAGTCGTTGAGAGTCGCTGAGAGTCACTGAGAGTCGTTGAGAGTCACTGAGAGTCGTTGAAAGTCACTGAGAGTCACTGAGAGTCACTAAGAGTCGTTGAGTTGTCAGTCCCTGCAGACCAGCTTCACTGCTTTCAATTACCCCGGGGAAATTCTTGAGACCTTAATCTGTCAGCAAATGATAGAATATTAATTCTGTCATCGGCTACTGTGTGCTCAAAGATCATTCTGTTGCTGCCCGCTAGATAAATCTAATAAAGAGTTGTGTAAAACCCTGATTTGTGTCTCGGAGAGGCTGCAGGATCCAAGTAAGTTCAGTAGAACTTCTGGTTTCAACTCTTTTGGCCATGTCGTAGCTCAGTCGATTAAGGCAGCGTCTGGGATGCTCTCGGACGTAGGTTCGAATCCTCAGAGAGTACCAGTGTGTGAAACCCCTGGGTTTGTGTGCTCCGTTTAGAAGCCTCTGGATCTCTTGTGGATTCAGGTAAATCCCTGGTTGCAATGCCTGCATGTCGTGGTGTAGTGGTCTAGGGGTGGTGGCTAATGGGAGTATGAAGTGAGCGGGTTCGAATCCTTCTTAATACGATTTTATGCTAATTTTCTCCATTCGTAATGTTAAAAGTGGATATGATAAGGAAATATGTCAGGGGTCATTGGATTAGACTACCGATGGCTAGAAAAGCTGGGTCCAAGAGCTAATGCTCGATCTTGCAGGCACAAGTGTGTATAAATGAGTACACACACACACACACACACACAGGGCTGTGAAGGTTTCAGTGACTACATAGCAGGTACTGTAACAAATGGAGGGAAAAAAATTATAGTCGCAGTCATATATAATCCACCACCAAATGACAGAAGACCTAGACAGGAATATGATAGAAACAACATGGCCACCATTAACATAATAGAAAGAGCAGCTTCTGTTGCTAGCAGGAATGGATCTGGACTACTAATTATGGGAGACTTCAACCATGGGAAGATAGATTGGAAGAACAGAGACCCGCATGGAGGACCAGAAACATGGAGAGCTAAGCTGCTGGACGTGGCAACAAGAAACTTTCTAAGCCAGCATACCAAAGAGCCAACAAGAATGAGAGGAGAAGATGAACCAGCAATGCTTGATTTGATATTTACCCTAAATGAATGGGATATAAGGGAAGTTAAGATGGAAGCGCCCTTGGGAATGAGTGACCACAGTATATTGAACTTTGAGTACCTGGTAGAGCTAGGACTTATCTCCCCCCAAAAAGAACTAGGAATCAAAAGGCTGGCATACCGAAAGGGGAATTATGAACAGATGAGAAGTTTCCTAAGTGAAATACCTTGGGACACAGACCTCAGAGACAAGTCTGTACAGGGTATGATGGACTATGTTACCCAAAAGTGTCAGGAGGCAGTAAACAGGTTCATCCCGGCCCAAAGGGAAAAATCCGAGAAGCAACAAAAGAATCCATGGTATAATAGGGCATGTATGGAAGCGAAGAAACTGAACAAGAAGGCGTGGAGGAACTTCCGGAATAACAGAACACCAGAAAGCAGGGAGAGATACCAGAGAACCAGGAATGAGTACGTCAGGGTGAGAAGAGAAGCAGAGAAAATTTTTGAAAATGATATAGCAAACAAAGCCAAGACCGAACCAAAGCTACTCCACAGTCACATCAGAAGGAAAACAACAGTGAAAGAACAGGTATTGAAACTTAGAACAGGCGAGGACAGGTATACAGAGAATGACAGAGAGGTGTGTGAGGAACTCAACAAGAGGTTCCAGGAGGTCTTCACAATAGAACAGGGTGAGGTCACTGTGCTAGGAGAAAGGGAGGTAAACCAGGCGGCCTTGGAGGAGTTCGAAATTACGAGAGAGGAGGTCAAGAGACACCTGCTGGATCTGGATGTTAGAAAGGCGGTTGGTCCAGATGGGATCTCACCATGGGTACTGAAAGAGTGTGCAGAGGCACTTTGCTTGCCACTCTCCATAGTGTATAGTAAATCACTAGAGACGGGAGACCTACCAGAAATATGGAAGACGGCGAATGTGGTCCCAATATACAAAAAGGGCGACAGACAAGAGGCACTGAACTACAGGCCAGTGTCCTTGACTTGTATACCATGCAAGGTGATGGAGAAGATCGTGAGAAAAAACCTGGTAACACATCTGGAGAGAAGGGACTTCGTGACAAATCGCCAACATGGATTCAGGGAGGGTAAATCTTGCCTTACAGGCTTGATAGAATTCTACGATCAGGTGACACAGATTAAGCAAGAAAGAGAGGGCTGGGCAGACTGCATTTTCTTGCATTGTCGGAAAGCCTTTGACACAGTACCGCATAAGAGGCTGGTACATAAGCTGGAGAGACAGGCAGGTGTAGCTGGTAAGGTGCTCCAGTGGATAAGGGAGTATCTAAGCAATAGGAAGCAGAGAGTAACGGTGAGGGGTGAGACCTCCGATTGGCGTGAAGTCACCAGTGGAGTCCCACAGGGCTCTGTACTCGGTCCTATCTTGTTTCTGATATATGTAAATGATCTCCCGGAGGGTATCGATTCATTTCTCTCAATGTTTGCGGACGATGCTAAAATTATGAGAAGGATTAAAACAGAAGAGGACTGTTTGAGGCTTCAAGAAGACCTAGACAAGCTGAAGGAATGGTCGAACAAATGGTTGTTAGAGTTTAACCCAACCAAATGTAATGTAATGAAGATAGGTGTAGGGAGCAGGAGGCCAGATACAAGGTATCATCTGGGAGAGGAAATTCTTCAGGAGTCAGAGAAGGAAAAAGACTTGGGGGTTGATATCACGCCAGACCTGTCTCCTGCAGCACATATCAAGCGGATAACATCAGCGGCATATGCCAGGCTGGCCAACATACGAACGGCATTCAGAAACTTGTGTAAAGAATCATTCAGAACGTTGTATACCACATATGTCAGGCCAATCCTGGAGTATGCAGCCCCAGCATGGAGTCCATATCTAGTCAAGGATAAGACTAAACTGGAAAAGGTTCAAAGGTTTGCCACCAGACTAGTACCCGAGCTGAGAGGTATGAGCTACGAGGAGAGACTACGGGAATTAAACCTCACTTCGCTGGAAGACAGAAGAGTTAGGGGGGACATGATCACCACATTCAAGATTCTGAAGGGGATTGATAGGGTAGATAAAGACAGTCTATTTAACACAAGGGGAACACGCACAAGGGGACACAGGTGGAAACTGAGTGCCCAAATGAGCCACAGAGATATTAGAAAGAACTTTTTTAGTGTCAGAGTGGTTGACAAATGGAATGCATTAGGGGGTGATGTGGTGGAGGCTGACTCCATACACAGTTTCAAGTGTAGATATGACAGAGCCCGATAGGCTCAGGAATCTGTACACCTGTTGATTGACGGTTGAGAGGCGGGACCAAAGAGCCAGAGCTCAACCCCCGCAAACACAACTAGGTGAGTACACACACACACACACACACACACACACACACACACACACACACACACACACACACACACACACCCACACACACACACACACACACACCCACACACACACACACACACCCACACACACACACCCACACACACACACACACACACACACACACACACACACACACACACACACACACACACCCACACACACACACACACACACACACACACACACACACACACACACACACACACACACACACACACAGCCACAGAGGACAATAATGAACAGCACCTCTAGACGGGTCAATAAGACTGTAGCCAATTAGAGTTTGGCCAGGTAGCCGAACAAACACTCATCTGGCCCCAACTAGTTGGAGGAGGGGGGGGGGAGAGACTGGTGCTGCTTAGGGAGTTATTGTTGTTAGGGAAGCTGGTTAGGGGAAGAGGTTAGTGGTTAGTGGAAGAGGTTAGGGGAAGAGGTTAGGGGAAGGTAGTTAGGGGAAGAGGTTAGTGGAAGGGGTTAGGGGAAGAGGTTAGGGGGAGGTAGTTAGGGGAAGAGGTTAGTGGAAGGGGTTAGGGGAAGAGGTTAGGGGAAGGGGTTAGGGGAAGGGGTTAGGGGAAGGTAGTTAGGGGAAGAGGTTAGTGGAAGGGGTTAGGGGAAGAGGTTAGTGGAAGGGGTTAGGAGAAGAGGTTAGTGGAAGGGGTTAGGGGAAGAGGTTAGGGGAAGGGGTTAGGGGAAGAGGTTAGGGGAAGTGGTTAGGAGAAGAGGTTAGTGGAAGGGGTTAGGGGAAGAGGTTAGGGGAAGTGGTTAGGGGAAGAGGTTAGTGGAAGAGGTTAGGGGAAGAGGTTAGGGGAAGAGGTTAGGGGTGGTGGTTGAGGGGGGAAGGAGGAGGTAGATAGAGGGGTTTCCTAATGAGAATGAGGAAGGTACAGAACCCTTCTGTTTCCTTCAATAGGAGTTCTGATTACTTTCTATTTTCAGTAAACTTTCTATTTTCAGTAAACTTTCTATTTTCAGTAAATAGAAAGGAATAACATAAAAATAAATAAAAGTTTCGAACAAATCGAAAAACAAATTTCGATTTGTTGACTGTCATACACACACCTGTAAACATCCTACACTGTATGTTAATATTTTGGTAGATAAGCTCTAAAGAAAGTGAACAGGTGTAAAGAAAGTGAACAGGTGTAAAGAAAGTGAACAGGCGTAAAGAAAGTGAACAGGTGTAAAGAAAGTGAACAGGTGTAAAGAAAGAACAGGTGTAAAGAAAGTGAACAGGTGTAAAGAAAGAACAGGTGTAAAGAAAGTGAACAGGTGTAAAGAAAGAACAGGTGTAAAGAAAGTGAACAGGTGTAAAGAAAGTGAACAGGTGTAAAGAAAGAACAGGTGTAAAGAAAGTGAACAGGTGTAAAGAAAGTGAGCAGGTAGTGAGTTTCAAATGGAGATATGATAGAGCCCAATAGGCTCAGGAACGTGCACACCAGTTGATTGACTGTTGATAGGCGGGACCGAAGAACCGAAGCTCAACCCCCACAAGCACAACTAGGTGAGTACAACTAGTTGGGTACATTAGAGAACCGACGGGTGGAAAGGCGGGGTCCAAGAGCTAACAACCCGATCGTGAAGGCACAAATAGGTAAATGCAGACCCTCCCCCACCTATTAGAACGTCTGTTTGTCCAAAGTTGAATGAAACACTTGTGCTAACTTCACTCGACTTCTCAGGATGACACATTGGTTGTATGTGGCTATCATGTGCTGGTCAGAGTCGGTCACATTGCCCCTTTTTAAAGAAATATCGGCTCCTAAAGCCACCCCCCCTGCGAGTTTGGTGGTCTGAAATCTGAGATTTGTTCCAGCAGAGTCATTAAAAATTAGCATCTTTTTGTAATATTCAATTTTCAGAGAGAATGAGGGAATTATCAAGGTAAAGCGCCAAGCCATTACGACTATATAGCACAGGGTAGGGGTCAGGATAAGGATTTGGGATGAGAAGGGGGGGGGGGAGAATGATGCCCAACCACTTGGACGGTCGGGGATTGAACGCCGACCTGCATATACCGAGAGAGAGAGAGACACACACACACAGACCCGGGCACCGCCGAATACCCCACCTAGTTAATAAATAGAGCTGGTATTCGACTTGATATTATTTTTTTAATATAAATTTTAAAACTATTTGTTTTGCCTGTCGCATTTACTTTCATCTTTATTAGATTAATTCTTCAGAAATAATTATTACTGACAGAGTGAGGCATATTTCAGCAAAGGCAGCTCTCGTAAGTAAATTGGGTTACGACATAATCCAATTAAGCGGACGGGAAAACAAATTGGCATAATACAAAATAGTTTAATGCTTTTCAATACACGTTCTAAATACAATACACGTTCTAAATACAATACACGTTCTAAACACAATACACGTTCTAAATACAATACACGTTCTTTATAAATACAATACACGTTCTAAATACAATACACGTTCTAAATAGTAATTATATTTTTATGCATTCATGTGTTCCTAGTTTGGATGCCCGCCTGGGCTTAGTGACTGGAGCCATTCGTGGGTTTAAACTGTCGTGGAGCCTCCAGTTCTGGAAATAATTATTTATTAATTTATTTTAAGTAGAAACCAGATGGGACAGGTGGATAGAACTAGCGGCTTTGTATCTTGCAAGGTCGGCGTTCGATTTCCGATGGTCCTTTAGTGGTTGGTTATCGTATATATTTCACTTCGTGTTCATATCCCAGCTCCTTGTCCTCATATTCCAGCTCCTTGTCATCATATTCCAGCCTCATATCCTCGTATCCCAGCTTCTTGTCCTCATACCCCAGCTCCTTGTCCTCATACCCCAGCTTATTGTCCTCATATCCCAGCTCCTTGTCCTCATACCCCAACTCCTTGTCCTCATATCACAGCTCCTTGTCGTCATTCCCGAGCTCCTTGTCTTCATACCCCCAGCTCCTTGTCCTCAAACCCGAACTCCTTGTCCTCATACCCCAGCTTCTTATCCTCGTATCCCAGCTCCTTGTCCTCATACCCCAGCTCCTTGTCCTCATACCCCAGCTTATTGTCCTCATATCCCAGCTCCTTGTCCTCAAACCCGAGCTCCTTGTCCTCATACCCCAGCTTCTTGTCCTCATACCCCAGCTCCTTGTCCTCATATCCCAGCTCCTTGTCCTCATACCCGAGCTCCTTGTCCTCATATCCCAGCTCCTTGTCCTCATACCCCAGCTCCTTGTCCTCATATCCCAGCTCCTTGTCTTCATACCCCTGTCAAGATATATAGAGTGGTATTGGCTTACCTTTCTCCTGATAATTATCTTACGTTTCACGGTTCACGATATTACTGTTTTTCTGCGTCGTGGTCATCATCTTGAAAGTATGAGAGGTCACGACCTCTCCGCAGGGTGCAGTCGCACCGCCACAGATCTCCAGTATCAGCTAATGATACTGGTAATGGCTCCAAAGGGCCACCACTTACGGGCTATTCATGCCCGTGCCACCTTTTGGATGGCTTAATCTTCACCAGTCTTGAAGGCAGTCCTGGGGATGCCTTTTTTGGTAGCTCACGCTCCTAAAATTCAAGTATTTATAGTGACTATTTGGTGGAAAATAGTGTCGTGTTGGTCTACCAGGAAGTTGACCTTTGTATTATTGAGTTTGGATAAACCAGAAACTTTTTTTTAACATAAATATAAGACTTAACCTAATTTCTAGCCATCTCAGACCTAATACACGCTATCTTAGGTCTACTGTAATACATATAGCGTATGTGTTATACTAGGTCTTCGAATATTTAAATTTTGTTTTAGCTTTATTTTTTTCCAAATTCTATCATATTAATAGTATAAAAAGTGGTGTACTGGTGATCCATCACTACATATTGGTACTTTTGACCAGGTAGAGAAAGTACTTTTGTTTCAGGAGGATGGGTTGGCTTATTTTTGTTTATACTTTCTGTAATGTATCAAAACATCATTTCTGTGGCAGCTTCTATTGGTTCCTTCTTATTGTTGTATCTTATGAAAATGTTTCTGTTGATGATTCTACTTGTTCTCCTGCTGAGTGAACACATCCATTACATCCTCTGGTTATGCTTCTATTGGTTCTCACTTACTGTGGCTCTTCAGCACACTTCCTCTGTACCTGTATCTACTGATTCGCACTCATTTAAACCTCTTTTCTCATCCGGTCGAAAACCTATCCCTCAGACCCAACCATCTGACCACTTTCTACCGCCTCTATCCCCCTCATCATCTCTACCCTTATAGTGACAACCGAAGGCCACATAACTCCGCCTTTGTCTACTCCCCTCACTTCGAAACGTCAGAAGATACAACCTCTCTCACAACAGACTCGTGGGTCACAAGTAGCAAAAGGGAGATTTGATTCCCTGAGGTTGTCTCTTTCTGCCTTGACGCTGTCAAGACAGAAAGCAGCAGAAAGCAGGGCTAGAGCAGCCCTGAAACGGCCCTAAAGCAGCCCTGAAGCATTTGGGATGGATACCAGTCTGCTTCCACAGACATCATTAAATGTAACTCTCAACAGTTAGTGAAATTATCTCAGTGTTTCTTGATCACCATCTTTGTCATTTCAGAATATCTTGACTGATCATCTTTAAAGCAGATTCTATTTTCTCAGGTACTTTGGTCTTTTTTTTGCAACAATCCACCTGCCTCGAAGCTCCATCAAGGAATTCTGTTCTGATGCAGAGGGTTGCATCTTATTGACTTTGAAAGTCTTCTATCATCATTACCTGAGCGAACTCTCCATTATTCTGCAGAGAAGGAATAGATCTTGATGTCTTTGCAACATGATTTGTCTTTTTTAGAGACGGTGTGGAAGGAGGGTACTGGGAGGGTTTAGCGTGGGAGTAAGGTGGGAGGATTTTTGAGGATTTATAAGCAAGTATATGTGGGAGACGTCTGCTCGTCATCCTGCATTGCAATTGCTGTTTCAATAGTTCAATATGTTGTCTCCTTGCAATGTTTATTTCTTGTTAATTTAAATAATAATTTTGTTTAAGAATAATTTCATAAATGACCTGTATTTGAAGATGACTTAAATTATCAATAATTATCAATTATTATCACTAATTCCGTCATCAGTGAAATTATATGTTTTTTATTTTATAAATCACATAAAAACTTCGATATTCATGTGATAATTGGGCATTTTGATGGAAATAATTTTTACACTGCCACATCACCACCACAACTATATTACCACATCACCACCACACTAACTCAGTACCACAACCACGCTACCACAGCCACACTAGCTGCCACAGCACCAGCACACTTACGAAGCACCATTACAGCACACTAGCACCACACCACCACCACCATGCTGCCACAGCACCATCGCACCACCACTGTACCACTCTGGGGGATCCTCTGACCTCTCCACCAACGACTGTGAGGTATCCTGTGGCCACGAACACAAATTGTGTTTTACTGCAAAAAAAAAAAAATCAATTATTTTGTTTCCAGATTCTCCCGGATGCTCCCGGACGCAGGTTCGAATCCTCGTCACGGCCCTTGTGGATTTGTTCATTTTGTTCCCAGCTTCAGGTTCAGTGAAACGTGGACCTCTGGTGTAGTATTGGAGTTGTGGTGGTGTGGTGGTGTGTGGTGGTGTGTGTTGGTGTGTGGTGGTGTGTGGTGGTGTGTGGTGGTGTATGGTGATGTGTGGTGGTGTGTGTTGTGTGTGGTGGTGTGTGGTGGTGTGTTTTGGTGTGTGGTGGTGTATGGTGATGTGTGGTGGTGTGTGTTGGTGTGTGGTGGTGTGTGGTGGTGTGTTTTGGTGTGTGGTGGTGTATGGTGATGTGTGGTGGTGTGTGTTGGTGTGTGGTGGTGTGTGGTGGTGTGTTTTGGTGTGTGGTGGTGTATGGTGATGTGTGGTGGTGTGTGTTGGTGTGTGGTGGTGTGTGGTGGTGTGTGGTGGTGTGTGGTGGTGTGTGGTGGTGTGTGTTGGTGTGTGGTGGTGGTGTGTGATGGTGTGTGGTGGTGTGTGATGGCATTATGTGGTGTGTGCTGGTGCCTAGTGGTGGTGTGTTGTGGAATGTATTGTAATGTAGTGGTATGTGCTATGTAGGTTGTATATAGTGGTATGTGCTGGCGATAGATTTCGAATCTTATACTTTCCCTTCCTCTTGGAATATATTTTCAGCAAAAGGAGGCTTGTTAAGGCTACCTCCAGCGATGTTTACAATACTTAATTCCACAGGATTGTTATTTACGCATCCACTTACGAAACCTGTAGATCTTTCCTTAATCATGGCGGCTTTGTTTACATTAGCTAAACAACTTAACATCAGCTTCAAAGCACTACGAGGTTGTTTATGACAATAATAACCTCGGGTTGTGAAGTTTTCAAGCTCGTAAACGGTCAATTAAACACAAACCATGATTGGGGAAAGATGTACAGGTTTCGCAAGTGGACAAGCACATGATTGTCAAACCCTGATCCTAAATATACGCTCGAATAGCAAGTCATTATTGCAAAAATTTGTGCCAAGAAATTTTGGAAATTCTCAACCTTTATTAATAACCGAAAATATGAAAAAAAACACTACATAGGCCTATGCATGGCAGGAAATGCAGGCTTATAAAAATACAGACAAACAGGCCTTTGGAAAACTGAATCACTCAATTACATTAATTTTTTTTTTGAGTTATACAAGTTTCGATAAGCATCTGATGACTGAGATGAATTACAAGTCTGAATAGTGGTGATTAAGTAAAGAAACTCTTCATGAAACGTTGAGAAGAAATTCTTTACGTGAAACCCGAGGATTAAGCAGAAGAAACACTGGAGGGACAGGGGTCGCGAAGCAGCCGAAACAGCGAAAAGCCGCGAGAAACCGCAAAAATACAGAGAAACAGTGAAACATAGCGATAAACCATTCACAACCGCGTGAAACAGCTAAATCAACGCTCAAGAGCGGGGAAACAGAGATGAAACAAGGAGGATCCAACGAGAAAAAAGTGAGAAACACCGAAATACAGCGAGAAAGAGCTGGAGACAACGAATAACAACGAGAAACAGCGAGAAACGGCCCAAAAAAACAGCGAGAAACGGCCCAAAAAACAGCGAGAAACGGCCCAAAAAACAGCGAGAAACGGCCCAAAAAACGAGGCGAAACAGCGAGAGGGAAGAATGTAGATTAAAGAACACGAGGGTGACCGGAGAGGGAAAACACAAGCGTGGCTGAGGACAAGCCATACATCAAGAACAGGCTACCATTGCACAAAGGCAATACCGAACAGTATTCCTGGACTCGAGGTGGGGGAAAAAATAGGGCCCAAAAAAAAAGGTCGATTCTCAAAGGTGGAGAGGAAAGGTGAAAGTTTTCAGCCTCTCAGTGGGTAGGAATGGCAGACTCTCAGTGGGTAAGGACGGTAGATTCTCAGTGGGTACAGACGGCAGACCCAGTGTACAAGCAGGATAGGTTCTCAGTGGGTAAACTACCCACACACTCTCAGTGGGTAGTTTAAGTTGCAAGCGAAACCATTAGTTCTTGGGATTATTATGGAGGTCTACTCTGACACCACTATATAAGGGACCCTTGGAGATATATAGCGGATAAGCCTATTACTGTAGACTTGTAATGGCAGGCTGTGAGATGGAGTGAGAGAAACCGGTTGAGAGCGAGAAAATTGTGGGTTCGAGCCCCAGACAATATAGGAAACCTTACAAGACCTCTTGGGAAAATAATATATTGCTAAAAAAGAGAAAAGAAAGAGAGAAAGAAATGACACAAAGAATTCAATGAAACCAACTTTCTTAAGGGTCCCGAGATGAGGAAAGTGAGGCATTCAAAAAAGTGAAGAGGAAGCCATGGGGGAGAATGAATGGAGTGATTGAAAGGGGTAGTTGGCCGAGATCATCACTGGTAAGTGGACCGGATCAATACACACCCGGTTTAGTGACCATACCGGGGTCACAATGCCATTGCCCTGACCATTCCAACCAAATGCAGCGATTCGAACATCCTGCGAGGTGGGGTAGATGAATCGGAACACTTCCACCCCATAAGCTTCAACTAACAGAAGACTGACTGCCTCCAATCTTCCAGCAGAATCTTCCAAGTTAAAACCCCATTCTTTTGTGGCAAGTACGCTTGGCTTTTCTCCAATGTTAGACGAGAGCTGGTAGATGCTGTTTAGTTGACTAGGGTTGGTAGATGAGGGCTAGTAGACGAGACCTGGTAGACGAGACCTGGTAGATGAGGGCTTTAACTACAGAAGGAAGGTAGGAGGTGAAGGATCTCAGCATCCCACGATCATAACCATATTTTCAATACCCGGTATTAACAACCTGTTAAAATCGGTTATAATCATCCAGTCAACAACTGGCTATAATCAGGAACCGGTTATAACAACCGGTTGTAATCAACCTGTCAGCAACAGGTCCTGGCGGTAAACAAAAGCCCCAAAACACTCCTAATGAACTTTTTAAACTCTCCCACACCGCAATAAGAACGCACAGAAGTTCTCAATGAAAATAGTTGTAGCGATGTTTTTCTTTCCTTGAGAGTTCTGCTTTCTCTATCGCAGGGCAGTTGGCGTTTCTCACCTTGCGTAGAGAGGTTCGATTGTTGCACTGAACAGCCTTCAACAATGTTGAATTGTCGATTCAGTTTGTCGGTTTGAGTGGACCAACTTGCGCACGGCTGGAAGAGACGGGCCTGTCTGTTTTTGTGGACCGCGGCTGGAAGAGATGCCTCTGCCTGTCTGTCTGGATAAGATGGAGAGCTAGCAGAAGGCGGAACCCAAGCTCCGAAGCTCGACCACAACAAACACCATTTCATGGAACAATATCATACAAACACACGGACGCTGCCCCCCCCCCCCTTCCTTGCGTTATCTCTTAAGATCTCATCTCGACTGCTAATGAGAGAGGAGCAGCATCCTCCTGAAGGGTGGTGGAGTCAAGTGGGAACAGTGTGTCAATACTGGAAATCCTGACCAATTATATCCGTCGATGTGCCTGTCGTCAGGCGATAGTTCGGCTCCTCCTTTGGTCGGTGGTTCAAGTCATTAGTTGCTTAGAGTAACTTCTCACTGTCTTAGAGTGACATTAGAATTAGAGTGACTTCTCACTGTCGTTCGAAATTCCATAACGAATGTCATTATACAGTGAAGACCACTTAAAATATAGTATAAAAAAATCATAAAATGTTTACAAACACTCTATTTGTTGGAAAAAACTGGCACCATTTACTAACTTTCAAATAGGCAGATAATATTGCTGCTGATTTACCAACAAAATCATTAAAGAAAACGAGACTGCAGTGGAATTTAACCCCCCCCTACCCGGAAGAAAACGGGGTATCATTACCATGTCGCCATTAAATTCACCAGCTAATAATATTGGGAAATTCTTCTTAAAACATCAATCTCCGGACTGTAAACATTATAAAAACATTTCCCTTGAACCAATTTAATTATCGGCCCTAAAATAGTTTAAATATAAACCTCATTTTAACCCTGGACAGTCCAAACGTGTCTTGTTATCATCTCGAGTATAACAAGTTATTATACCAGGAAAGGCAGTATATCCGTACAGTATATTAAATCATTTGTATAGCTCTTATTTCATTGTGTAATTTTTCTGTTATTGTTATACAACACATAAACCACAAACTCAAGACTGAGCAACAATCTCATCTCTTCATTACAGATTATTAATATTATTATACATATAACTAAATAATTTATATGTGGCAACATTTACGGTGTAAACTCATCCGCAGGTAAACTGAGAAGTTATTAATGTGGCATTACCCCAAGACGGGAGACCACGTGATTGGCTGGCTACCCACTTGCTCTACATCAATACTACAATATTGAAGCCTTCAAGTCAGCTTAAGGTTTACATTTTCATTCACTAATTTATAGTCTAACTCTAGCAACATTGTTGTGAACGTCTATCAATCGATTAATTTCGATTGATAGACTATATAAATAATTAACCCCCCTCCCAGCTTGTGTATGAAATGATTTGTGGGAATTTAGTATCATTCAGCCTATTTTAACATCATACACTCCACTATCGAAATAAATAAAAGTAAGAAATAAATTAATATAAACTAATAAATTGTAAGTAAATAAATAAATCCCACGAGTCAGTTTTCCCCCACACCATTTAATGGTTTAATAAAGCAAACTTTCAATTTATTCCTTATTATCAAGAAAATGTAAACATGTCAGCCTGATATCCCAGAGAGCGGAAAGACTGCTGGCGCGGCACTATCAAGGAGGCACCAACGGAGCCAAACTACCTCCTGAAAATGCCTATTTGAAATGCCAAGGGTAAGACAAGCATTTGTGGGGCTGAGAAGTGGTTTGTTAGTGTGAGGAGGCTGTCTCTCTCCCATTGTTGGCGTTGGGGGGCTGCTGGGGGGGCTGCTTCTCTACCATTGTTGGTGTTGGAGGGGGGGGGGGGCTGTTTCTCCCCCATTGTTGGTGTTGGGGGGGGGGGCTGCTGGGGGCTGCTTCTCTACCATTGTTGGTGTTTCTCCCCCATTGTTGGTGTTAGAGGGTGGCTGTTTCTCCCTCACTGTTGTGTTGGTGGGCTGTTTCTCCCCCATTGTTGGTGTTGGAGGGGGGCTGTTTCTCCCTCATTGTTGGTGTTGGAGGGGGGATGTTTCTCCCTCACTGTTGTGTTGGTGGGCTGTTTCTCCCCCATTGTTGGTGTGAGGAGGGGGCTGTTTCTCCCTCATTGTTGGTGTGAGAGGGCCTGTTTTTCTGCTTTTGTTAGTGTGAGGGGAGTTTCTCCTATTGTTGGTGGGAGCGGGGTTTTCTCTCCCCTATTGCTGGTGGGAGCGGGGTTTTCTCTCCCCTATTGTTGGTGGGAGCGGGGTTTTCTCTCCCCTATTGTTGGTGGGAGCGGGGTTTTCTCTCCCCTATTGCTGGTGGGAGCGGGGTTTTCTCTCCCCTATTGCTGGTGGGAGCGGGGTTTTCTCTCCCCTATTGTTGGTGGGAGCGGGGTTTTCTCTCCCCTATTGTTGGTGGGAGCGGGGTTTTCTCTCCCCTATTGTTGGTGGGAGCGGGGTTTTCTCTCCCCTATTGTTGGTGGGAGCGGGGTTTTCTCTCCCCTATTGTTGGTGGGAGCGGGGTTTTCTCTCCCCTATTGTTGGTGGGAGCGGGGTTTTCTCTCCCCTATTGTTGGTGGGAGCGGGGTTTCCTCTCCCCTATTGTTGGTGGGAGCGGGGTTTTCTCTCCCCTATTGTTGGTGGGAGCGGGGTTTTCTCTCCCCTATTGTTGGTGGGAGCGGGGTTTTCTCTCCCCTATTGTTGGTGGGAGCGGGGTTTTCTCTCCCCTATTGTTGGTGGGAGCGGGGTTTTCTCTCCCCTATTGTTGGTGGGAGCGGGGTTTCCTCTCCCCTATTGTTGGTGGGAGCGGGGTTTTCTCTCCCCTATTGTTGGTGGGAGCGGGGTTTTCTCTCCCCTATTGCTGGTGGGAGCGGGGTTTTCTCTCCCCTATTGCTGGTGGGAGCGGGGTTTTCTCTCCCCTATTGTTGGTGGGAGCGGGGTTTTCTCTCCCCTATTGTTGGTGGGAGCGGGGTTTTCTCTCCCCTATTGTTGGTGGGAGCGGGGTTTTCTCTCCCCTATTGTTGGTGGGAGCGGGGTTTTCTCTCCCCTATTGTTGGTGGGAGCGGGGTTTTCTCTCCCCTATTGCTGGTGGGAGCGGGGTTTTCTCTCCCCTATTGCTGGTGGGAGCGGGGTTTTCTCTCCCCTATTGTTGGTGGGAGCGGGGTTTTCTCTCCCCTATTGTTGGTGGGAGCGGGGTTTTCTCTCCCCTATTGTTGGTGGGAGCGGGGTTTTCTCTCCCCTATTGTTGGTGGGAGCGGGGTTTTCTCTCCCCTATTGTTGGTGGGAGCGGGGTTTTCTCTCCCCTATTGTTGGTGGGAGCGGGGTTTTCTCTCCCCTATTGTTGGTGGGAGCGGGGTTTTCTCTCCCCTATTGTTGGTGGGAGCGGGGTTTTCTCTCCCCTATTGCTGGTGGGAGCGGGGTTTTCTCTCCCCTATTGCTGGTGGGAGCGGGGTTTTCTCTCCCCTATTGCTGGTGGGAGCGGGGTTTTCTCTCCCCTATTGTTGGTGGGAGCGGGGTTTTCTCTCCCCTATTGTTGGTGGGAGCGGGGTTTTCTCTCCCCTATTGTTGGTGGGAGCGGGGTTTTCTCTCCCCTATTGTTGGTGGGAGCGAGGTTTTCTCTCCCCTATTGTTGTTTTCTATTAACAGGCTTAGGTAAACACAACAATGTGCTGCTGGCCTTGTTTATGGGAGAGATTACATAGTGAAGAACGACCTATGAGTTCATCTAACATCCCCATTTCGCAGGATGGTTATTCATCCCTGGAATCAGGAGAGCACATGAAATGGAAGTCTAATTTACTAGCCTTCACTAGCAAAATCTTTGCTAGTGAAAATAGAGCACAGGAATATCCTTAATTATTCGTGTGTTTGAATTAAGTACAAAGAATCTCCTACCATTTGGTCTGAAATCATCGATAACAGGGCAATCACAGGTAGTGTTGTAGAGTACGAAGAAACGATGACGTTTCAGTCCGTCGAGGACCATTATCAAGTCGACTGATTGGAGAGTATATCCCAGCTCTTGTCCACCTAGTTTACCGTTGGAATGTTCACAACTGGGGGATTTATTACTGGCAGACACAGGCCATAGATATCGATATCCCAGCCTAATTCTGGCAATTACAATGTCGCTGTCTAGTGGATGTTGTTGTACACATAATTCACGGGTCTAAACATGTCATAACTCCTTATACTCTTGCTTTCTGTCCCTTTGAGCGTCAGTTACTGCTCCTGTCATCTCTAATATCATGAAAAATTGCAGTTTTTACAGCAGAGATTTAAATGCATAGATCTATCTCAACTTCAGGCTTATTACATACAGCTTTAGCTGCCTTGTCCGTGTCATTAAGCTGGACACTGTGTCATCAAGATACCATCCTTTGTGAGATGGTATTCATACAAATTATACAAACTGTGTATTAATGATGATGAACAAATCCACAAGAGCCGTGACGAGGATTCGAACCTACGTCTGTGAGCATCCCAGACGCTGCCTTAATCATTGATGCATCACGTTATTGTGATTTATATGTGTAGTGTATTAATGATGATGTTTATAATGGATGTTACAACATTCCTAGTATCTGTTTTGCATGTTGAGTTTTCAAGTGCTTGAAGAGCTGACTTTGAAGCACGAAAAATTACTGATCCACTGTTTCCTCATCAATCTGAATGTTCCTATTGTATGCAATGTACAAGCTTGAGATATTGCATTGTACATGTACCCTGAAATACAATTGTCTTACCTACCCATCAGCAACAAAAAAGGAAAACCCAGCACTCCTCAAATTGAAATTGTCGATTTCTTATTAATTAAACTTACCGCGCCACGAGCACTATGCTTACACAAATGACTCTGTCTAAATGTCAACAGGTCGCACCTGACCAACCTGTCTAACATACAATATCACCAAAACGAATATTAAGATACAACGAAGAGTGAGAGAAGGGGGTACACTAATATTTCAAAATGCGGAAAATATACGAAAATTTCACAATTTCTCGGCCTCTGGGGACCCATAATTCAGCAGGAGATTGGCTCTGCTTCATAATAACGTCAGGCAGCGCGACCACAAACACTGAGAAAATCACCGCCATTCATCCTCTGGCACTGTTAATATACTCGACTATAAATATTGTTTTGCAATGTAAACAACGCTGCTGGAACAGCTGATGAAGGTATTACCGTCATAATGTTGTACCAGGTGTGACTGTCAGGTGTGTGGTGTGACTGGCAGGTGTGGGGTGTGACTGGCAGGTGTGTGGTGTGACTGGCAGGTGTGTGGTGTGACTGGCAGGTGTGTGGTGTGACTGACAGGTGTGTGGTGTGACTGGCAGGTGTGTGGTGTGACTGGCAGGTGTGTGGTGTGACTGGCAGGTGTGTGGTGTGACTGACAGGTGTGTGGTGTGACTGTCAGGTGTGTGGTGTGACTGTCAGGTGTGTGGTGTGACTGGCAGGTGTGTGGTGTGACTGTCAGGTGTGTGGTGTGACTGACAGGTGTGTGGTGTGACTGGCACGTGTGTGGTGTGACTGGCACGTGTGTGGTGTGACTGGCACGTGTGTGGTGTGACTGGCAGGTGTGTGGTGTGACTGGCAGGTGTGTGGTGTTACTGTCAGGTGTGTGGTGTTACTGTCAGGTGTGTGGTGTGACTGGCAGGTGTGTGGTGTGACTGACAGGTGTGTGGTGTGACTGTCAGGTGTGTGGTGTGACTGACAGGTGTGTGGTGTGACTGGCACGTGTGTGGTGTGACTGGCACGTGTGTGGTGTGACTGGCACGTGTGTGGTGTGACTGGCAGGTGTGTGGTGTGACTGGCAGGTGTGTGGTGTGACTGTCAGGTGTGTGGTGTGACTGTCAGGTGTGTGGTGTGACTGTCAGGTGTGTGGTGTGACTGTCAGGTGTGTGGTGTGACTGGCAGGTGTGTGGTGTGACTGGCAGGTGTGTGGTGTGACTGGCAGGTGTGTGGTGTGACTGACAGGTGTGTGGTGTGACTGACAGGTGTGTGGTGTGACTGGCAGGTGTGTGGTGTGACTGACAGGTGTGTGGTGTGACTGGCAGGTGTGTGGTGTGACTGGCAGGTGTGTGGTGTGACTGACAGGTGTGTGGTGTGACTGGCAGGTGTGTGGTGTGACTGACAGGTGTGTGGTGTTACTGGCAGGTGTGTGGTGTGACTGACAGGTGTGTGGTGTTACTGGCAGGTGTGTGGTGTGACTGACAGGTGTGTGGTGTTACTGTCAGGTGTGTGGTGTGACTGACAGGTGTGTGGTGTGACTGTCAGGTGTGTGGTGTGACTGGCAGGTGTGTGGTGTGACTGGCAGGTGTGTGGTGTGACTGGCAGGTGTGTGGTGTGACTGACAGGTGTGTGGTGTGACTGACAGGTGTGTGGTGTGACTGACAGGTGTGTGGTGTGACTGACAGGTGTGTGGTGTGACTGGCAGGTGTGTGGTGTGACTGGCAGGTGTGTGGTGTGACTGGCAGGTGTGTGGTGTTACTGGCAGGTGTGTGGTGTTACTGGCAGGTGTGTGGTGTTACTGTCAGGTGTGTGGTGTGACTGTCAGGTGTGTGGTGTGACTGACAGGTGTGTGGTGTTACTGTCAGGTGTGTGGTGTGACAGTCAGGTTCCTGACCTAACATCCAAGTGCTTATATACATTAATAGGTGTAGCCCATTTCTCGGTGTGTATAAGGTAGTTTGATCTACCGTCAAAGAAAATTATGCGCTTGTGTTTCGTTTAATTGTGTTTCGTGTTTCGTGTCATTTCGTGGAGTTTCATGAATGACAGGTAAGATAATTAACACAGTTGCTTGCAGGGCTGTCAAGGCCAAGATAGCTGTGCTTGACGGTATATGACAGCTGGCACTACGGGCTGTTTTGGATTTCAATCTTTGTCAACAAGTGTAGTGACACTTTAGATATCTTACGGGTCTGTTAAAACTATACATCCTGTTATTGAACTCCTAACAGTGGTTAGCGGTGGCATGTATTGGATGAATCATTTGATGCATCATGCTATTGTGATTTCTGTGTGTAATAAAGTAAGGACGAAGAGGTAGAACGGCCTATTGACATAGCTCGAGTGCATGGGGGGAATTGTGTAAAACCCTAGTTTGTGTCTCGGAGAGGCTGCAGGATCCAAGTAAGTTCAGTAGAACTTCTGGTTGCAATTCTTTTCACCATGTCGTAGTTCCGTCGATTAAGGCAGCGTCTGGGATGCTCTCTGACGTAGGTTCAAATCCTCGTCACGGCCCTTGTGGATTTGTTCATGTATTGGGTCTTACCTTCAATCAAGCATTACGGCATTATAGTAAGTTTTCAATACATCATATGATGTATAACCAAAGAAAAGGCATCAACTAGCTAAATGCGACTATTCTGAGAACATAGAATAGGCAGAGGAGAAGACATTCCCTAAGACTAGCATTAAACTATTGTCAGCATTTTCTTCCCCTAAAAAAAAATCAAACAACCGTAAGACTTTACCCAATAAGACTTTGCTTTAAAACTCTCCCCAAAAGCGACGATGAGATCAGGATTTAGGTAAACAGATGCAGATCTCCCCTAAGCAGCCTACAGCTGATGAATTCATTTCCTTGAGAGCACTCCAGTGCCTCCCCCTGTGTCATTAATATTACGGCACAAGGGTGTTGAAAGACACAGTTTCCTGGATCAGTTGCTGATGGTGGTTGTGGGGGGGGGGGGAGGAGAGGGTCGTTCAGAGGGCCTCCAGGCTTCACGAGGCTGTTGGAGGTGGGGTTCGTTAATTATAGTCGAGGCTTCATGATGGGTGATTGTGGTGTTCGTTCACTGGAGTCGAGGTTTCATGACTCGGGGAAAGGGAGTTATATCACATTTCCATGGTCTGGCTGTGTTAATGTTTAGTGCTTAGCGCTGAACCTCTCCTGAGTAACCCGTCCTCATCAACACAGACCATCCGCATCAACACAGCCCGTCCTCATAAACACAGCCCGTCCTCATCAACACAGACCGTCCTCATCAACACAGCCCATCCGCATCAACACAGCCCGTCCTCATAAACACAGCCCGTCCTCATCAACACAGCCCGTCCTCATCAACACAGCCCGTCCTCATCAACACAGCCCGTCCTCATAAACACAGCCCGTCCTCATAAACACAGCCCGTCCTCATCAACACAGCCCGTCCTCATCAACACAGCCCGTCCTCATCAACACAGCCCGTCCTCATCAACACAGCCCGTCCGCATCAACACAGCCCGTCCTCATCAACACAGACCATCCGCATCAACACAGACCGTCCTCATAAACACAGCCCGTCCTCATCAACACAGCCCGTCCTCATCAACACAACCCGTCCTCATCAACACAGCCCGTCCTCATCAACACAGCCCGTCCTCATCAACACAGACCGTCCTCATAAACACAGCCCGTCCTCATCAACACAGACCATCCTCATCAACACAGCCCGTCCTCATCAACACAGCCCGTCCTCATCAACACAGCCCGTCCTCATCAACACTGCCCGTCCTCATCAACACAGCCCGTCCTCATCAACACAGCCCGTCCTCATAAACACAACCCGTCCTCATAAACACAGCCCGTCCTCATCAACACAGCCCGTCCTCATCACAACCCGTCCTCATTCACACAGCCCGTCCTCATCAACACAGCCCGTCCTCATCACAACCCGTCCTCATCAACACAGCCCGTCCTCATAAACACAGCCCGTCCTCATCAACACAGCCCGTCCTCATCAACACAGACCATCCGCATCAACACAGCCCGTCCTCATCAACACTGCCCGTCCTCATCAACACAGCCCGTCCTCATCACAACCCGTCCTCATTCACACAGCCCGTCCTCATCAACACAGCCCGTCCTCATCACAGCCCGTCCTCATCAACACAGCCCGTCCTCATCAACACAGCCCGTCCTCATCACAGCCCGTCCTCAGGTTGTGTTCGTCCAAGCAGTGACCAACCCAAAGATTCATTGATCAACATTCACTTACTAAGTATTCAAAATCAATATCTTCTCTCTCTATAAATAAACATTATTATATATTGGAATTTTGATTACAGTTTGGCTAAAAGTTAGGTAAGGAGTCTTGGTTACCTTAGTGATTATTTGGTTTTTTAGTGCGTGTGTACAAGACGTTCTCAGAGAGGCGATTGGAATACAAGACTTCACGTTGTAGAAAACGTTCCGGGAATATAAATCCTTCAATAATTATTAATCTTGGTAACTTGTTTGCCCTTCTTAATACTGATACTAAGAAGAATGATGTTTAGAAAACTCACACCTGTAAGAACAACAATGCAAGCAGTGCGGTCGTATTTTATATATATATATATATATATATATATATATATATATATATATATATATATATATATATATATATACATATATATATATATATATATATATATATATATATATATATATATATATATATATATATATATATATATATATACATATATATATATATATATATACATATATATATATATATATGTATATATATATATATATATATATATATATATATATATATATATATATATATATATATATATATATATATATATATATATATATATAACTAGTTGCATATAGTCCTGGGGACCATTCAGGCTTGTTCGCATATATATATATATATATATATATATATATATATATATATATATATATATATATATATATATATATATATATATATATATATATATATATATATATATATATATATATATAAAGATGTACATTATATGTATATTAGGGGGGTTACCCAGCGTTGCAAGGGTTTATCCGTCTGTCTTCCATCTATCTATATATATCCACCTATTTTAATCATTTACCCATCCACGAACTATCTATCCAATCTATCTATTCATCTATCTACCCAAAAATCGATCTACCCATTCATCTATGAATTCATTGATCTATCTATCCTTCTATCTGTCTATCTATCCATCTATCTACTTATTCATCCATCTATCTGTCCATTTATATTTTCATCTTTCCATCAGAAAATGTTCGATGAAGAAGCATTACTAAAGCAATGTGAGGATATTAGGAAATTACATATCAGCATAAAAACTCCACGCGTACCACACGCCATATTTCACTATCGACCCTGAAAATGGTCTAGGGTTTTTTATAATTGCAAATATTTCTTAAAGCGTTTAACTTCGGCCTACCCCGATCAGCCTATGTCCGTCCCTTACCCCAGACGCTTCAAACGTAATTCCCTTAATAATTACATAAATGATTTAAACAGCGCAATTACTCGGCGATTAAACCCCCTCTGTTCCCCCAACGAGGAATATATATATATTACAGCTTCCGTTTTTACAACGCAATAACGTTGCTACAAAGTTATAGTTACGTTGTCTGTACGGGACATCGGTATGGGTCTATAGTAGCATAGTGGGCTGCGCTATGGGTTCATAGTCCCGGATTCGATTCCAACGACAAGACTGATTCTTTTAGACTCGTTATTTTTTTTAATGCCTGGCAGCTTTGCGTTCTTAGTCGGATACTGAATGTCCGGTAGCTTAGTGTTTGTGGCCGGATACCGGGTGCTTGGCAACGTAACGTCCGATCGACGATGCTTCAATTAATCGAATTAGAATGTTCAAATACTCTGTAATCCAGTAATCCGGGAATCTAAGTGCTTTTCATGTGGTTTGACAGGTGCTGACGTGGTGACAGCTCTTACAGGTATTGACGTGGTATGACTCCTACAGGTGTTGACGTGGTATGGCTCCTACAGGTGTTGACGTGGTATGACTCCTACAGGTGTTGACGTGGAGTGACTTACAGCTACTGAGGTGGTGTGACTCAGTTATTAATGAGGTGTGACTCTTGCAGAGATGTTATGTGGTGTGACTCTTGCACAGATGTTTATGTGATGTGGCTTCTTACATAGGTGTTGACGAGATAACAAAAGTCACATGTGTAGACAAGAAAACAACATACGCCACATGTGTAGACAAGAAAACAACATACGCCACATGTGTAGACAAGAAAACAACATACGCCACATGTGTAGAAAAGAAAACAACATACGCCACATGTGTAGACAAGAAAACAACATACGCCACATGTGTAGACAAGAAAACAACATACGCCACATAGCTTGAGTGGAGAACCCATGCCACATAGCTTGAGAGGAAGAACAATGTTCGAATCAGAAAAGAACATCCAAATATGAATAAAGATAACAAATAAAGATAACGAATAACATGAAAAAAAGAAGGATCAAACTCTATGTTTGTCTCAACCTGGAACAATATTTTTTTCACCAAATGTGTTAAATGTTTTTTACGCCATCGAACAGTAAACATACGACGCATTAGTGACAAATTCAGGCACCGTGAAATTGATGTTTTCTATGTATCGGCCTGGATAGGTTAGAGAGGGTTCATAAGGTTTCTTGATAGACGAAACAGTTATATCCGAGAGGATGGGGTAATGAGTAGAAAGCTAGATGATTGATAGGCCTAGAATAATGAAGGTGGTATGATGAGCATACAATGCTAAGGCTCTCCTTTGGCCTATTCTCTTTTGATTTTTAGTATTCATGTATGGTACATGCTATGATGCAAGAAACTCATTGTGTAGTGGTAATTCACTCGTCCCATTTTAGTCTGGGTTCGAATCATGGCCAGCAAGGATTGACTGGGCACCAATCGTTAATTGTCCACCCCGATTCGTGTTCCAAGGGGAAACCCAGGTTCCAGGGATTGGTAATTCACTCGTGCTGTAAGCGACTGGGTTCATACCCTGCCATACAAGGACTGACTGGTCTGTATTCTTTAACTGTCTGCCCCTGTTCACCCAGCAGTGATTGGGTACCTGGTTGTTAACCGATTACCGGGTCGTGTTCTAGGGAAACTAGTAGGGTAAGATTTACCATGAACTATGGGAAGGGAAAGCTCTCAGGCTGCTAGTAGGAGTCAGCAGTCGTTTGCTCCTGTACCTGTGTAAAACTAGTTGGATAAGACTTACCATGAACTATGGGAAGGAAAAGCTCTCAGCCTGCTAACAGGAGTCAGAAGTCGTCTGCTCCTGTACCCACCTACGAAAAAAAAACATACTTAAGAATGTCCTCAGGTCTCATTAAAGTTTTCTTATTCTCTCCTTTTTATTCCATGCTTTCAGACCAGTTTTATCTGACTTCATCAGACTCGATGTTTATCAGACGTGCCTATAATGAGTGTAGCATGATAAACCCACATTGTAAAGTCTGCAAGATAACAGTCTTATCCGGCCTGAGGTCCTCTGAGGCCGCCACGGGAGTCTTATGACCGCGTAACCGACCAATGCCCTGTAATTCCCGGCCAATACTAATTTTCTTCACTTTTATAATGAGCAATAATTAAACTCCCGAGGGAGTCCGAGGCTGATGACTCGGTCCAGCGGGACAGAAACTCTAATTTTTGTGGAGTTTTGAGCCTTATTTATGTATCTGATCCTAATTAATGGATTACATGAGGATAATTAGTCGTAGTTAATTTCTTTTAACTGGCGAAGAATTATGGTTTAGGTTAAAATCTTTCGAAACGATCATTTACTAATGGGTCTTAAAGAACATATAAAAATAATGACTAAAATTAATACCAGAAATATATGACAATCAGAAGGGATATCTATGAATAATATATATATATATATATATATATATATATATATATATATATATATATATATATATATATATATATATATATATATATATATATATATTCCAGAAAGGAAATGCTCCCAGTATCTTGGGCAAGCATCCCTCCTCTGAAGGAGTTTAAGAATAGTTGCTATAAGTGATTGTCTTCGGCAAATTCTAAGACAATGTAGTTACGTGGATAAAATAAATATATCATATGCCTTAAAATAGGAAAAAAAGTAGGTAGAAGGAACAATTCTGGACAGTCCTGCTAAAAAGGCAGCTGAACATACGTGAAGGGAAACTCATTAATACAAGATGCTAGAGAAAACTAATAAAGGGAAAACCATGAATAGATACACAGGACTTTTTGAATCATTTACGCAGCGACCTACGAAACCTCTACATCAGTCCTTAATTATGGCAGCTTTTTCTTACATTTAACAGTTTAGAAGCTTGGAAACTTCGCCATCAAAGGTTTATATTGTTATAAACAACCTCGAAGCATTTTGGGGCTCGAAAACTGATCAATAATCGTAAAGAAAGCCGCTATAATTGAGGAAAGATGTACAGGTTTCGTTTAGTGGTGGCATTAATGACTGATAGATCCTGGCCCAGATGTGAACGGCAACGACCTAAGCAGCCATAAAATAGATCTTGGAAGTGTGTTTAAAGTCCTTTTGTTTACATTGGAGTACATCGTCCTCTTCTTCATCGAGAGAGAGAGAGAGAGAGAGAGAGAGAGAGAGAGAGAGAGAGAGAGAGAGAGAGAGAGAGAGAGAGAGAGAGAGAGAGAGAGAGAGAGAGAGTGAGAGAGAGAGAGAGAGTATTGCACACGTATTCCTACAAACCCACACAACAGAACTATATCATACCATCTCCAGAATATACTCCAGGATATATCATATACAACACACAGTTCCCTCCCCGCCCACACAAGGGATATATATGAGGAAGGGTTCAAACCTTGCGGTACACAACAGTGGCGGTGTTTCGTGCTTTATAGCACGAAACACTACACCCCTCCTTACACACCCCTCCCTACACGCCTCTACCTACACGCACCTCCCTAGACGCCCCTCCCTACACGCCCCTACCTACACGCCCCTACCTACACGCCCATCCCTACACACCCCTATCTACACGCCCCTACCTACACGCCCATCCCTACACACCCCTATCTACACGCCCCTACCTACACGTCTCAACATTTTTCACCAAACATATAATTTTCCAGTAGACACACAACGTGCTGGTGGATGCTACAGAGTGCAGGTAGACGCAAGAGAGTGCATGTGGACGCAAGAGAGTGCAGGTGGACGCAAGAGAGTGCATGTGGACGCAAGAGAGTGCAGGTGGACGCAAGAGAGTGCATGTGGACGCAACAGAGTGCAGGTAGACGCAATGTTTGGAAAGGCAGGATCCTCATATTCCCACTGAGTCGGACTCCATTCGGCGAACGGGATTACACAGTTACGTCCTGTTATCGACTGATAACAGGACGTTACTTCATTCTCCGTTCGGCCTCCATAACTCCATTCGGCCTTTTATCAGTCGATAACTCATAACAGGATAGCATATTGAAGATATTACAGTTACATCCTATCATGGCGACATGATACGACACAATGGGTAAAGACGTATGTCATTAAAAAAACAAATTCCAAAAATGACCATTTTTTATTGACTGAAAAAAGATCGGTCCTAACAAGGAACTATGACGGGACTTGGTTAGTTTACGTTGGACTTGGTTAGTTTACGTTGGACTTGGTTAGTTTACGTTGGACTTGGATAGTTTACGTTGAACTTGGTTAGTTTACGTTGGACTTGGATAGTTTACGTTGGACTTGGTTAGTTTACGTTGGACTTGGTTTACACCCTCTCGAGTTATGGTAGCAGGTTGCGTAGTCAGGAAACACTGAACTATAAGGTGTATTGTGGCTGGTATTAGCAAGCCCAAGAAGCATTGTGAGCTTGGGTTTACCTTGAAAGACAATTTGATCCACGTTACTAATGTGTAACTCTATGCCTGTGTGCGTGTGTGTGTGTGTGTGTGTGTGTGTGTGTGTGTGTGTGTGTGTGTGTGTGTGTGTGTGTGTGTGTGTGTGTGTGTGTGTACTCACCTAATTGTACTCACCTAATTGTGCTTGCGGGGGTTGAGCTTTGGCTCTTTGGTCCCGCCTCTCAACCGTCAATCAACTGGTGTACAGATTCCTGAGCCTACTGGGCTCTATCATATCTACATTTAAAACTGTGTATGGAGTCAGCCTCCACCACATCACTTCCTAGTGCATTCCATTTACTAACTACTCTGACACTGAAAAAGTTCTTTCTAACGTCTCTGTAGTTCTTTCTAACGTCTCTGTATGTGTGTGTGTGTGTGTGTGTGTGTGTGTGTGTGTGTGTGTGTGTGTGTGTGTACTCACATAGTTGTACTCACTCAGTTGTGCATGCGGGGGTTGAGCTTCGGCTCTTTGGTCCTGTCTAGTGTTCTCACCTAATTGTATTTGCGGTTGGGGGAGGGGACTGGGTGTTGGGTCATGGTTCTTGGGTCCCGCCTCTCAATCGACTGGTGTGTATATGTTAGAGTCAATTGGGCTCTGTCTCATCTAGTTTTAAAACAATATACGCAATCAACCTGCACCAATTCACTTTGCTCATTCAAGTTGCTCAGTAAACTGAACCTAAATCAATACTTTTAAATGTCTGTGGCTCATTTGGGTGCTAAATATCCAATCTGTATCCCTTGCTTCGTGTACTATACCCCTAGTTAAACAATCAGTCATTATCTGTTCTATCTATGCCCACCTGAGGATTTCGTATGCGGTAATCATGTCTCCATTGCTTCATCTCCCTTCCAGTGACGTGAGGTTGAGCAACTGGAGTCTTTCATCGTAGCTTTTCACGCCTCCCCTGACACGGGTCAGCATTCCCAGGATAATCCATCCATCAGCGCACGAAAGCGGGATTTAATTGCCTTAATAAAGCATACAATTACGATCTGAGAGCTGCTTAGTGTGAGCATTAGCGTCTCCCCGAGCATTCAGGTCCCGGCTTTACCTGATGATATAATCTGCTTGAATTAGGTGTTCTGGAATTTGATACCTGGAGGGTGGAGGGAGAGAGGGAGAGAGGGAGACAGGGAGAGAGGGAGAGAGGGAGAGAGAGAGAGAGAGAGACAAAGAGAAAGACAAAGAGAGTCAGACAGACGGAAGCTTCACCCCACAATTTCTATGCTATTTCCTTTCCCTCTGGTGTCAAGACTGAGGTGTGACTCGCGGAGAATTCTCGCTCACCACAGGGAGGATCCTGAGGAAGTTTCTCACCAGCATGCTGAGGAAGTTTCTCACCAGCATCCTGAGGAAGTTTCTCACCAGCATCCTGAGGAAGTTTCTCACCAGCATCCTGAGGAAGTTTCTCACCAGCATCCTGAGGAAGATTCTCACCAGCATCCGGCGAAGAACAGCATCTTCACTGTGCTGTGCTACGGTGAATATGAGCAGCAGGGGCCTGACGGCTGAGTGGACAGCGCTCGGGATTCGTAGGCATAAGGTTCCGAGTTCGATCCCTGGTAGAGGCGGAAACAAATGGGCATAGTTTCTCTAACTGTGTGCCTGTTCACCTAGCAGTAAATAGGTACCTGGGAGTTAGACAGCAGCTACGGGCTGTTTCCTGGGGATGTGTAACGAAAAGAAGGTCTGGTCGAGGACCGGGCCACGGGGACGCTAAGCCCCGAAATCATCTCAAGATAATCTCAAGATAAGCATTTTCTCTGTCCTCTGTGCAAGTGAATATGAGCAGCAACCTCACTGTCTTAAGTATGTCGTGATAGGGTTCACCTCTTAAGAAGTGAACCCTCGTCCTTCTCACTGAACCATGAACCATCCCGCCTCTCATCTCCCTAATGCGAAGCCAGACTCTCACAACTCCGAGCGCGAACGAAGCCTCTTCAGCGTTCAAACAATTTCTCAAACATCTTAGAGCGACGTGCTTTGTCAAAGGCTATCTTACGCGCTAGGACACAGGGACACAGAGATGTGTCCTTGTGGGGGAGGAGAGGGGGGTGGGGAGAGAAAAGCCAGGTGGAGAGAGGAACCAGGTGAAGTGTAGAATG
Source organism: Procambarus clarkii (assembly GCF_040958095.1). Taxonomy (NCBI): domain Eukaryota; kingdom Metazoa; phylum Arthropoda; class Malacostraca; order Decapoda; family Cambaridae; genus Procambarus; species Procambarus clarkii. Next base: position 19,708,246 of record NC_091169.1, on the reverse strand, counting down.
AGGAGTCTTTGTAGGGGAAGGAGGAGGAATTATTTGCTATCAGATGCTATAGAACAGCAAAATCTTCAAGACAAGAAACCATTATATTACATCTAGATCCACATTGACATAAGCAAAAATTGTTGTCAGCAGTGTACGCAAAATCAACGTTTCTGGGCTCCTTCGAGAGACACATCTGTGTAAACACTCAATTCTTCAACACAAAAACTTCTGTTGAACTCTATGAAGATTCATTCTGCGTCACCACAAGTGTTGAACTGCATGAATACTCAGTAAACCTTTTCAACCACACCTGTTTAACATATTGAACACCCAACACCACACCAACATGTCTGTTGAACTCCTTGCACAATATAAATGCACCTCCGCATCTGTTGAGCTTCTCGAACATGCGTGGATACGGTCTGAATCTTCTAATTTCAACTGCTTCCTCCTCTCAAAGGTCATTTCCTAAAATAACTGAGAATCATTCCATCTCACTCGCAAGGTCCCCAAACTTGGTACAAAGAGCTGATTACACTCCCAAGAGACAGAGCAACATAGAAAGTCTTGATGGAAAAGGGAAGTTGAGGAAAGATGAGGAATGGACAGAAACAGGGAAACATGAAAAGGTGAAAAAGATTAATATTGGCAATCAAGAGGAAGAAAGAGAGAAGGGGAGCTGGAGTGACGTGAAGGGAGACTCATAAATACAGGATGCTAGAGGAAACTAATAAAGGGAAAATCATGAACAATACTCAAGATGCAACGAGAGTTAAGGAGAAAATGTAAAACAGATGAAAAGAGATAAACAAAGCAATGAATTTTTTTTACCAATTATACATTTTAACTTTATAGTGAAGCAGTAATTAAGAACAAAAGAATAAAAAGGAAATTCAGAACTTTAGAAGGCCTATTTAGCTCATATGAGGCAGTTCCTTGTGTCCCCCCAAAATCGTTCATAAAATATTATATATATATGTATATATATATATATATATATATATATATATATATATATATATATATATATATATATATATATATATATATATATATATATATATATATATATACAGAGAGAGAGAGAGAGAGAGAGAGAGAGAGAGAGAGAGAGAGAGAGAGAGAGAGAGAGAGAGAGAGAGAGAGAGAAAGAGAAAGAAATATATATAGAGAGATATATATTGAGAGAGAGATATAGAGAAAGAGAGATATAGAGAGAGATAGAGAGAGATAGAAAGAGAGATAGAGAGAAAAAAGAAAAAGAGAGACGAAAATTCGATCACAATACCAGCAGACAAACGTCTCCAAAATACGTTTTAACCGCAATTGGAGATTAAAAAGGAAATATAAAATCCTCGAACCATCGCCTGGCCCGTCTCGTCACCGACAACACCAAAGAGCCTTTCCATGCCCGACTGAAGGGCGAGTCGAGTAGTATAAAAACTCAGAGCAAGTTAATGGGGAAATTTAGAGTGGGTGAAGCAGATGAGGAAATGGATTTAGTTAGCACCGATTTACAGAGGAAGTGCATGTGGAATTCCTCAGAGAGAGAGAGAGAGAGAGAGAGAGAGAGAGAGAGAGAGAGAGAGAGAGAGAGAGAGAGAGAGAGAGAGAGAGAGAGAGAGAGAGAGAAAAGGAGAGTGTTCAATACAAATAGCGACAGAAATAATACAAAAAACGAATAACCATGAAAATAAAGACGAGAAAAACTGAGAGATTAAATAAAAAAAATCGAACGAGGAAACGTCAAGTTCCAGAAAACAAACATTGAAACAATAATATTAAAAAAACAACAATAAAATACCCATAAGAGAAACATAGAAAGAATACAGCAATAACACTTCATAACAAAAAAAGATTAACTGCAAATTGGATAACAGGAAATTTGGAATACTGTGGAAAGCAGCAGTTCACACAGGGATCCAGCCGAGTAAATATTACTAGCAAGAGGAATAGAGAGATAGAACAGAGGTGGAATAGGTGGAATAGAGACCTGGAATAGAGTGCCGGAATAGGGAGCTGGAATAGAAGACGTTGTTGACAGTGGTAGAAGTGAAATTGGATAAATGAATAGCGAGGGACAGAAAGAGAGGGAGAAGAGAGATGCCAGAGAGCTGTCACAGGTAAACACAGGTAAACACAGGGATGACATTGGTAATGGAATGTCTGACGTAGGTGGCCCGGACTACTGGAAATTTAGAAGGCGGGGCACGAGAGCTAGAGCCCAAGAGAGAGTGTAATGGAACAGATTCTGCAACGAAGCGGAAAGAGGAATTTACGAAGGCTAACTGAGAATCCTGCAAGAGTTATGTTATTAGTTGCAATGATCATGCAGAAAATAAGGCAGTTGGCTGCATCTTCCTTGACTGTCAGAAGGCCTTGTACACTGTGCCGCACCTTAGTTTCTGTTCAAGGTTTAGAGAGCAAGGAGAATCCATATCGACCCATGGCTTAATACACCCCACACACACACACACACACACACACACACACACACACACACACACACACACACACACACACACACACACACACACACACACACACACACGCACACAGTCTTCACGAGCAAAACACCAGGTATTTCACCTGGTCTTAGGGTGTACAGCACATTAACTAGCAACGCTGGAACTCCTACTTCCCCCCCCCAGGCCCCCCCCCAACCCCCTCCCATCCCCCCCCCCCCAGGCTGGTCATCTCGCCTGGCTAGTCGTTGGCAGGGAAGGTCAAATCGGCCGCTGCTTCTGACACGAACCTCTGCTGCCTCTGAATGGGAGTGGACTGAACAAGTAGGTGAGTGTGGGTGAGAAAGGTGTGTATTCACCTAGTTGTATTCACCTAGTTGTATTCACCTAGTTTTATTCACCTAGTTGTATTCACCTAGTTGTATTCACCTAGTTTTATTCACCTAGTTGTATTCACCTAGTTTTATTCACCTAGTTGTATTCACCTAGTTGTATTCACCTAGTTTTATTCACCTAGTTGTATTCACCTAGTTTTATTCACCTAGTTGTATTCACCTAGTTGTATTCACCTAGTTTTATTCACCTAGTTGTATTCACCTAGTTGTGCTTGCGGGGGTTGAGCTTTGGCTCTTTCGGCCCGCCTCTCAACTGTCAATCAAATAATGACACATACATACATACATACACACACACACACACACACACACACACACACACACACACACACATACATACATACATACACACACACACACACACACACACACACACACATACATACACACACACACACACACACACACACACACACACACACACACACACACACACACACATATACATACATACATACACACACACACACACACACACACACACACACACACACACACACACACACACACATACACACACACACACACACACACACACACACACACACACACACACACAACCCCAGGAAGCAACCCGTAACAGGTGTCTAACTCGCAGGTACCTATTTACTGATAAGTAACAGGGAGTATCAGGGTGAAACAAACTCTACCCATTTTTTTGTTTTTGCCATTGCCAGGGGTGGATGCCCGGGCCCATATGATTACGAGTCCCAAGCGCTGTCCACTCAGCCACCATGGCCTCCCCCCATGTGTGTGTGTGTGTGTGTGTGTGTGTGACCTGTGCTGCCACGTGGTTGATGTCAAGTTCTTGGATCCGCCTCCCTGAGGAATCTTGAGTCCTTCCCTGAAGGATCGTGCATTCTTCCTTCAGGAATCAAAAGTCCTTCGTTGAAGAAGGATTACCTTCTTTAAGGTAATCTTAAGATTACCTTACCTATCACAGACGTCTTGCAAACTACCTTCTTTCCCCTAGTGTGGTTCTATGGCTCTAGCACTGCTTCTTTCGTTATAACTATCTCTAGGATCTCTTTATCTCTCCAGTTTCTCTTGCAGGATATCTTTATCGGTCCAGTTTCTCTGTAGGAGGTTTTCATCTCTCTGCAGTTCCAGATTTATTTTAATCGGTTATCTTAATATCATTCTTTCTGGCTCTTGCAACTAGTGGGTGATGATTTATTTACACATGCCAATATCCCTCAGGAACGTTATTTACGTTGAGACAACGTAAAAAATTACGTTCATTCGACGTAAAAAATGACGTTCATTCGACGTAAAAAAAATACGTTCTGTCGACGTAAAAAATTACGTTCATTCGACGTAAAAAAATTACTTTCAATCGACGTAAAAAAAATTACGTTCATTCGTCGTAAAGAAGTTACGTTACAGTTTCTGTGTGTATATTTGTTAGGGCACTACAACACCATTTTGGTTCTTATGAAAAGCTTCAGGTAGGATCATTTTTCATTGCTCCTTCTGTGTGTTTGTTTGACAGCAGCTATGAATTATTTGTATTTTTGTCTCCTCTTTATCATTCATCACTTTCATTTATTTTTTCTCCTCCCCATTTTTTTTCTTCTCATCCAGTGACTTTTCTTCTTTTATGTCTCACTGGTTATCTCATCTTCTCGTGTTCCTATTCTTTAATACTTTCTCTCTTTTTCTTTCTTTACTGCTCTGTGTTCTTATATCTGCACACTGAACTTAGAGGAACTTTATCTGAACTTATAGAGGGAGCTGCTACACAAGGCTAGATGAACTATGCTAGTTTTGTGGGCAGTAGAGACAGCAGGCTAGATGACCTCTGCCAGTTTTGGAGGCAGCTGGGATACCAGGCTAGATTAAATCTGCTAGTTTTGGGGGTGGCTTCAACACCAGGCTAGATGAACTCTGCTAGCTTTGGAGGTAGCTTCAACACTAGGCTAGATGAACTCTGCTAGTTTTGAGGGCAGCTTCAACACTAAGCTAGATAAACTCTGCTAGTTTTGAGGGCAGCTTCAACACCAGGCTAGATGAACTCTGCTAGTTTTGGAGGTAGCTTCAACACTAGGCTAGAAAAACTCTGCTAGTTTTGGAGGTAGCTTCAACACCAGGCTAGATGAACTCTGCTAGTTTTGGAGGCAGCTTCAACACTAAGCTAGATAAACTCTGCTAGTTTTGAGGGCAGCTTCAACACTAGGCTAGATGAACTCTGCTAGTTTTGGAGGCAGCTTCAACACCAGGCTAGATGAACTCTGCTAGTTTGGAGGGCAGCTACACCATCAGGCTAGATGAACTCTGCTAGTTTTGGAGGTAGCTTCAATACCAGGCTAGAAGAACTGCTAGTTTTGGAGGCAGCTTCAACACCAGGCTAGATGAACTCTGCTAGTTTGGAGGGCAGCTACAACATCAGGCTAGATGAACTTTGCTAGTTTTGGAGGTAGCTTCAATACCAGGCTAGAAGAACTGCTAGTTTTGGAGGCAGCTTCAACACTAGGCTAGATGAACTCTGCTAATTTTGAGGCTACGACGATACCAGACTATAAGCTTCGCTACACCGGAGTCTGGACTGCAATAACAGCCGAGAAACACAGCTTGGAAAGTGGTGGGAAGCTTCCTTGGTGTTTGTTGACATTCCATTTCCCTGTTTTGCCTTGTATACTGTGTCTCCTCCTTGCTGCTCGTGTCAACATTGTTGTCTCGTTCCCATTATCTTTGCAGGTGTTTCCTTCTGTGCCTCTGTGACAGGTGTTCTGATAACGTCTCATAAAAGGTAGCTGGGTTGAAGTTAATAGGGTTAACTCTTACCCCCAACCAGTTAATGGCTTAATACTAACATTAGTATTCATACTGTTGATGAACAACCTTCTTAACCTCTTTTTCTGTACATTCAGTTGTCACTCTCTATTCCTTGTTATTCTCTATTTCAATCTCTATTCCAAAACACGACAAAATATTTGTCATATTTTGGAGCAAAATTCTGGATCTCTGCACATATTTGCAGTTTGATATTAGGAATTGTTATACCAAAAATATGCCAATTACTGAAAACAGCGATGGGTCACATTTTGCCCAAACCTCCCTGCAGGTTTCAAAATATCCCAAACATCCCAAATTCGACGCCTGAGCCATATTTTGGAGCCAAATTCTGGCTCTCTGCAGGTATTCGCAGTTTGAAATTACGACTTTTTATACCGAAAATATGCCAATTACTGAAAGCGGCGATGGGTCAAATTTTATCCAAACTCCCCTTCAGTTGTCAAAATATCCCAAATATCCCAAATCCTACTCCTGAGCCATATTTTGGAGCCAAATTCTGACTCTCTGCACATACTTGCAGTTTGAAATTACGACTTTTTATACCGGAAATATGCCAATTACTGAAAACGGTGATGTGTCACATTTTGCCCAAACCCCCCCTGCAGTTTTCTAAATATCGGAAATATCGCAAATCTGACTCATGAGCCGTATTGAGTTCCCTTCTTACTGGCCTAACCACACAGATTTCCCATCTCATTATACCTCCCAATCAAATTTCTAGACAATTTAAGTTTCTTGAAACCTCTGGCAACTCCCTTTTGGTGGAATTGTCAGGTGTCATACGTTTCATAGGTTATCTTGAGGTTATCTTGAGATGATTTCGGGGCTTTTTTAGTGTCCCTGCGGCCCGGTCCTCGACCAGGCCTCCACCCCCAGGAAGCAGCCCGTGACAGCTGACTAACACCCAGGTACCTATTTTACTGCTAGGTAACAGGGGTATAGGGTGAAAGAAACTCTGCCCATTATTTCTCGCCGGCGCCTGGGATCGAACCCAGGACCACAGGATCACAAGTCCAGCGTGCTGTCCGCTCAGCCGATCGAGCGGACAGCACGGTCGATTCATCATCTTATCATCATCATCATATTTTCTCTAGGATGTCTTTACCCATTTGTCTTTCCATGCGCATTGTTCATCATTGTTCATTGTTCATTTATCTAACGAGAAGCGTACGAATATAGACGCATGATCATAGAACTCCATTGGAAATATAAGTCTTTGCGGGACTTTTAATAACACTGGATCATTGATATTTTTTGACACTTGTCGATAACGTCAGAATTTCCATGCTTAAAGTGTGAGGACAGGTTTCTGTTCTCTCTTGGATATTTACAAAATGTTCACGATATTAATCAATAAGAAAAATGTTTGGAGCAGGACGGTGGGATCAAACCTGCGTACATTGCCGACCCAGGACGAGGGTTCGATCAGACCGCCCTGCTCCAAACAGGTTTTCTCATTGCCTCGTTTGCGTAACTTTATTTTCCTTTCAGAAATAGTTCAAAACCCTTTTTGGAGGATTTGGATGATCTCTAACCCAATCATTTGGATGATCTCTAACCCAATCATTTGGATGATCTCTAACCCAATCATTTGGATGATCTCTAACCCAATCATTTGGATGATCTCTAACCCAATCACTTGGATGATCTCTAACCCAATCATTTGGATGATCTCTAACCCAATCATTTGGATGATCTCTAACCCAATCATTTTGATGCTCTAGAAATGTTTTCCCTCCAACGACAGAGCCAGAGTTCATGGGGGGGTGGGGCAGGGCCTGTAAAAAGCCTTGGTTCGGCCCCAATGGAAGCCTCAGAAACCCTCGTGGGTTCAGTAGAGTCCCAGGTTGCAATTCTTTTGACTATGTCAGGTGTGTGATATGTGTGGTACAGGTGTGGTACAGGTGTGTGACAGGAGACCTTCGGAGGCTCCAGAGTCTGTGCTTTTCTACCCGGGGCCAGGAGACACCACCCTTGTTAGTGAAGACGGAACATAAAAAGTTGAAACACGCTCGTCGCTCCCAAGACTGGTCGAGACACGGGGGCTGGGTGTCGCTGGCGGTGACTCTAAGGATTTATGCAGTGGTCTGGCCGTGTCTGAGGTGATTTTAGGGATTTACACAGTGTCTGGCCGTGTCAGAGGTGAATCTAAGGATTTATGCAATGGTCGACCGTGTCGGAAATGATTCTAGGGATTAACACAGCAGTCTGGCTGTGTCTGAGGTAATTTTAGGGATTTACACAGTGTCTGGCCGTGTCAGAGGTGAATCTAAGGATTTATGCAATGGTCGACCGTGTCGGAAATGATTCTAGGGATTTACACAGCAGTCTGGCTGTGTCGGGAGGTGATTCTAGGGATTTACACAGTGGTCTGGCCAGGTCGGAGGTGAATCCAGGGATTTAGAAATCTCCATAAATAGAAGATACCCCGTATAGACCAATCGACTCTTCTAAGTTCCCTTAAATCGAGTCCCCATTTTTTTTGTGTTAAATTATTCTCTGGTCCTTACCAACTTGCTCGTCTTTGAAAAGATCAAATGAGGTTTCATTGCGAAACAGTTTGATTTAACTTGTCATAAAAGTAGTTTAGTGAACTGCTGTGTGCCGGAGGAACCGACGTTCACCAGGTGATTGTTCACTTTGTGCAATTTTAAGCGTTTTCTCGTGTGTGTGTGTGTGTAGCTGATCTATTCTGTAGTTGGTTATGAACAATTGAGACCAAATAAGTGGGAGTCTTAGTCTCCTTAGTGTGGAGTGGGTGCTGGGAGTCTCAGCAGCCAGTGCTGGGAGTCTCAGCAGCCAGTGCTGGGAGTCTCAGCAGCCAGTGCTGGGAGTCTCAGCATCTAGTGTAGGATAGTGGTGCTGAGGAGAGGTCGAGGGGTCAGCTGGAAGGGATATTAAACATCTGGTCCCAACAACGCTTCAGTTGGAAGCCTCTCGCTCACAACAGTGTGACTAATTTGGAGTGACGACTCCCATGACCCTTTTCACTGTCACCCAGGGTCGTGTGGCTACACCCACGACCTTTCACTGTCACCCAGGGTCGTGTGGGTACACCCATGACCTTTCACTGTCACCCAGGGTCGTGTAGGTACACCCATAACCCTACACTGTCACCCAGGGTCGTGTGGCTACACCCACGACCCTTACACTGTCACCCAGGGTCGTGTGGCTACACCCACGACCCTTACACTGTCACCCAGGGTCGTGTGACTACACCCACGACCCTTACACTGTCACCCAAGGACGTGTGGCTACACCTACGACCCTTACACTGTCACCCAGGGTCGTGTGACTACACCTACGACCCCTACACTGTCACCCAGGGTCGTATGGCTACACCCACGACCCCTACACTGTCACCCAAGGTCGTGTGGCTACACCTACGACCTTTCACTGTTACCCAGGGTCGTGTGGCTACACCCACGACCCTTACACTGTCACCCAGTGTAGGGTCGTACGGTGACACCCTCTCAGCCTCCCCCCAATTCGTCCCCATCGGACCCCTTGAAGATTCGGGCACATTTCTTCCCCCTCTCAAAGCTGCTTCACCTCGGCTCCAGGTGGCTGAAGTCGAATATCTTAAAAAATACTAATTTTCAGCAAGCAACATTGCAGGAGTGAGGCCGTGGTGCATCGATCTACACTGCTTGATGCTGCGTGATGCTTTCAAGCTAATACAAACAATAATTGTGGGAATTATGTTTAGATACTAAATACCAATTGTCTCCCTGAAGGCAATATAATACCCCACCCATTATCAGCCTCAAGACGACATAATACCAACCCATTACCTGAAATAAATACCTTGGTGTTCCAACGCTTTCTCCATCCCTCAACGCTAAGATGAGGATCACTCGAGTACCTCCTCTAATTAAGGTTATCAATAGTTCAATGTTATTTCGGGCTCCGGGTTGGAAATAACTCTCTCTCTCTCCTCGTCAGGACTATCTCACTTGCTCACTCTTCTTTCCCATCCTTCCCCCCCTTCCCGAAGGTCGAATATCTCTTCCATAATTCCATCTCCTGCTGGTCCTCTCCTGTATCCGGCACCGCTTTGCATCCGGCTTCCCTTCCCTTCACATTATCAAACCCTCTTCTGTCCAGGATTTGCTTTGACCTTTTGTTTTCTGTTTTAACTCAAGATCTCACAGAAGGCGTTTTTATCTTCCTCGTCTTGCCGTCCCCAGAGGACCTCAGAAGAACCTAGAGGACCTCAGAAGTACCTAGAGGACCTCAGAAGGACCTAGAAGACCACAGAAGGACCTAGAGGACCTCAGAAGGACCTAGAGGACCACAGAAGGACCTAGAGGATCTCAGAAGGACCTAGAGGACCTCAGAAGGACCTAGAGGACCTCAGAAGAACCTAGAAGACCACAGAAGGACCTAGAGGACCTCAGAAGGACCTAGAGGACCACAGAAGGACCTAAAGGATCTTAGAAGGACCTAGAGGACTTTAGAAGCACCTAGAGGACCTCAGAAGTACCTAGAAGACCTCAGAAGGACCTAGAGGACCTCAGAAGTACCTAAAGGACTTCAGAAGGATCTAGAGAACCTCAGAAGGACTTAGAGAACCTCAGAAGGACCTAGAGGTCCTCAGAAGGACCTAGAGGTCCTCAGAAAGACTTAGAGAACCTCAGAAGGACTTGGAGAACCTCAGAAGGACCTAGAGGTCCTCAGAAGGACCTAGAGGTCCTCAGAAGGACCTAGAGGACCTCAGAAGGACCTAGAGGACCACAGAAGGATCTTGAGGACCTCAGAAGTATCTAGAAAACCTCAGAAGTACCTAAAGAACCTCAGAAGTACCTAGAGGACCTCAGAAGTACCTAGAGGACCTCAGAAGGACCTAGAGGACTTCAGAAGGACCTAGAGGACCCTAGAAATACCTAGAGGACCTCAGAAGTACCTAGAGGACCTCAGAAGTACCTAGAGGACCTCAGAAGGACCTAGAGGACCTCAGAAGGACCTAGAGGGCCTCAGAAGAACCTAAAGAACCTCAGAAGAACCAAGAGGACCTCAGACGGACCTAGAGGACCTCAGAAGGACCTAGAGGACCTCAGAAGGACCTAGAGGACCTCAGAAGGACCTAGAGGACCTCAGAAGGACCTAGTGGACCTCAGAAGGACCTAGAGGACCTCAGAAGTACCTAGAGAACCCTAGAAGTACCTAGAGGACCTCAGAAGGACCTAGAGAACCTCAGAAGAACCTTAAGAACCTCAGAAGAACCAAGAGGACCTCAGACGGACCTAGAGGACCTCAGAAGGACCTAGAGGACCTCAGAAGGACCTAGTGGACCTCAGAAGGACCTAGAGGACCTCAGAAGTACCTAGAGGACCTAAGAGGGACCTAGAGGACCTCAGAAGGACCTAGAGGACATCAGAAGAACCTAGAGGACCCCAGAAGTACCTAGAGGATCTCAGAAGGACCTAGAGTACCTCGAAAAACCTAAAGGACCTCAGAAGGACCTAGAGGACCCCAGAAGGACCTAGAGAACCTCATAAGGTCCTAGAGGACCTCATAAGGTTCTAGAGGACCTCATAAGGTTCTAGAGGACCTCATAAGGTTCTAGAGGACCTCATAAGGTCCTAGAGGATCTCATAAGGTCCAAGAGGACCTCATAAGGTCCTAGAGGACTTCATAAGGTCCTAGAGGACCTCATAAGGCCCTAGAGGACCTTATAAAGACCTAGAGAACCTCAGAAGAACCTAGAGGACCTCAGACGGACCTAGAGTCCATTAATAAGGGAAATAAAAAGGAAAAAATAATAAGGTGAAATCGAACAGAGACTTTTCTCTAATATCAAACTTATTTCGTGTTTTCCTTTACGATCGACTGGTAATTCCGAGCCATTCTAGTGACTTAAGAGCCACGACCAGGGGCTCTATGGGCTATCTCTCGAGCTCTATAAAAAGGGACAGACTAAATGGCTGGCTAAATGGAGTATCTTGCGTCTATTTCCACATATTATAGTTATATTTTTGGTGTAAATCTATACTGAAACATTTACTACTTTTTTTTTTTTTAAAGCTGTAATGGATTTTTACACTTTTTGAGTAAAGTGTTGAGTGATGTGTTCATAACAGCATTTGTTCTGAGTTCTAATAGAGCCACGAGGCTGTTTATGTTTCTGTTCTTCCTGTTGCTGATACTTCTGTTCTTAGTGCTGTTGATGCTCCTGTTCTTCCTGCTGTTGATACTCCTGTTCTTCCTGCTGTTGATGCTTCTCTTGATCTTGCTTTTGAGGCTTCTGTTATTCTTCCTATTGATTCTTCTGTTCTTCCTGTTGATGCTTCTGTTCTTCCTGCTATTGAAGCTTCTGTTTTTCTTCCTATTGCAACTGCTGCTATTCCCGCTGCTGCTGTGGCGTCAGTGCCAGGTGTACAGCAGCTGCAGGCCCGTCGCTGTACACCTGTGTGTCTCTAAGACTAGTAAAAAAAAACTTTAAAGCAAATTACGAAGAAGTTGAATTAAACAACAAAAAGCAAAATTTCCCTTTTTTTATTTGCGTTTTTATTTGCTCCCAAATAAAATATTAAAGAAAAAACTAAAAGCCAATTCCATTACTGGATCACTCAGAGATTACCGGTTGCGATATATATATATATATATATATATATATATATATATATATATATATATATATATATATATATATATATATATATATATATATATATATATATATATATATATATATTGGGGGGGAAAGAGAATTTCCCTTTTTTATGTAAAAGTCTTCCTCACTTTTTTTTTTTTTTGGGGGGGGGGAGGTAAAAAAAAAATCACATGAGTCTCCTACAAACACCCCCTCAGTACAGAAACCACCTACATCACACCTACACCATCTACACCAACACACCCTACATCAACACCCTCTACACCAACACCCCCTACACCAACACCCTCTACACCAACACCCCCCTACACCAACACCCTCTACACCAACACCCCCCTACACCAACACCTCCCTACACCAACTCCCCCTACACCAACACCCCCTACACCAACATCCTCTACACCAACATCCCCTACACCAACACCTCCCTACACCAACTCCCCCTACACCAACACCCCCTACACCAACACCCCCCTACACCAACACCCCCCTACACCAACTCCCCCCTACACCAACACCCCCTACACCAACACCCCCTACGCCAACACCCCCTACACCAACACCCCCTACAACAACACCCCCTACACCAACACCCCCCTACACCAACACCCCCCTACACCAACACCCCCTACACCAACACCCCCTACACCAACACCCCCTACACCAACACCCCCTACACCAACACCCACCTACACCAACACCCCCTACACCCTACACCAACACCCCCTACACCAACACCCCCCTCCACCAACACCCCCCTACACCAACACCCCCTACACCAACACCCCCTACACCAACACCCCCTACACCAACACCCCCTACACCAACACCCCCTACACCAACACCCCCCTACACCAACACCCCCCTACACCAACACCCCCTACACCAACACCCCCCTACACCCCCTACACCCTACACTAACACCCCCTACACCAACACCCCCTACACCAACACCCCCTACACCAACACCCCCTACACCAACACCCCCTACACCAACACCCCCCTACACCAACACCCCCTACACCAACACGCCCTACACCAACACCCCCTACACCAACACCCCCCTACACCAACACCCCCTACACCAACACCCCCCTACACCAACACCCCCCTACACCAACACCCCCCTACACCAACACCCCCCTACACCAACACCCCCTACACCAACACCCCCTACACCAACACCCCCCTACACCCTCACCAACACCAATCTTAAAATCAAATTCTTGTTTTAGTTTAATGTATTCCTTCACTTTATCTCTCCAAGCTCATGAATGTCTTACTTAAGAAAGTTTTCATGGCACGAAAGGAGTCTCTTCACTTATTTTAGCTCGTTAAGGCAGTAATATACATATGTATGAGGTCAAATTCAACTCTTGATGCATATTATATATATATATATATATATATATATATATATATATATATTTATATATATATATATATATATATATATATATATATATATATATATATATATATATATATATATATATATATATATATATATATTAGTGGTTACTTGAATGGCATGAAATAACAGTCTAAAATATATAAATAAAATAAATAAGTGAAATAATAAAATAACTAAATACAATACCAATTTAAATTATTAAATAATAAAATACAATAAATAATATTTTATGTGAAGATTTTGATTATAAAATGAATGACAGAAAATTGTGTTTCGATAAAGAAACTTTCCGTCTCCACCTCTGTCTGTATATATTAGTTTTCTTTGCCTGTCTGTTCTGTCTGTGGTTCGATACTTTTGGACAGTTATTCCCCGTTACTTGATGACAGTTGCCCCTGTCATTTACTTACAGTCAGTCTGTCACGTGATGATGAGAATCGTGTCATCAACTGTCAGTCATCCTGTCACCTGATGTGCGTCCAGTCCTAGATGCATTCATCTAACAGAGGCAGTAATGCCACTCAGTGCCAGGGAGTAAAGGCAATGAGTCTAGGTGCTTCTAATTACAGGATCGCCGAGCAGTTGGGCATCAAAATAATGTGTGAATTGGTCTTTTAAATATAGTGTACAGCAGCTGACCAATTTGGAATAGCTGGGAAGATAAAATTTTGTTGGTGTGGTCCAATAAGTCAGGTAGGGTCCTATATACATCAGATGTGGTCAGAAAAATAAGCTAATTGTGGCGCTATTGGCAGATAAAGCCATATATAGGCCACGACTGGCCATATATGACAAGGTGTGGCAATGAATGGGTCTGGTGTGGCTCTGTATAGGATAGGTGTGGCCCTAAATGCCAGGACCCAGATTCACGAAGCAGTTACGCAAATTCTTACGAACGTGTACATCTTTCCTCAATCTTTGACAGCTTTGGTTACATTTATTAAACAGTTTACAAGCATGAAAACTTGCCAATCAACGCTTGTTATTGTTATAAACAGCCTCCTGGTGCTTCGGAGCTCATTAACTGTTTAATAATTGTAAACAAAGCCGCCAAAGATCGAGGAAAGATGTACAGGTTCGTAAGTGCTTGCGTAACTGCTTCGTGAATCTGGCCACAGGTAAATTGATTGGCCAGGTGTGATCATAGTCTAGATGTGGTCATAGCCCAGGCGTTGTTATAGGCCTAAACAAAATATCAACAGCAAGGCCTACTTATTGACGACAATATTGCAGAAGACCAGTTTCATTAATTAAATGTTGCAATGAACGATCCTAAATTTTTTTTTTAAATACGAGTGAAGGTGGGCCGCCACTTTTGGTGCCTCAGGCAGGATTAGGGAACATGAACCTCACTTTCATTATTGATAGTGATATCCATCGAAAGAGACAATGACGTATGATGAATAATATCCAAAAATGACATATGGAAATTAGTCACAATAAGGTGATAAAATTAGTGATTAAGGGGGTGATAGAAATAATTATTTATTTCATTATTTCATTATAAATCAAAAATAATTATTTAATATTTAATAAGATGATAATCTTCACATAGTGAATGATATTTTTGCACTCTTCATTATTCATCGAAGTTGAAAATCAAGACCTTTTTATGCATTCCTGACCACCTCGCATAAATTTGCAGCCTGGGCCCGCTTTTTAGAAGATTGACTCCAGGGCCAAATCGGTTTAGATGGACCGGATAAGAGCTTCACTCAGAGCTGCCTGCTGGCCTGATGTTTATAAATTGAGGTTTCTTTAGCATCCGTCTCTCACCCACTTCTTATCTTCCTATCTCTCATTCTCTGTTTATAAATTGAGGTTTCTTTAGCATCCGTCTCTCACCCACTTCTTATCTTCCTATCTCTCATTCTCAGTTTATAAATTGAGGTTTCTTTAGCATCCGTCTCTCACCCACTTCTTATCTTCCTATCTCTCATTCTCTGTTTATAAATTGAGGTTTCTTTAGCATCCGTCTCTCACCCACTTCTTATCTTCCTATCTCTCATTCTCTGTTTATAAATTGAGGTTTCTTTAGCATCCGTCTCTCACCCACTTCTTATCTTCCTATCTCTCATTCTCTGTTTATAAATTGAGGTTTCTTTAGCATCCGTCTCTCACCCACTTCTTATCTTCCTATCTCTCATTCTCTGTTTATAAATTGAGGTTTCTTTAGCATCCGTCTCTCACCCACTTCTTATCTTCCTATCTCTCATTCTCTGTGCCTCTTATGTCTCTCATTCTCTGTTTCTCTGGGCTTCACACATTGACATAATCAGACCGCTAGACCATGAGAGATTGTTAAAAAGGTTGAAAGTCTGGAGCTATTTTTTGGTTTTGATTCCATATAAACGATTGAACATATAAAGAGCTTACACACAATTAAACAAATGTAACTGATGAGTATGTTTTTCCTTGTATGTTTTTTATAGATCATTAAACAAAATTTAACGTTAAACGTTAAAAGTTATAACGTAACGTAACTTTTTAACGTAACGTTAAAAGTTATCATTAAAGAAAAAGATAACAAAATTTTTATCATTTGCATGTTCTTTATCTATTATATTTATGTAAATGTGTTGCCATAAGGACAAAATGCTTCAGTGATAAATTCTTCTCTAACTCAGACGTGTAATTCTCGTGTTTTTTGATGAAGAGCGTAATCCCGGCAGGTTTTATATTAGCAACTGTCAACACTCAAGTTTTAATCGTATTGATTTTGCGCTCAACATTCTTGTCGTGTCGAAACATTCGCGTTAATGATGAATGCAGTTTATGGACCGTCCCAACAAGGACAGCAAAAAAGGTGGAGGGAATTGGGTAGGCTTGATTTTATTTCATGATACTGAAACCACATCTGGGCAAGAAACCACATCTTCTGGGCAAGAAACCACATCTGGGCAATAATCGACATCTGGGCAAGAGAACGGTGCACAAAACTGTTCATTGTTGTTTCATGATGCACATATACACTATTTACATCCTTTTCATCTGAAGGTCGTCAGTCCATTGGCTGCAGGTCCTGGATGAAATAATTCTTCAGTGCAGTGTAGAAAAGATTTGACGCAAAATTTGACGCAAAAGTTGAAGCGACATCACTTTCAATCATACAGTAGCATCAGACACTTCCGTTTTTAACCCCGCACCCTCCTGTTATTTCACTGAATATTCCATGTATATATGACTTGTGGCGAGTATTAACATACGGAAACAAAGTTATAAACATTACCCAAGTGTGTTGACCAATCCAATGAATTTTTCCTCCTAGATAAATTCCTCTTTTGATTATCCCTGTGAAACCGTTTGAACACAGAACACGTACAAATGGAGAAAAGTGAACACGAGGAATATCTATCCTGCACCTAAGCAGCGCACGGGAAGCCACACCGTCGCTGGTCCACTGTGAACTTTATGAGTTTGAGAGGAAGATCTTGACGAATAGGGTATCAGGCTGGGTAAGCTACGGTGATGCCAAAATGAATGCGCTTCTCCAGACTCTCAAATCATGGGGGTTTCCAGCGGCACACCGGCCCCCCACCACAAAACCACACCCCACGAAGGGACTTATGGGTGAAGAGGTTTTAAAGTGACCCCCCGTGTCCTAGGAACATTTAGCTATCATGCGAAGAAAAAACAACGTTGTAACGCCATTACGTGAAGTCACAACGTAACCACAACGTTGTAACGACATTATGGGAACTCACGACGTAACCGCAACGTTGTAACGACATTGCGGGAACTCACGACGTAGACACAACGTTGTAATGACATTATGGGAACTCGCGACGTAACCACAACGTTGTAACGACATTACGAGAATAAGTGTCGGTTTCTGGTGGTGATCTCGCATTACCGGAACACACCTCAGCTTCAATTGGCACCTCCCTAGAGACCAGCTTCACCTGCCCCTCCCTAAAGACCAGCTTCACCTGCCCCTCCCTAGAGACCAGCTTCACCTGCCCCTCCCTAGAGACCAGCTTCACCTGCCCCTCCCTAGAGACCAGCTACACCTGCCCCTCCCTAGAGACCAGCTTCACCTGCCCCTCCCCTAGAGACCAGCTTCACCTGCCCCTCCCTAAAGACCAGCTTCACCTGCCCCTCCCTAGAGACCAGCTTCACCTGCCCCTCCCTAGAGACCAGCTTCACCTGCCCCTCCCTAGAGACCAGCTTCACCTGCCCCTCCCTAGAGACCAGCTTCACCAGCCCCTCCCTAGAGCCCAGCTTCACCTGCACCTCCCTAGAGACCAGCTTCACCTGCACCTCCCTAGAGACCAGCTTCACCTGCACCTCCCTAGAGACCAGCTTCACCTGCCCCTACCTAGAGACCAGCTTCACCTGCACCTCCCTAGAGACCAGCTTCACCTGCCCCTCCCTAGAGACCAGCTTCACCTGCCCCTCCCTAGAGACCAGCTTCACCTGCCACTTGCCATCAAGAGGCATCAACTATGCATACAGAACCTGCATCCTAAGCTTCATCACCCACTAACAAACCAATATTATAATCTAAGCCATTAACTATCACCTATCTAAACAAGCAAATAGTCCCTCCCCCCTATTGCTTCTCCATCCAGACACTGAAAAAAAAAGATATGGAAACTATGCATTGTATTCAAACTCACTGAAAGGCATTCTTGTAATTCATAACTCTGTTCTTTTCTTTCCTACCTCAGTTATTGCCAGATATTTGAAGACTTCGTAAATCGTCTCTTCCAAAACAATTCCCGCATGACATGGGGCTTTTTTCCCCCCTTCCCAGCACAGTTTAAGAAGTTCCAGCTGGTGTTCCAGGAAGTGTTCCATCTAGTGTTCCAACTGGTTTTCCAGGAGGTGTTACATCTTGATTCCAAGATGTAATTCCAAGATTCCGTTTTCCAGGTCTTATAACTTGTATTCTCATTGATTTTCCAGGTGTCATATCTTGTATTCCAATTGATTTTCCAGGTGTCATATCTTGTATTCCAATTGATTTTCCAGGAGGTGTTCAATCTTGTGTTCCAACTGATTTTCCAGGTGTTCCATCTTGTGTTCCAATTGGTTTTCCAAGAGGTCTTTAAGCTGGTTTCCAAAGGTGTTCCAGTAAGTGTTCCAACGGGTGTTCCAGCTACCATTTCAAGATATGTTCAACCTGGTTTTCCAGTGGGTGTTCCAGCTGTTTTTTTCCAGTGAGTGTTTCAGCAAGAATTCCAGCACGCACGTCGCTCGCACCGCAAAAAGGACTGCAGTGCAACATATGCAACATTAAAAGCACTTACAAATAAGCAAAAACAATACACACACATACCATTATATCAACGCGGGGGGGAAAAACATACGCATAAGCTTTTCTCACCAAAAAGCTTGGATGTAGATGAATGTTTATATACATGTTTGCCGTCGTATATGTTTTTTCCTGAATTTATAAATGTGTGTTTTTCATAACGTTTCGTCCACAGTTGTATACATCAACTAATGCGAGTCTAGAGCCGCTCAGCTAAAGAGTTCCAGAGAGAGAGAGTTCCAGAGAGAGAGAGTTCCAGAGAGAGAGAGTTCCAGAGAGAGAGAGTTCCAGAGAGAGAGAGTTCCAGAGAGAGAGAGTTCCAGAGAGAGAGAGTTCCAGAGAGAGAGAGTTCCAGAGAGAGAGAGTTCCAGAGAGAGAGAGAGAGAGAGAGAGAGAGAGAGAGAGAGAGAGAGAGAGAGAGAGAGAGAGAGAGAGAGAGAGAGAGAGAGAGAGAGAGAGACTACAATGAAGCCATGCATTATACCTAACCCTCAGCTTCCCTACAGGCAAAACCTCTAATAACTTGTCATTGATCACCAAAACTAACTTGCCTAACGTCACTCAAGATTATACTCAGTCCCTTACCACTATACACACATCAAGCAATACACACATCTCCTCACCCTTCAGCACCGCACTTCACCCTCAAGCAGCCCCCACATTCAAGTGCTGGTAGCCCCGGTGTTGAGTGCCAGGTGAGAGGTCCTTTACCTGGCCCTGTGGCAAGTGCTAAGTGCCAAGTGTGAGCCACCTCACCTGGCACTGTTAATTAATTTACTTTAGAGGCGTAAGGAGAGTACGGGGCGATAAGTGTGAATACCAGTTGGGTCTTTATTGTTGTGGTGAAGTAAGCTGTTCGCTTTCAGCTGGAAGTGTGCATGGGAGAACAGCTGGTGTGTGCATGGGAGAACAGCTGGTGTGTGCATGGGAGAACAGCAGAACAGGTGTGAATATTCGTCAGAGCAGCCAAGAGAGTCTATATGAAAGCAACCCCCATGGAAGTCCCTTACATCACAGCTAGCAGTCTTGGAGGCGACATAATGTGAAAGGTCTTGGGCCAGATATGTAAGAGACGAGTGAAAGGCGTCTTAAGGATCTGAAAGCAGTATGAGCGGGGCTGCCTGGGGTTGACGACCCGTGGACCATCTTAACCGCACCCTAGAAAAAGAATCTGTTTTGCTAGGCTTCGCAGAGCACAAACACAGCCAAAGAGGCATAAAACCCTTTACAACACCTGCAGATGTCCCCCCAAGAGTTTACAAACAGGTGTTTACAACATCTACAGAGGTTTACAACACCTACAGATGTCCCCCCAAGAGTTTACAAACAGGTGTTTACAACATCTACAGATGTTTACAACACTTACAGATGTATCAAAAAAAGTTCTCCAGATGACTTAGTCACAGAATCATACCCAGAAAACACTATTTTGATAATGAAGATTATATATATCTTCCAAATTACAAAATACAGTTATACGGTCATTGTACTCGGTGGAGACTCTAAGTTCACAGTTGTATGTAGTCTTATGAAGCGGAGGTTGAGCTGCAGGCTTATACTAGGCATGAAAGGCAGGGCTCAGGGGCGTTAAATTGTTTACGCTGACTTAATCATTGGATTATTTTGTTGATTGAGTTCGAGAAACGAAAAGTTGTTGAGAGCGTCAATTTAAACGTCGACGGGAAGCAACGAAGCATTTAATGGGGGAGAGGTGAATGGCACAGAAGCAGTGGAGGATTCGTCAAGAGCTAGGATAAAAATTGAGTATACCCCCTATTAGACTATTTTACAGGAACTTCTTTTCCACAGCCCATAAAACGGAGGAAAGGGTCCTGAAAGATATTGTCAGTAGAAACGTTATCCCTACAGACAAAAATCAGAAGATACAACTGACGATTTACTATAAACCAGAAAAACGGCCAGCTTACTCATGAGAAACTCTCCAGGCACAAAGCAGAACGCTTTAAAAAGAGACCAACGTCGTCTATGCCTTCAAATTCCCTCTTGGGGACTGTAAGCCTCAAAAAACCCAGTATATAGGCAAGACAACAACATCTCTTTCCAGGCGTTTAACGATGCATAAGCAACAGGGCTCCATTAAGGAACATATAGTGTCTTCCCACAACCAAACCATTACCAGAGAAATCTTAGCAAACAACACAGAAATCATCGATAGATACAGCGATAGCAGGCGGCTTGACGTCTGTGAGGCACTACACATCAAGAAGTCAACACCAGCAATCAACAGCCAATTAATGCACAACTATATTCTACCCACTTCAAGACTCCGCTCCAATATAGAAGCATCAAGAAATATGGACCAATAGGCTTTCTACAATTACTTCCATTCAATACCCATTGTTTCGTGTTCTGTCTTGTGTTAGAATTTAATACCCATTCTTGAAAGTTCGTTTTCACCTCATCCACCTCACCCAAATGTAGATATAAACTCGAAGATGTGCAAAGCTCTATTCAGTTTCAGTTGTGTGTTTGTAAACTAAAGTCTTTGAAAATGTAATAAGTTTTACGAAACGCGCTCAAGTGTCGCGTCAGACTAGAAATAAAAATGAATTTTGGAGAATTGATCTTTGAATTACCATCAACAGTGAAAAGAAACGTAAGAAAGATAGAGAAAAATCGTGTTAGAATTATTAATCTTACTTTTTCGGTCATATTTAATAATATATGTCTACAGGAAAGACTGCTACCAATATATATATATATATATATATATATATATATATATATATATATATATATATATATATATATATATATATATATATATACATATATATATATATATATATATATATATATATATATATATATATATATATATATATATATATATATATATATATATATATATATATATATATAAACGCTCTAACACACACACACACACATACATAACAGCACACAAACACAAGCGTAAAAGCACACACACACACACACACACACAAATGTACAAACACAAACACACAAAAAAAGACAATCGGACAAACACACAAGCGTACAAAAACAGACACAAACACACAAGATGAGGTACCAAATCCAGCCATCAGCGTCATCATCACAAACACTAACAACAACACACACACACACACACACACACACACACACACACACACACACACACACACACACACACACACACTATACATCTGGCCAAACAACATTACCCCAGCACCCTCTCCTCTGCAATTACACTGATTTAGAATTATGTATGCAAATTAACCGCAGGCAATGTTTGTACAAGGAGATGAAAGGCTCTGAGTTGCGGTAGCTGAAGCGGGTCACAAACACAGGAGACTGAATCACGTCGCTACTAACAGCAGAAGCAATGGGGGTCAATAACCCGAGCCAGCAGACATATTTACAACAGAGGCAGACGTAATGCTATCCAGAAAAAAGGCAGAAATGACGACATAAGAATAAGGCAATTGCAGAAGGCCTATTGGCCTATACGAGGCAGCTGCCAATCCCCACACGACGTTTCGGTCCGTCCTGAGTCTCGCGACTTGCCAATGGTCCAAGACGGACCGAAACGTCACCGTCTCTTCATCTTCTGATGAGGGGGTTTTGATCATCATATCATCAGCCACGTTATTCCTTGGAAACACAAACCGAAACTGTCTCTATTTTCCGCTTGTAACAACTTGTAATAAAGTTGTTACATCTTGGCTTAATGTGTTTATGACGTATTAGAACGTTGTTACAACTTGCTATATTGGTTGTTACAACTGGTTAGGAGGTGATAAAACTTGTTCGAACGTTGTACCAACGTCGTAGTTTCGGTGTGTGTTTGGCGGGTTGTGCCTCATCGTTTGCAATTAATACTAAGCCTCAGGGATATGTATACGGTGTACCTCTCCATTCAGTATACATACACTAAGAGTATACTTTAGTCCTGGACAAAGTTTCGGGACTAAAATATACATGATGGTTGGTCAGTATGCTATTGTAGTGGACTTAATAACCCTCCAGAGGTTGCTAGGCCTTACGTCCAACAGGTAAAAAAACAGTAAGCATTCTTGTTGTGCCTGCATCAATGCATCATCAATTGTACAGACAATCCCGACTCAGAAACGGCAACAGAAGCAGCAACAGAAGCAGCAACATTAGCACTACAACATGAGTAGCAGCAGCAGCAGTAGTAACAGAAGGTTACTGTTGAAACAAAAGTAACATCAACAGAAGCTCCTACATTAACAGCAGAAGCTGCAGTGAGAGCGAAAGCAACAGTAGTAACAGCAGCAGCAGGACAAGTAGCAGCTACCGCCACGCTCTAAACGACAAAGTAGCAGCTACCGCCACGCTCTAAACGACAAAGTAGCAGCTACCGCCACGCTCTAAACGACAAAGTAGCAGCTACCGCCACGCTCTAAACGACAAAGTAGCAGCTACCGCCACGCTCTAAACGACAAAGTAGCAGCTACCGCCACGCTCTAAACGACAAAGTAGCAGCTACCGCCACGCTCTAAACGACAAAGTAGCAGCTACCGCCACGCTCTAAACGACAAAGTAGCAGCTACCGCCACGCTCTAAACGACAAAGTAGCAGCAACCGCCACTCTCTAAACGACAAAGTAGCAGCTACCGCCACGCTCTAAACGACAAAGTAGCAGCTACCGCCACGCTCTAAACGACAAAGTAGCAGCTACCGCCACGCTCTAAACGACAAAGTAGCAGCTACCGCCACGCTCTAAACGACAAAGTAGCAGCTACGGACAGCACACTGGACTTGTAATCCTGTGGTCATGGGTTCGATCCCAGGCGCCGGCGAGAAACAATAGGCAAAGTTTCTTTCACCCTATGCCCCTGTTACCTAGCAGTAAAATAGGTACCTGGGTGTTAGTCAGCTGTTACGGGCTGCTTCCTGGGGGTGGAGGCCTGGTCGAGGACCGGGCCGCGGGGACACTAAAGCTCCGAAATCATCTCAAGATAATCTCAAGATATTACCCTCTTGAGACGTCTCCCAAGAGCTAAACCAACTCCAGCAAACACAAACAGATAAAAAAACAAAAAAAAAACACGGAATACAAGAAATTTGGTTAAAAAAAAAAAACTCTCCACAGCTTCCCTCTATCTGGTGACAGAATTTCTGTCAATATAAAGACTCGTAAAAAAAACAGTAAAAAAACAAACAAACTTGTTTAATAGTCAGTTCGCCAAATGAACACAGTGTTTTATGGTGGACAAGTCGCTAAACTTAATGCTGCCAATCTTGTGCCCCTGACGGCGAATTCCCTTTCGGCGTGGAACAATAACATATTGTACCATGTATGGGTCAAGGATATCATTGTACCAGAATGGGTCACGGGTTGATATCACTGTACTAGGCATGGGGGTCATGGATGATATCGTGGTTGTACCAGGCATGG
The DNA here is from genome assembly GCF_040958095.1 of Procambarus clarkii. Lineage (NCBI taxonomy): Eukaryota > Metazoa > Arthropoda > Malacostraca > Decapoda > Cambaridae > Procambarus > Procambarus clarkii. Next base: position 19,683,935 of record NC_091169.1, on the reverse strand, counting down.
GACGTGGGTGATATCGTTGTTGTACCATGTGTGGGTCATGGATGATATCGTTGTTGTACCATGTGTGGGTCATGGATGATATCACTGTTGTACCAGGCATGAATCATGGATATCATTGTTGTACCAAGCATGAATCATGGGTATCATTGTTGTACCAAGAATGGGTCATGGATGATATCACTGTACCATACATGGGCCATGATTCACGACAAAATTGTACCATATATATATATATAGGTCGTGTCTCACACAGTACCACGTACTGGTCATTGACGCGGGCAACTCACAACCACAAAACCATAGACAGAAAAACACACACACACACAAAAAAAAAAACACCAAAATAATTCAATACATCTTTGAGTCAGCTGTGAACCCACAAAAGGAACACTTTCCATCTTCTAACAGAAGTAATATACAACTCGTCTTCCTAATAGAACGTCGCATTTTTGACGTATACTCTAAGGCCCCCCAAAAAACGTCATACTAGAAAAATTGACATTAGCCCGCCTTTGATTTGATATATTCAAGGAGGTAATCTAACTGCTATCATATTTGTGCATTATATCGTTTAAAAAATCAAAACTAGATAACATCAACAATAGCATAGACTGTAATGATAACAGGAAATACGCATTTCCTGTATGTTTTTCAATGAATATTTTGTAATGCAAAAGTAACGAAGCACTTAATCCTCTTTGCTCCCTAAAATAACTTCAGCATTCAGGAAAAAAAAGTCAATTGGAAACCTTTTTTTTCCATTGAGTTAAAATCGTAATTTCCTTATTGGCTTTTGTGTACTTTTGTATAACATTTGCGTAACACCTGTTTGTGTAGAACCGATGTTTGAAACACCTGTGTGAGTGATGTGTTTGGGTATTAACACCCGTGTAACACATACGTGTATATAAAAAACACCTGAGCAGTCAGCCTTTTAAAGTGTAAAACATCTACAACACCTGAGTAGCAGCTGTGTATGTGTGTGTTGAAGCGCCTATGGGTAACATCTGTGTACGGACACTAGCTCAAGTATCTGTCACCTGATGCACCTGTTCACCTAGCAGTAAATAGGTACCTGTTACTTAGAGGGCTATTGTGGGTTGCATCCTAGGCATGTGTGTGTGTGTGTGTGTTTACTAGTTGTGTTTTTACGGGGGTTGAGCTTTGCTCTTTCGGCCCGCCTCTCAACTGTCAATCAACTGTTACTACTAACTATTTTTTCCCCAACACACACACACACCCAGGAAGCAGCCCGTGACAGCTGACTAACTCCCAGGTACCTGTTTACTGCTAGGTAACAGGGGCACTTAGGGTGAAAGAAACTCTGCCCATTGTTTCTCGCCGGCGCCGGGAGTGTGTGTGTGTGTGTGTGTGTATGTGTGTGTGTGTGTGTGTGTGTGTGTGTGTGTGTGTGTGTGTGTGTGTGTGTGTGTGTGTGTGTGTGTGTGTTAGAAATATATGTAGTAGATTAGACAACCGCCGGTTAGAAAGGCGGAGTCCAAGAGCAAACAGTTCGATCCTGCAGGTACAAATAACAAACATACACACACACACACACACACACACACACACACACACACACACACACACACACACACACACACACACACACACACACACACACAGAGTGAGAGGGAAGGTACTCCGGTGGATAGAGGAGTACCTAAGCAACAGGAGACAAAGAGTCTGTGTGAGGGGTGAGGTCTCAGATTGGCGAGACGTCACAAGTGGAGTCCCGCAGGGGTCAGTTCTTGGACCTATACTTTTTCTGGTATATGTAAATGATCTCCCAGAGGGTATAGATTCGTTCCTCTCAATGTTTGCCGACGATGCAAAAATTATGAGGAGGATTGAAACAGAGGATGATAGTAGGAGGCTACAAGATGACCTGGATAGACTGAGTGAATGGTCCAACAAATGGCTGTTGAAGTTCAACCCGAGTAAATGCAAAGTAATGAAACTAGGCAGTGGAAACAGGAGGCCAGGCACAGGATACAGAATAGGAGATGAAGTACTTAATGAAACAGACAGAGAGAAAGATCTAGGAGTTGATATCACACCAAACCTGTCTCCTGAAGCCCACATAAAGAGAATAACGTCTGCGGCATATGCGAGGCTGGCTAACATCAGAACGGCGTTCAGGAACCTGTGTAAGGAATCATTCAGAATCTTGTACACCACATATGTAAGACCAATCCTGGAGTATGCGGCCCCAGCATGGAGCCCGTACCTTGTCAAGCACAAGACGAAGCTGGAAAAAGTCCAAAGGTATGCTACTAGACTAGTCCCAGAACTAAGAGGCATGAGTTATGAGGAAAGGCTGCGGGAAATGCACCTTACGACACTGAAAGACAGAAGAGTAAGGGGGGACATGATCACAACCTACAAAATCCTCACGGGAATCGACCGGGTAAACAAGGATGAACTATTCAACACTGGTGGGACGCGAACAAGGGGACACAGGTGGAAGCTGAGTACCCAAATGAGCCACAGAGACGTTAGAAAGAACTTTTTCAGTGTCAGAGTAGTTAGTAAATGGAATGCATTAGGAAGTGATGTGGTGGAGGCTGACTCCATACACAGTTTCAAATGTAGATATGATAGAGCCCAATAGGCTCAGGAATCTGTACACCAGTTGATTGACGGTTGAGAGGCGGGACCAAAGAGCCAGAGCTCAACCCCCGCAAGCACAATTAGGTGAGTACAATTAGGTGAGTACACACACATACACACACACACACACACACACACACACACACACACACACACACGCACACACACACACACACATACACACACACACACACACACACACACACATACACACAAACACACACACACAAGTGTACAAGTGAATGAAAAAACCTTGAGTTTTGGCCAGAGCCATAAAGTAGTGAAGAAAAACAGTTTAAATAGCGTAATTCAAAATAGTTGTAGTATTGTGGCAGTGTGTAGTGTGGAGCAGACCTCACCGACCTCTGACCGCGTGACCTCACCCCGGCAGCAACCCTCCTACCACCACGGGGACGACGCTTGGAGATTCACTCACCTATTGTGTTAGCAGGACGGTAAGATACTTGGAACCCCTGTGGGTAAGGTTGCATTATAGCAATGACTAGGTCAGGAAGGGCGTCTAGGTCCAGCAGTATTATGATTGAGGAAGAAGATAGGTTTGTGGAGAAGATGATTGGGAAATTTGTAGAGAAGAGGGATGTTTGGATAGGTGATCTAATCCAGGGGATTAAAAGTGAAGTCTTTAATAAGATACAGGGCGAGGTTCAAAGACTCAAACAAGAGTTTATGGATTATATTCAAGAGGAAATCAGGAAGAGCAGGGTAGAATGGCAAGGAGAAATATCTAGGCTTACTAATGAATTTGGCAGGAATAAGGGAAGCTTGGCAGGGGAAGGGGAAGTAGTAGTAGTAGGTGGAGTAGCGGGTGTAGGAGGGGTGGGGGTCAGCCAGGGAGAGGGCCACCAGCATGACCCTGAACTGAGAAAGAGGACAATCATAATCCATGGATTACTTGAAGCCAGGGCACCATCGAGGCAGGAAAGGATGGAGATTGAGGATTTGGAACTACAGGGGATCTTGAGAGACATGAGAGCCCAGATGGCAGGGAATGAGGTGCAAGTCCACCGACGCATTGGACCATACAACTGTAACAGGAAACGACCTGTCCTGGTACAGTTCACTAACGAAGAGGCAGTGGATTACATACTGCATCACAAACACCTACTCAGAGGTAGCGAAAATTACTACAACGTATTTATTGACAAATTCATGACGAAGGAGGAACAGATTGCCCACAGAGCAAGCAAACAACAATACGACTCTTCCCATTTGAGCGCAGCTACACACCCCAGTGCTAATCCACCCCATGCTAACCAGCTCACACGTGCTTCTCAGGTCACCCCTTTCCCAAATCAGCCGCCCCTGCTTATCTCCCCAGCACATCCCTTGACCCCTCTGACCCCACTGGAGTCAAATTCATCCCACATTCCAAGGACCCCCTCATCACCTCAACCCCCAAAACCCGTCCAGCCCTCGTCCCCTCAACCCCCAAAACCCACCCAGCTCTCATCTCCTCAACCCCCAAATCCCATCCAGACCTCATCCCCTCAACCCCAAGAACCCACCCAGACCTCATCCCCTCAACACCCAAAGCCTACCCTGCCCTCACCCCTCCTCATCCCCTCTCCTTCCATGTGACCCCCCACCCTTGCGAGGGAGGTGGGAGGTCCCCCCCACCCCCTCTATCCATCCCCCTCCCAACCTCTCAACCTCTATCTGTCTCCCAACCTTACGCCATCTCCCAACCCCTCTATGCCCTCCCTAATCTTCAGACCCAGTATGCCCTTCCTACTCCAGACCTACCTACCCAGGCCCTACCCCAGACCCTCCTACCTACCTTCCTAGAAGCCCAGCCCCCAGTAGCCCCCCAAGCACCCCTCCTGAACTCTTTCACCCCCCATACACCCCCCGGACCCCCCCAGACACCCCCTGGATCCCCCCGGACATCCCCCGGACCCTCCCCGCCCCCAGTCATCCCCCAGACACCCCCCAGATCCCCCAGATCCCCTCTGCCCCCAGTCACCCCCCAGACATCCCCCAGATCCCCCCAGACCCCCAGAGAAAGGGAGAACTCTGGTACAAGAGTTTCCATGAAGAATCTCAAGGTTTGGTACACCAATGCTGATGGGGTATCTAATAAAGCAGAAGAGATAAAAGAAAGAGTGAGTGAAGCAGATCCTGACATAGTTGCAATTGTGGAAACTAAAATTAATGACATGATCTCAGATGCTATCTTTCCTGAAGGGTACCAGGTGATACGAAAAGAGAGGACACAGAGACAGGGAGGGGGAGTAGCACTCCTAATAAAGCGGAAATGGAAGTTTGAAGACCTGGGAAATCGAGTTACCAATGAGTGCACAAGCTTCATACATGGAACTCTGACAGTAGATGGGAGGAAGATTGTGATCCTGGTAATCTACAATCCCCCACCAAACAGTAGAAGACCCAGGCAGGAGTATGATGACAACAACAAAGCATGTATAGATGAACTGCAGAAGGCAGCAACACTAGCCCACAGAATGAGAGCGAAGCTGCTGATCATGGGGGACCTAAATCATGGAGAGATAAATTGGGAATCAAGGAATCCCCATGGAGGGGATGAAACGTGGGGAGCAAAATTAGTAGATGTTATAGACAGGAATTTCCTGACACAACATGTGAAGGAAGACACAAGGGAAAGAGGAGGAGATGCACCGAGCCTATTAGACCTGATTTTCACCCAGAACGTAGAAGATATCGAGAATTTAGAGCATGAAATACCTCTAGGGGCCAGTGACCATTGTGTCCTAGTCTTTGACTACATGATGGAATTCAAAATTATGACCATGGGACAAGAGATCTGGGAAAGGAGAGATGACTACAGGAAAGGGGACTATATGAGGATAAGGGACTATCTGGGTGAAGTGCAGTGGGAGGAAGAAATTAGAGGAAAAACAGTCCAAGATATGATGGACCTAGTCATACAGAAATGCCAGGAGGCCGAAGAGAGATTTATACCAACGGTAAAGGGAAAAAATAAGAAGGAATATAATAACCCATGGTTTAATAGACAGTGTCAGGAAGCAAAAATGGCCAGCAGGCGGGAGTGGAGGAAGTACAGAAGACAAAGAACAGAGGACAACAGAAGCAGATACAACAGAGCTAGGAACGATTACATTAACATAAGACGAACATCGGAAAGGGACTATGAGAACGATATTGCAATCAAAGCGAAAAAACAACCTAAGTTACTACACAGTCATATAAGAAGAAAAATGTCGGTGAACGACCAAGTGACAAGACTAAGGAAGACAGAGGGGGCATATACTGAAAGTGACAAGGAAATCTGCGAGGCACTGAATGCCAGTTTCCATGGAGTGTTCACTACCGAGCCTGAGCAGCTCCCATTGTTGGAAGGGGTTACCCTAGATGAAAGACTATCAGATATAGAGGTGACAGCAGAGGAGGTAATGAAACAGTTGACAACTCTAGATGCAACTAAAGCAGTTGGACCAGACAAAGTATCACCGTGGATACTAAAAGAAGCAGCACAGGCCCTCAGCGTGCCTCTGGCAATGATCTTTAATGAGTCACTTATGTCAGGAGAATTGCCCAGTTGCTGGAAGAAGGCAAATGTCGTGCCGATCTTCAAGAAAGGAGATAGGGAGGAGGCACTTAACTACAGACCTGTATCACTGACAAGCATCCCCTGTAAAATACTGGAAAGAATAATTAGGCTACGACTGGTTGCACACCTGGAGAACATTAGGTTTGTGAACAAACATCAACATGGGTTCTGGACAGGGAAATCGTGCCTAACAAACCTTCTGGAATTCTATGATAAAATAACGAGGATAAGACAGGACAGAGATGGTTGGGCAGACTGCATATTTCTGGACTGCCAAAAAGCCTTTGATACAGTACCGCACATGAGACTGCTGTTCAAGCTCGAGAGGCAGGCGGGGGTGGGGGGAAAGGTCCTAGAATGGATAAGGAACTACCTAACAGGAAGGAGCCAAAGAGTTACGGTAAGGGGCGAGAAGTCGGACTGGCGAACAGTAACAAGTGGAGTACCACAAGGATCGGTGCTGGGACCAATTCTATTTCTTGTATATGTTAACGACATGTTTACAGGCGTAGAGTCCTACATGTCGATGTTTGCGGATGATGCAAAGTTGATGAGAAGAGTTGTGACAGATGAGGATTGCAGGATCCTCCAAGAGGACCTGAACAGATTGCAGAGATGGTCAGAGAAATGGCTACTAGAATTCAACACGAGCAAATGTAAAGTTATGGAAATGGGACTAGGAGATAGGAGACCAAAGGGACAGTACACAATGAAGGGGAACAGCCTACCTGTAACGACGCGTGAAAGAGACCTGGGGGTGGACGTAACACCTAATCTATCTCCTGAGGCACATATTAATAGGATAACGACAGCAGCGTACTCTACACTGGCAAAAGTTAGAACATCATTCAGAAACCTAAGTAAGGAGGCATTTAGGGCGCTTTACACTGCCTACGTAAGGCCAGTCTTAGAGTATGCCGCCTCATCATGGAGTCCCCATCTGAAGAAGCATATAATGAAACTGGAAAAGGTTCAGAGGTTTGCAACGAGACTCGTCCCAGAGCTACGAGGGATGGGGTATGAAGAGCGCCTGAGGGAACTGTGCCTTACGACACTAGAAAGAAGAAGGGAGAGGGGGGACATGATAGGAACGTATAAGATACTCAGAGGAATTGACAGAGTGGACATAGACGAAATGTTCACACGGAATAGTAACAGAACGAGAGGACATGGATGGAAGCTTGAAACTCAGATGAGTCACAGAGATGTAAGGAAGTTTTCTTTTAGCGTGAGAGTAGTGGGGAAATGGAATGCACTTCAGGAACAGGTTGTGGAAGCAAATACTATTCATAATTTTAAAACCAGGTATGATAGGGAAATGGGACAGGAGTCATTGCTGTAAACAACCGATGCTCGAAAGGCGGGATCCAAGAGTCAATGCTCGATCCTGCAAGCACATATAGGTGAGTACACACGCACACACACACACACACATACACACAAACACACACACAAACACAAAACAAAAACACAAAAGCTGTGACAATTGATGACACACAACAAGTCCACAAATCAAATAATTAAATTACCTCTCATGGAAAACCCATATATCCAACCTGGTGAGTCTCCACAGAAATGTAATGAAATAATTAATAACAAAAAAATGAATTACTTTGGTAGACAACATTTCTTTGCCTTCGTAAAAGCCTTTTTGACGCAGCTCTCTATTAAGAGCTAATTTAGAGTCACAGAAAATGGTAAAAGTAATCACAGTAATGATAAAATGATAAAAGAGTCACAGTATTGATAAAATGATAAAAAAGTCACAGTAATGACAAAAGTTGATCTAATGCTGTTCATTGGTACAGGCTTTTTTGTTGCCACGCAAATGCTAACAGTATATCGCACACAGTATACTGGCTATATACCTCACTTTCTTGATATACCATACGGTATACTGGCTTCTTCACCCTGTTAATATACCACACAGTATTCTAGGCTACTTCAGCACGTTAGTATATCATATTCAATATACTCGTTACCTCATCTAAAATATCACTATTTCACAAAGTATACTGCTTCCTTATTACGTTAGTATACCCACAGTATACTGGCTACCTCACCACGACAGTATACCATACACAGCATACTGGTTATATCATCACGTCAGTATACCTCACAGTATACTAGCCACCTCACTATGTTAATATATCGCATACATTATGCTAGCCACCTCACTATGTTAATATATCGCATACATTATGCTAGCCACCTCACTATGTTAATATATCGCATACATTATGCTAGGTACCTCACCACATCAGCATATATCACACAGCATACAAGCTATCTCACCGCGTCAGTATATCGCAAACAGTATAACATACTCACCACATCACAATACCTCACAGTATACTAGCTACCTAACCATGCCAGTAAGCCATACAGTATACTAGTAATCTCGCGACAGTATACCACAGCATATACCACCTATCTCACCACACAAGTATACTACAATACTCCAACAAAGAAAGGCTTGTACACGTTTCTGGACCATTAGTGAATGTTGACCCGAGATGTTTCTGAAGCCTCGTAAGTAATGACTCGTTCTCCGCCGGAAGCCTGGAGCAGAATATCAGATGAGGGGAGAGGAAGAAGAATGAAGAGAGAGAGAGAGAGAGAGAGAGAGAGAGAGAGAGAGAGAGAGAGAGAGAGAGAGAGAGAGAGAGAGAGAGAGAGAGAGAGAGAGAGAGAGAGAGAGAGAGAGATTTCGTAATTTCAACAGTATCCAGCTGCTATCTGGTAACTAACATCATTTTCTAGCCTCTGAACACTACGTTTTTCAACATTAAGCTGCATACCTCCTTAATTTCAAACCGTTATCTTGATTGTCTTGAAGTGATTGTAACTTCAGAAATTATTTCCTGCTCAGTTATTGCATCTTCTGCAGATAATCAAATATTGCTGCTCAATCCTAAATTTAAATCGTGTATATTATATTATATATATATATATATATATTTTGGATATATATATATATATATATATATATATATATATATATATATATATATATATATATATATATATATATATATATATATATATATATATATATATATATATATATAACAGCAAAGGGCCAAGAACAGAGCCTTGGGGAACTCCTCTCATAACAATTTCTCACTTTGACTAAACACGAATAATGCTATTTGTTTCCTTTGAAATATCAATGCCATAATACATCTTGCGAGAGTACCCTCAATCCCATAAGCCTTAACTTTCACTCTGTGTGATTGGAAAGTAATTTTCCAATCTGTTACTAACATTAAATTTAAGTAACTTCCCTTACTGTGTTTTTTTTCGTGTGAAAAACGAAAGTAAGAAAAAATAAGCTTTGCTAAATTTCAAGTAAACAATGGCCCAATCTTGTCCTCTTATCAACAGTTTTAAATATTCTAGTATGAGGTATATACCACTGATCAGGTGAGTTGTGTAAAATGTCCACCTCCTCACCTCATCTTTCTTGTCTTCAACCATAACCTAATCACCTCATTTTCCTCTTCAACTCACAATCTTCTCACCCCATCTTAAACACAACCCACAAGTTCCTTACCTCATCCCTGTTCTAGCCTCCTGTTTCCTTCCTCATAATCCTCACAATTGGTTGTCTCTCACAAGCAACTCCGTTACCTGGTAACTGCTTCTTATCACGCAGTTTGCAACCAATTATGACTTTAATTAAAATCTTGTTTACAGAATGATTTTTCAGCTCCTAGAGTCATTCTATCCCGAAATATGTGATTTCATTATAGATTTTTTGTTCTCTACAAATTTAAATTTTAACAAGTTTAATTTGGAAAATTGACGTATTCTGTATTGCTCGTTCTTAATAGTTTAAAATTAATTTAATTATATCCTGCTTATAGTTTAATTATTCGTGTATTTCACGAATAAATATTCCATAATGTGTCATTAACACTTCTCCAACAGCAAGCTTCTCTCACAATTGCTTCACAAAAAGTAAGCCTCTCTGACGACCTCTTTCCAATAGTAAGCCTTTCCCACTTCCAACAGTAAGCATTAAAACAAATCCACAAGAGTCGTAACGAGGATTCGAACCTGCGTCCGGGAGCATCCCAGACACTGCCTTAATCGACTGAGCTACGACAGGGTTATGAGTTGAAACCGAAATTCTACTGAACTTACTTATCCTCGTCACGGCCCTTGTGGATTTGTTCATTTGATGCATCACGTTGGTGTGATTTCTGTGAGTAGTAAGCTTAAGCCTTCCAATACGGCATCACCAGTTGATGAGAGGTTCCTCGGTATATTACACGAAATACCTGACCACTACGATACCCACTTGACTGCAGGTTCCCTTGTATTCGTCCATGATACGAGGCGACAAGTAGATGTACTTGTTCCATTCTGTCTCGCTCTAACCAATTGTCTGAGATTACGGTTAAACTTGAGCCTCTGCGGTGTGCAGTTGAGAGGGGCAGGAACGCCAGCTACTCACAACAGCTATCAATAAGTGTTACTGTATCAACACCGTTGCTGGAGTGTGGAAAGACAATTTCGGCGCCATCTGTTGACCTGCACTCCAAATCCCAAGTACTAGGAGAGACAGACAACGCCATCTGTTGGCGGTTGTGCGGTGTCGGTGAAAGGCTCCTCTTTCATTCCTCAGTTAGAAGGTGAGGTCGATGATAATGACCTCTGGTGAGTGGCGTAACGACACCCACGCCATCATGGTTGTACATGCAATTAGAATGTCAGTTCCCCGGTGGAAGGGTGTTATCCAAAGGTCACCCAGTATACTGTCTGTCTAGCTAATGACGTTTATGTTCACAGAGGTGACGTAAAAAGGCGATTGTGCTGAGGAGAGCAGTTTACCTTGGGCAGTCCAGAATTCTTGACTTGGTCCTGTGAGACTGTGAGAGGACAAAAGGGCCGCCGTCGGTATCAGCAATGTGTTAGCTGCTGGAAGTATGCAGTGTTGTATGGACCGACGTACCTGGGATTTGGTCAAGAAGAGTTACGAGACAAAAGTAGTGCGTCTCTTGAGGAGCGCTGCTAGTGTGTTGCTAGAGACTTCTGCCAGGGTGTTAGCTACCCCCTGTATGTGATTGAGATCCCTGTCAGCGTGTGGCTGAAGCCCTCTGCCAGTGTGTTTCTGGAGAGCGGATATGGGGTATTGGGACATCGTGACTATACGATGTGTGGACTGGCCCACGTCGAAGGTGAACTCGCCGGTGATTACCATTGAGCGTGGACGATGTGTACCTGGACGTAGTGGGCTTGCCGGGATTTGATGAACACTGCAGGTCTATTGAGTGTCCTGAGTGAAAGCGACACAGTTCAAATATGTGTAGTAATACTGAGATATATAATATATATATTGGTAAAGATGTAATTGTGTATTGCTTATCCCCCCTTTATTCTTTACACTACTACGTGCCACCGCCAATTCTTGAAAACTTACCATCGACTTGGGGTAGGATAAAGAAGAAGAGGTTATAAGACACGTTCACAGAAAAGCACCTGGTTACTGGCTCAAGCTGGCCGTAACAATAAGGTAAAATGCCTAGAGCAACAGGCACAAGATCTTGAGGAGATCTTACTAGACGTTGGTCGTGTCTGACTCTACCTGGTAGTACAGGGAGATCAGAGATCGTTAACATTAAATGTACTTCATGTGGTGCTAATATAGGCGTATGGTGCTAATGTTTTGAGGGATCGAAACGGGAAAGTTTGTAATATTAGGTGGGAAAGGGATTTCCTAAAACATAATGTGCTTAATATCTGACTTATAAAACATAAAACGAACATGTATATACATGGAAATGGGAGATTATTCTCTTTAAGTGGTGTAATGGGCAAATCTACACACAGAATCGTCTTTTGCCGTAACCCCTGGAAACACAAACCAAAACTGTCTTTATTTTCCGCTTGTTACAACTTGTAATAAAGTTGTTAAATCTTGGCTTAACGTGTTTATGACGTATTAGAACGTTGTTACAACTAGTTATATTGGTTGTTATAACTGGTTAGGAAGTGTTAAAACTTGTTCGAACGTTGTACCAACGTTGTAGTTTCGGTGTGTGTTTGGCGGGACGAAACCTAACTTATCACTGTTCATATATACACCTCGAGCAATAACGGCTGCCTAAACACCACTGCCATATGTAAGGGACAGTTTAGAGCTCAAAGTGATGCTCAAGAGGAAACTCTTGCAAGCAAATCAAACTGACGCGTGGGAAAATACATTCGCCTGGTAGAGGTCTTTGCAGGAGATGGCTGCGCTAAATCTTAGACAAGAAGCTCCGCCTCAGCTCACCTGGGTCGCACTTAACACCACGGAAATATGAGTTAATAGTGCGCATGTATACAAACAATTACAGCTTACTTTTGAGTAAGACTCCCAGGTGTCTTACTACTTAATCACTTCGGTTGTCACCCACACATTCGTACATTCCAGGAGGTCTTCACAATAGAACAAGGAGAAGTCCCTGCAATAAATGAGGAAGCAAACCAAACAGCCTTGGAGGAATTTGACCTCACCAGTGATGAGGCCAGAAGGACTCTGTTGGAGCTGTATGTGACAAAGGCTGTTGGGCCTGACAGATTCTCACCGTGGATACTAAAAGAAGGTGCAGAGGCACTAAATGGTTAAGTTTCCTGCCCGAAACGCTTTGCGTAATAGTGGCTTTAGGCATTGTATGTACTAGCTCTATCTATAAAGCCAACAATCTTTGTAAAATCTCTTTATGTATGTACCTTTGCCTAAATAAAAATTATTATTATTATTATTATAAATGTGCCAGTCTCTATGGTGTATAACAAGTCACTGGAAACAGGAGACCTACCGGAAAGCTGAAAGACAGCTAATGTAGTCCCAATATACAAAAAGGGTGACAGGAAAGAGGCGCTGAACTACAGGTCAGTTTCCCTAACTTATATACCATGCAAGGTGATGGAGAAGATCGTAAGGAAAAGGCTCGTAGAGCATCTGGAGGGAAATGGCTGTTTAACACACCACCAGCATGGGTTCAGAGATGGTAAATCGTGCCTCACAGGTTTAATAGAATTCTATAGCCAAGCACCATAAATTAGTTAAAAAAAGAGAAGGGTGGGCAGGTTTCATTTTTTTGGACTGTAAGAAAGCCTTTGACACAGTACCTCACAAAAGGCTGTTACAAAAGTTGGAGCAACAGGCAGGAGTACAAGGTAAGGTGCTCAAGTGGATAAGGGAGTATCCAAGCAACAGGAAACAGCGAGTAACCGTGAGGGGGGAGACATCAGAGTGACGAGATGTCAACAGCGAGGTTCCACAGGGCTCTGTACTTGGATCCATCCTGTTTCTAATATATGTAAACGACCTTCCGGTCGGTAAAGACTCATTCCTCTCAATGTTTGCTGATGATGCAAAAATTATGAGAAGAATCAAAACAGATGAAGATAGACAGCGACTACAGGATGACCTGGACAAACTGGTGGAATAATCTAGAAAATGGCTACTAAAGTTCAACTCAGGAAAGTGTAAAGTAATGAAATTAGGCGAAGGAAGATGAACAGGCGAGATGTATAACCTGCACAAGTATAATCCAAGTACAACCAGACGTCACATGTCACCACATCTACGATATCTGAACTGCTCATGCAATCCCTGGTTCGTAGACACCCTACACGATGAACTTGTGCACTTAAATAATGGAGATATACCGATGCTCAATGCAGAGGAGTATACAGCATTGCACAGCACTGAAGTCACGGGCTGCAAGTCTGGCTGAGAGTTTACCATTCTCTCACATCAATGTAGGTCTGGTAATCCCAGATTTCATGTTACTTGAATTTGTCTGATTGCTTCGTCTGCCCGTGTGCTTGGACGGCACTTGTTGTACAGAGAGAGAGAGAGAGAGAGAGAGAGAGAGAGAGAGAGAGAGAGAGAGAGAGAGAGAAAGAGAGAGAGAGAGAGAGAGAGAGAGAGAGAGAGAGAGAGAGAGAGAGAGAGAGAGAGAGAGAGAGAGAGAGAGAGAGAGAGAGATAGAGGGAGGGGGGGGGGGGGAGAAAGAGACAGATACAGAGACAAGTGAAATACAGAGTTATTGACTTACTAATGGCCTTCCCCACTGACTGACTGAAGAACACGCTGCTATCGCATCTAAGATGATCCTGCTGGTGAAATAAACACAACGATTCCTAACTGAAGCCACAGAGTTGTAGCCTCAGAGTTATTAACGATCACAACGCCTCGGAAATGCTATCCATACGACGCCACATCCAACACCACAAGTCGTTATTCATCATCATCCTCGCTGCCGTAAACGATGAATACTGAGGCGGAATATGATAACAGTCGCTGGGTAATTAGAAGCGGGTGTAGTAGCGTATCAGGCGGCATAGAGAGCTTTAACCCAGTGTGACACAGAGCTTCCTTCTGTCTCAGGAGACGTGGATATATATTGCGGTGTGATATAGCACTCTGCCAAGAGACTCGGATATAGATCATCTCTTTTTTTTTCCCCCGTAGCCTTACAATCTCCCAAAGTTAAACAATTGGAACTCCATTCATTTCTGTCTACTGCCTTCCGTTCCTCCTCTCACCACAATAAACGTCGCGCTCTCCCTCCCTCCCTCCCTCCCTCCCTTCCCTCCCTCTCACCTTCCCTCTCTCACCCTCCCATCCTAACAATAAGCGCTCAATCTTTCACCTTCCTCCTAGTCTCCCCTTCCCTCGAAAGGATTCACCCCTCGCCTAACTGCCTTCTCCCCTCTTCCCTCTCACAAAAGAGGTCCCTCTCCCTACCTTCCTCCATCTCCCCTCTCCCTCCCTACCTTTCCCTCCCCACAATAACTTGACAAATTTACCGTCGATCCGAGACCTCCCCCTGCTTCACTTCACTTTAAAATCGGACAAACGATGGCGGGGAGCCACTCTGATCGCCCCCACGCCCGCTTGGCTCTACGGCGAAAAAAATAATCCTCAATGAGTTTTAAAATTGCTGCAGTTATATATCCCACGAACCAGTGAAATTCGCCACGATGCCTCGCGACCCAAAAACCCGCGCTTCTCGCGCCCCAAAAACCCGCGCTTCTCGCGCTGCCACCAGCCAGAGGCATTATGGATTACAAGTGTTTTGTGTTAATTGAAGCCCGGCCGAGTGTTTCAGGTTTGTCGCCCTGACTAATTGGGGGTATTAGTTGGGCGTTGAGGGCCGGCGCTGAGCTCGGGAGACCAGTATTCTTTGTGGAGAGTCACGGTGCTGGTATGGCTGGACCAGATGGTGTAGAAGATACATATGTTGGTGTAAAGTTTAGATGGTTAACACACACACATACACTTGTCGTAATTCAGACTTATTCTAAGACGTCTCAGGATCCCAATGCGTGTCTCACTGTAGAGTGCTGAATACACGACTTTCTTGCCACAGAGAGAGAGAGAGAGAGAGAGAGAGAGAGAGAGAGAGAGAGAGAGAGAGAGAGAGAGAGAGAGAGAGAGAGAGAGAGAGAGAGAGAGAGAGAGAGAGAGCAAGAGAGAGCAAGAAAGAGAGAGAGACAGACAGACATCCTCCTCCACATATACTAGATAACATTAAATTTTCCGTGTAACAAAATTTTTATATCACAGAATCATAAATAATCTGGTTGTACTGAATGAAGTCACAGATAAGCAAATATATTATACCACCAATAATTGACAAAATTGAACCAAGTCATATCTGGGCAGAAAGGGCTTGGATATAGAGGTGGAATAGCATCTGTTATAGTCGACTTTAATTTACGTAACTGACCCACTAAATTACCCCCCCCCAAAAAAAAAATATAATTAGTTTTTATATTGGTTGAAGACAACTTTTTAAAATATACTAGAAACAAAAAATAACACGAAACAATAGATGCAAATTAGCTAAGCTTAGAGTCAGATTAGAACATGGAACAAATTTCCAAAATAGACTTGGGTT
Organism: Procambarus clarkii; assembly: GCF_040958095.1. Taxonomy (NCBI): domain Eukaryota; kingdom Metazoa; phylum Arthropoda; class Malacostraca; order Decapoda; family Cambaridae; genus Procambarus; species Procambarus clarkii. Next base: position 19,667,846 of record NC_091169.1, on the reverse strand, counting down.
TGCAGGAGTGTTTCAAGCGTAGGTTAGACATATATATGAGTGAATTTGGGTGGACATAAATAGGAGCTGCCTCGCTGGGTGAACTGGCCTTCTACGGTCTCCCATCTTATTTCCTTCTTAAGTTTTAATCTGCAACAATTATATCTAAGTGTCTACAATCTGAAGAAAATTTACATGTACCGCCACAATCACTAAAAATATTCGTCTGAACGACCACACACCACCAGACCAGTTACTTGAGCGAGCACAATCACCAAACAATTTATCTAAAAGGCCACAATCACCAAACAATCCGTCTCAACCGCCACAATCACCAAACAATCCGTCTCAACCGCCACAATCACCAAACAATCCGTCTCAACCGCCACAATCACCAAACAATCCGTCTCAACCGCCACAATCACCAAACAATCCGTCTCAACCGCCACAATCACCAAACAATTCATGTGAGCGGCCGCAATCTGGAGCTAATTAACTTAAGCTCTCGCATGCTAGAGAGAGGTAACTCTTTACAGACTTGGGACTGAACACGGGATCATTCCTCAAGACTGTAAACACACAAATAATTCAAAAGCAAAATGGAATTCTGAGGAAATGTCCTTCGCTAAAGAGAGGAGGAGGGGGGGGGGGAATAGTGTCGACCACTCCCAAGTACTCGGGAGCGCCAAGGAAAAAGTTGCAGTTTTTGCTCCCGTGCAACTGTTATGCTGTAGCGTGTCAACTTTAATATTGCATAAACAAATCCTGGTGGATGTACTGTGTGTCACGAAGCCAGCATAATGAACTTGACCAGTGGCGCCAGGAGCCCCGGTGACGCCAGCGCTACGCAGACGCTACGCTGTCGCTACGCAGACGCTACGTTGTCGCTACGCAGACCGTTTACGTCAACGCTACGCTGGGGAGTCCATGTGTACCGTCTGTGCGGTACGAGAGTCCGCCCCGATGATGCTATTCAGTCATATTCACTCTCACACACAACACGTCTCTCTCTCTGTCTCTCTCTCTCTCTCTCTCTCTCTCTCTCTCTCTCTCTCTCTCTCTCTCTCTCTCTCTCTCTCTCTCTCTCTCTCTCATTTCTCTTTCAGGCATTCTATCATGTACTCTCACAGTCACTCTAACACACACATACTCTACACACATTGTGAGGTCAGTGGAACTCCCGGTTACAATTCTTTTACCATGTCGTGGCCTAATCGATTAAGGCAGCGTCTGGGATCATCCCGGGCGTAAGTTCGAACCCTCCTCCCGGCCCTTGTGGATTTGTTCATTTACACACACTCTCTTACGGACATTCTCTCAGGCACTCTCTCAAACACTTTCTGACACTCTCAAGAACATACACACACTCACACACACTCAAGCACACAGACTCTCAAGCAGTTGATTGACAGTCGAGAGTCGGGAACAAAGAGCCGAAGCTCAACCTCCCGTCAGCACAACTAGGTGAGTACCCGAGTGGACAGCGTTCTGGAGTCGTAGTCTTGCCCAGAAACGTCGAATTACCAAGCCAACAGGAACGAGTTTCTCGCCTCTAAATGCAAGCACTCACATTCATGCTCCCGTAACCGCCTTAGCTCCTGGTCTCAGCCTCATAGTTAACAGAAATACATGAATATCTTTCGAGCAAGTCTATATGTTAATATAAGCGATTAGGAATAATATTGCTCATACATATGTATAAACTAGTATACATGCAAGTCGAGGGTAATGATATTACTCATACACATGTATATTATATGTGTATGAACCAAGGGAAATATTCCTCACACAATTAGATATTATACATATTTAAGCCACGGGATACAGACACCAGCTCCAGGGAGAATTTGGTCTACAAGGATGGAGAAGAGATTAGCACGGTGAAGTAACTTTAATGAACGGATTAGTGTGAGCGGATTAGACCCAAGATCAGAACAGATCAGCATCTTATAGCAGATCAGGAATAATCTCAGAGCTGAGCATCTTGCAGTAGATGAGGTTTAAGGAGCAGACTAAAGCAGATCTAACTAACAATGAAGGAAGTCTCCTGCGACCTCCAACAATGAAGGAAGTCTCCTGCGACCTCCAACAATGAAGGAAGTCTCCTACAACCTCCAACACTGAGGTTGGAGGTTCAACACTTCCTCAGTTCCATGATGAGTGTGTGAATGAAATGAACCAAGTAATAGGGTGAATTGAGTAGTGGAAGTTCAGTAAACAGGGCGAGATCAGTGAACTAGCTGAGTGAATGAATAGGCTGAGCTGAATGAATACAACAGGTGAGTGAGTGAGTGAACAGCAGTCTCATTAAGCCCAGTTACAACCAGAGGCTCCACTGTGATAACAACCAACAACCCTACGTAAACAACTAGAAAGTCAGCTTTAATATTCCATCATAGCCAATCTCTGAGGCCCAGAGCACATTTGCATATAAAAAGCGGCATTAATTATATATCCGTATTGTTGGGGTCAGCTGGGAAAGTGAAACAGCTGACTGGCAGAGTCAGCTGACTGGCAAAGTCAGCTGACCGCCAGCTGCCCTTGACCTAGATTGGATATTACATATTGGGAATAAATGTATGACTTAAATTTAATATCAGTACAATATTACTGACGCTTAGGATATTAGTTTCACGTACTTGTGGTATCCTCAATGTTATGACTGGCTTTGTGGCTGGCTTTATTGGGGCTGGCTTTGTGGCTGGCTTTATTGTGGGTGTCGTTATTGGGGCTGGCTTTATTGCGACTGTCTTTGTGGCTGGCTTTATTGGGGCTGGCTTTGTGGCTGACTTTATTGAGGCTGGCTTTATTGGGGCTGGCTTTATTGTGGCTGGCTTTATTGTAGCTGGCTTTATTGTGGGTGTCGTTATTGGGGCTGGCTTTATTGTGGCCGGCTTTGTGGCTGGCTTTATTGTGGGTGTCGTTATTGGGGCTGGCTTTATTGTGACTATCTTTGTGGCTGGCTTTATTGGGGCTGGCTTTGTGGCTGACTTTATTGTGGCTGGCTTTATTGGGGCTGGCTTTATTGTGGCTGGCTTTATTGTAGCTGGCTTTATTGTGGGTGTCGTTATTGGGGCTGGCTTTATTGTGGCCGGCTTTATTGTGGCTGGCTTTATTGTGGCTGGCTTTATTGTGGCTGGCTTTGTGGCTGGCTTTATTGGGGCTGGCTTTATTGGGGCTGGCTTTATTGTTAGCTGATTTTATTATTACCTGGCTTTATGTCTGGTTTTATTATTTTGGAGGTTGCTTGAGAGTAATCCACAATGTTGGAGGTTGCAGGAGAGTTCCTTCATTGTTGGAGGTCGCAGGAGACTTCCTTCATTGTTAGTTAGATCTGCTTTAGTCTGCTCTTAAACCTCCTCTACTGCAAGATGCTCAGTCATGAGATCATTCCTTATCTGCTATAAGATGCTGATCTGCTCTGATCTTGGGTTTAATCCGCTCACGCTAATCCGTTCATTAAAGTTACTTCTAATCTCTTCTCTCCGTGCTAATCTCTTCTCGGTCCTTGTAGACCAAATTCTCCCTCGAGCTGATGTCTGTATCCCGTGGCTTAAATATGTGTAATATATCCAATTGCGTAATATTTAGTTTTTTTCATACACTAATAATATACATATGTATGGGTAATATCATTACCCTCGATTTGCATGTATAATATTCATACTTTATACATGAATAATGATTTATATTGATTTTCTCATTGATATATACCACCTTTGTGATTATATATATATATATATATATATATATATATATATATATATATATATATATATATATATAAATATATAAATATATATATATATATATATATATATATATATATATATATATATATATATATATATATATATATATATGTCGTACCTAGTAGCCAGAACTCACTTCTCAGCCTACTATTCAAGGCCCGATTTGCCTAATAAGCCAAGTTTTCCTGAATTAATATATTTACTATAATTTTTTTCTTATGAAATGATAAAGCAACCCTTTTCTCTATGTATGAGGTCAATTTTTTTTTATTGGAGTTAAAATTAACGTAGATATATGACCGAATCTAACCAACCCTACCTAACCTAACCTAACCTATATTTATAGGTAAGGTTAGGTTAGGTAGCAAAAAAAAGCTAGGTTAGGTTAGGTTAGGTAGGTTAGGTAGACGAAAAAACATTAATTCATGAAAACTTGGCTTATTAGGCAAATCGGGCCTTGAATAGTAGGCTCAGAAGTGCGTTCTGGCTATTAGGTACGACATATGTATATATATATATATATATATATATATATATATATATATATATATATATATATATATATATTGATTCCACTGCTCCGAGCTGTATTCTGCTCGTATATTGTATATATGATCAAGCTGCAATTTACTAAAAATACTGCTTATATAATTTCTCTTTATTTACTAACAGTATCTGCTATACTATTCTCTATGCAAATTAATCGATGCTGGATAGTGTGTGCTGTCTATCGCAGACAGGCAAGGTATACACAGCAGTGCAGGTTTGTAAGGTGATATATGAGTGTGCAATATATTTTATATACTTATATATAACTTATATAAAACAGCAGGAACTTATATATTTCAGCATTAGTCAGTAACTGGTGCTATCGTTAAAAAAATTATACAGGTGGGTACAGGAGCAGACGATTTCTGACTCCTGTTAGCAGGCTGGGCGCTTTCCCTTCCCATAATTCATGCCTTACTTATCCTACCAGTTTTCCCTGGAACACGAATCGCCAATCAGATAACAATCACGTACCCAATTATTTCCGGATTAACAGGGGACGAACAGTTAAGAATTACAGTACCCATCCAATCCAGGCCAGGACTCGAAACCAAATCAAATCGGAGGAGCTGGACGATCGAGAGTATTAAAACCGTTCCAAGATAGACTACAACTCAAGAGATCGGTGGCCAACCACTTGAACTATAGGGGATCGAACCCCGACCCTGCAAGTTACAAGGACCGTCGCTTTTACCAGCCCAAATGAATGGACGAAATGAAGTCAACTGCTGTCAGTGAAGGTCTAAGCCTGTGCCATAACCACCTCGGACAAGCAACGAACACACAACATACAGGTAATCTCCATAGAGGCCAAATTGCTTGACACCCGCCAAGAACTCGGCCTCAGTAATTCCTTAATAAGATTATCCTGCAGTCAGATGGCAACTGGAGTCCAGCGCTGGCAGCAGAAGAACACTCACGCAGCGGCAGCAGACGCTGCCGCTGCAGCAGAGCAGCAACAGAAGCAGCAGAAGAAAGCTAAAACTGGAACAATGTCGACAAAGAAATATGAGCTAGAGCGGAAGTCCACGATACAGCAATAACTGTCTATGTAATGGTAATTGTTGAAGTTTAAACGACCGTAATATCCAAGGCAGCAGCAGCAGGGAACAGCAGTAACACCCAAGACAGCAGCACCAGCAGGAACAGCAGTAACACCCGAGGCAGCGGCAGCAGCAGGAGCAGCAGTAACACCCGAGGCAGCAACAGCAGGAACAGCAGTAACACCCGAGGCAGCAACAGCAGGAACAGCAGTAACACCCGAGGCAGCAGCAGTAGCAGGAACAGCAGTAACACCCGAGGCAGCAGCAGCAGCAGGAACAGCAGTAACACCTGAGGCAGCAGCAGCAGCAGCAGGAACAGCAGTAACACCCGAGGCAGCGGCAGCAGCAAGGAACAGCAGTAACACTCGAGGCAGCAGCAGCAGGAACAGCAGTAACACCCGAGGCAGCAGCAGCAGCAAGAACAGCAGTAACACCCGAGGCAGCAGCAGCAGCAACAGCAGTAACACCCAAGACAGCAGCACCAGCAGCAGCAGCAGCAGCAGGGAACAGCTTCCACTTGATCACGTTACATCCGGCTCTCTGTACCACAGTGGGAGCTTATCAGGCCAGTTGATGGTCAGGCAAGCGATCCCAGTTGACAGGTGAGACGACGGGAAGGAGGTAAGGAACGGAAGAGAAAGGAGGTGGAGGAGAGGAAGAGGACAAAGAGGATAGAAGAGAAGAGGAACAGAAGCCCCGTAGGACTAAAACAATAGAATAAACATATTCTCTAGCTGGGCCCGTGGAGGGAGGGGGGATACGAACCCCGACCTGCATTGTATCAGGTCGGGGGAGCTTAAGGGATGGAATGGGAGAGAGGAAGAGGAGGGAAGAGACAGGGAACAAGGGGAAAGGGAGAGGCAGGTAAGGGGTGAGACAGGGGGGCAGGCCGGAACAGCTGGCTACTTCTCACAGTAATATTTAAAGTCTTCCGGACGCTGCTGTTCAAAAAATACTATTAGTAGCTTCGTAAGGATTTATTTCTCAATGTGTTCATATTTTAGTATATGCATTAAGGCATATAATATATATAATATATATATATATATATATATATATATATATATGTATATATATATATATATATATATATATATATATATATATATATATATATATATATATATATATATATATATATATATATATATATATATATATATATATATATATGCTTTACCTACATACGTAATTGCCACGTACATAATATGCACGTGTCTTTGTGTCTTTCGTCGGTCTCTAACGGTAAGCGTTGTCAAGTCTGGCCATCAAATGGATGGGTGACCGCTTTGACAGTCTCTCTCTTGGCTAGGGGGACCTTAGTAAGCCATACTGTCTTCCTGTCACCTGCAGTAGTAAATTTTGATGCCAGAGAGAGAGAGAGAGAGAGAGAGAGAGAGAGAGAGAGAGAGAGAGAGAGAGAGAGAGAGAGAGAGAGAGAGAGAGAGAGAGAGAGAGAGAGAGAGAGAGAGAGAGAGAGAGAGAGACGAAGGATGGATATATAGTTTGAGGATAGCCATGGATAGAGAGAAGGATGGTCATGGTTAGAGAGATGGATAGTCATTATAGCATAGAGAGGGAGGAAGAGAAGGGAGCTATCAGGAGAAAGTGCCAAGCCATTACTACTATATAGTACTTGGAAGGGATCAGGATAAGGATTGGGGATAGAACGGGGGGGAGGGATGGAGGATGGCACGGGGAGGGAGGAGTAGGAGGGAAGGAGAGCAGAGAAGGAGAGGGAAACCCTCCCACCATCCCCACCAGGCACTAAGCAAGATGGAAGACCCACCATCACCTTCTTGAGCCCGGCCTACCGAGGTCAAGCTACCTAGATGGAAGTAATTATCCTCCCTCACGAGATGTCTTAAAGACTCTCATTATCTCATCAAATTTATAATCTTTTTTTTTTACCTGGAGGGAGAGAACTATCAAGGAAAAGCGCCAAGTCATTACGACTATATAGCCCTTGGAAGGGGGTCAGGATAAGGATTTGGGATGGAACGGGGGGGGAAACGAATGGTACCCAACGGGAACGGTCGGGGGACTGAACGCCGACCTGCATGAAGGGATTTGACAAGCGTATAGCTTGAGGGGGATTGGCCTTACCTGCAGCGGTCAAGCTTTGCCAACCCATCTAAGTCATCGAGTACTCATTATAGTCTACCGATCTTGGAAGGTTAGGTTAGGTTAGTTTTCAAAGCAAATTACAAGTAAAAAAAAAGTGTTCCGGTTTGTCCAACTCAATAGTTCAGATTACGTTTTAATTTCGTTGTACGTCGGTATATATACTATAGTCAAGCTTACTAGATCAAGCCTTTTCGTTACTATAAATACTAAAGGGCCTGACAGCTGATTGGACAGTGCTCGGGATTCGTAGTCGTGAGGTTCCGGGTTCGATCCCCAATGGAGGCGGAAACAAATAGGCAGTGTTTCTTTCACCCCTGATGCGTCTGTTCACCTAGCAGTAAAATAAGTACCTGGTAGTTAGACAGCTGCTACGGGCTGCTTCCTGGGGGATGTGTAACAAAAAGGAGGCCTGGTCGAGGACCGGGCCGCGGGGACGCCTACCCTGATATCATCTCAAGATAACCTCAAGATAACTCCCAAAACAGGAGGATGGGCTGGTGTGTGAGAGTGTGAGAGAAGGGAACACGCCTCTGATTTTGTAGCGAGAGACTTTTCTTCTTTACAACCAAAAATACTGCCAGAACAGAAAAGAATCAGCGACGATAAATTCACGAGGATATAAGTGCGTCAGAGGACGACCTGGCGAGGCTGCGTCACGAGGTATAAGCGCGTCAGAGGACGACCTGGCGAGACTGCGTCACGAGGGTATAAGTGCGTCAGGGGACGACGAGGCGAGGCTGCGTCACGAGGGTATAAGTGCGTCAGGGGACGACGAGGCGAGGCTGCGTCACGAGGGTATAAGTGGGTCAGGGGACGATCTGGCTAGGCTGCGTCACGAGGTATAAGTGGCGTCAGGGGACGACCTGGCGAGGCTGCGTCACGAGGGTATAAGTGCGTCAGGGGACGACCTGGCGAGGCTGCGTCACGAGGGTATAAGTGCGTCAGGGGACGACCTGGCGAGGCTGCGTCACGAGGGTATAAGTACGTCAGAGGACGACCTGGCGAGGCTGCGTCATCGGTATAAGTGGCGTCTGGCTTTGTGAGACACATAGCTGACTGAACAGACGACACATGGCTGGCTGTGTAGGAGACGTATGGCTAGTAGTGCAGGTGATACATGGCTGTCTGTGTAAAAGACACATGACTGGCTGTGTAAAAGACACATAGATGGCTGTGGGAGAGACACATGGCTGCCGGAGACACATTGACAATCTTACAATTGTCAGTGGAGTATTCCCCCGCTAAAGGATATCTGACAGGCGTCTGATGCCAAGGCGAAGGGAACAGGAATCGCCCAAAAGTTATGTATTGGAAGACCAATTGAGTTTGCTTATGGAATATTGGTAAAGAGGTAAAGAATAATGTTGAAGACAACAGCTTATTGCAGTGGGGAGGGAATGGGGGGGGGGAATGGGTAGGGAACGAGGGTTATGGGGGTGAGTTAGGTAGTGGGTTTGGTGGGGGAGGGACGGATAGGTTTGGGGTTAGAGGGAGGGTGTGTTAGAAGGGGTAGGGGGAAATGGGTGGATGAGGGAGGGGGGATAGGGGAGCATCCCAGTGAGGTGGGTAAATATCCCAGTGATGGGGATAAACGTCCTATCCCAGGTGGTGGAGCATCAAGCCTAAAACTGTAAACAATGTGAAGGTGATTGGGGACTCGGGCGGGGAATTACAGATGATTTGGTAACGAACTGTAGTAACAAGGCAGACAGGTAAGGAGGGAGGGGGAGGGAGAGAGAGAGAGAGAGAGAGAGAGAGAGAGAGAGAGAGAGAGAGAGAGAGAGAGAGAGAGAGAGAGAGAGAGAGAGAGAGAGAGAGAGAGAGAGGGAGAGAGAGAGAGAGAGAGAGAGAGAGAGAGAGAGAGAGAGAGAGAGAGAGAGAGAGAGAGACAAGTATACAAGTAGAAATACCTCACCAACATCCTATGCTGAGACGTGAGTTGAACAGCTTCTCACGACATGAGTCAGATGAGAGTCATGGCGTGAGAGACGCGCCTCACATGAGAGACAAATGAGAGCCCATGGGATGCGAGAGACGCCCCCCCTCACATGAGAGACATGTTTTGAGAACACTCATGGCCCACCAGTCAGCCCTGGCGGCCACCTGGGGAAACATTCTCATCACAGTGAGACATAAACCTCTCAGCGGCCGCCAATTCCTCACAGGAGGCCAAATTACTAGCGAGTCGGGTCGAGGCTCCTGGGCTCGCCTGCAAGGCCCACGCGACAGGTAATCTCCAGGAGACCAGACTTACGATAATATTACATTCCCAGGGGTAATCCAGTCAGCTTCACCAAGGGTGAATTTTGGCGGTGATCCAGTCAGCTTCAACGGTCAGCTTCACCAGGAAAGTACCTTGTCGGTGATCCTGAAAGCTTCAACAGCTAAAGCTCTCCAGGTAAGGATCTTGGTTAGTGATCCAGCCTGCATGGGGGGAATCAGCTCTAGCAGGGAGGGAGTTCCTGTTGGAACTCAACAGAAATAGGACTCTGACTGGAATAGAGTTGACAGGAATTGGGCTGTGGCAGAAACAGGACTGTGATAGGAAATTGGATTGTGGTAGAAATAGGGCTGGTGTGGTGGTGGGATGAGGCAGCAGCTTGAGCAGTGGTTATGGTGCTAGAAAAGTCCATGGTCCTTCGAGAATTGCTCACACACACTGCCTGGTCGTTACAAATTTACATTTAATTAAATATTTTTTATTTCCAAATTTATACACGAGCCAAGTCTTATTGAGTGACGTACGAATGGCCATTTTATTTACACTTGAAAGTACACTCTCTGTCCCTCGTCGGTTCATGTTGATCCATAACCCGTCGAGTCATATCTCGTCAAGTCATAGCACGTCGAGTCATACCTAATAAGTTGTTGATCGACTAAGTTGTGACTATCTCGTACATACACCTTAGTCGAGTCTGTTCTTGACGGGGCGACGAACCATGTCGAGATAATTCTTGAGAGTTAGTCCTCGTCGAGTTATACCTTAGGACTTATCCGTCTCATACTCGACGCTCTTCTCTTATCCGTATTACGTATTTGCTGATGCTTTGGTCACGAAGCAAACAAAGTGCTTTGCAATGACGCAATTGCTCACTTTCAACAACAAAAAAAGGCCTATTATTTAGGAAGGCGGGAAAAATCATGCAATTGTTCTGGTTTAGAGAAATCTCTATTCACACGAAGTTTATTCTTTTGCATTTTGTTTTTTTTAAAAGCATTTTTGCAAGCAAAGAGATTGTACATTTGTAATCCAATATTTAACTTTACTTCTTATTCTTTAACCAGTTTCGGTGCATAAAAGGCTTTTTATTTTCAGGCAGTTTAAGCTTTGAGGAGATTTCTGAGACCAGGATTTTATTAAGTACTTGTATCTCATGTAAATTCATTTACGTATCTCATGTAAATTCAAGTAAATGTTTCACACAACACAATTTTAAAGCAGCAGAATTGAATTTCCAGAAAATGTTGGTAAATCCCAAACAAAAATACATAATTTTTCGTCGTTTATTCCAGTTATTTTTTTTTTACGAAACTTAAATTGTTTTATGTCATTTCCAATTTGTTCTCAAATGCGGTTTGTTAAAATAGCCAAGAGATCCAATGACAGTTACATAGGCGAAGGAAACTTTATCCCGCATGATCTTTAGACTAATATAACCAATTTCATAACTGTCTTCACCTTGAATTGACTTGGATAACGATGGTTCAACGCTGAATTAACGTTACTCTTGGATATTGCGTCTACTGGGAATAGACCGGGCATGATAACGACGTATCAATGTTCAATGTTCAAAATCAGTTAGAAGCTTTGAACATAAATGAGTCATAGATGAGAGAACAAACTTTTACGGACTAATACCTATTAACTAAATGGGTTTTATGATAATGGGATCGAATCCTATTTTATGCATTCCTTCACTTGGGCGGTGATGGGATATATTGCTTGGCTTGGGTGATCAGATATACCCCTCTGGCTCAGGAAGTGATCAGATATACCCCTCTGGCTCAGGAAGTGACCAGATATACCCCCCTGGCTCAGGAAGTGACCAGATATACCCCCTCTGGCTCAGGAAGTGACCAGATATACTCCCTCTGGCTCAGGAAGTAACCAGATATACTCCCTCTGGCTCAGGAAGTGAACAGATATACCCCCTTGGCTCAGAAAGTGACCGGATATACCCCCTCTGGCTCTGGAAGTAACCAGATATACTCCCTCTGGCTCAGGAAGTGAACAGATATACCCCCTTGGCTCAGAAAGTGACCGGATATACCCCCTCTGGCTCAGGAAGTAACCAGATATACTCCCTCTGGCTCAGGAAGTGATCAGATATACCCCCCTGGCTCAGGAAGTGATCAGATATACCCCCTGGCTCAGGAAGTGATCAGATATACCCCCCTGGCTCAGGAAGTGATCAAATATACCCTCCTAGCTCAGGAAGTGACCAGATATACCCCCTTGGCTCAGAAAGTGACCGGATATACCCCCTCTGGCTCAGGAAGTGACCAGATATACCCCTTCTGGCTCAGGAAGTGATCAAATATACCCTCCTAGCTCAGGAAGTGACCAGATATACCCCCCTGGCACAGGAAGTGACCAGATATACTCCCTCTGGCTCAGGAAGTGAACAGATATACCCCCTTGGCTCAGGAAGTGACAAGAAATACCCCTCTGGCTCAGGAAGCGATCAGATATACCCCTCTGGCTCAGTAAGTGATCAGATATACCCCCTGGCTCAGGAAGTGACCAGATATACCACCCTGGCTCAGGAAGTGACCAGATATACCTCCCCTGGCTCAGGAAGTGACCAGATATACCCCCCTGGCTCAGGAAGTGACCAGATATACCACCCTGGCTCAGGAAGTGACCAGATATACCCCCCTGGCACAGGAAGTGACCAGATATACCCCCCCTGGCTCAGGAAGTGACCAGATATACCCCCCCTGGCTCAGGAAGTGACCAGATATACCTCCCCTGGCTCAGGAAGTGACCAGATATACCTCCCTGGCTTTGGGTAATTCGTCATCTCCAGGCGAAAAGGAAAAACAAAGCAAGCTTTCTATTTTTTTTTCAAAACATTCACAGTAACCATTAAACGAAACACGAGTGATTAAAAAAAATCAGGTTTAATAAAACAAATTATATATAAAACACGATTAAAACAAACCGCAGGGGATGTGAGGAAACAAAAGAGAAACTGTTACTTTTGATACGTCTGCTTATGTCAGGTTTATATAAGGATCGTCTGCCTATATCAGGTTTATATAAGAAACCTTCTGCCTATATCAGGTTTATGTTATCGTTTGTGGTCAACGTTAAACCAAAAGTCTACTTGCGTGATCATCTTACGTCGGTCATGACAGCCAAGGGTCAGGATTCATCAAAGAATTTACGTGCTCGCTGACGAAACCTGTGCATCTTGTCGTAATCATGGCGGTTTTGTTGCTATTTTTTTTTCCTTTAGCAGTTAGACACACACATGTCTAATTACCAACACACTTACACTGTATTTCTTCACCAGCATTATAGACTTAACAGCATTGTTAGGTGGTGAACACAGACTGTACCACAAGCTGACTGTAGCGGGTAACGATACATAATACATAAGTAAACCACAGCACGAGGTTAGTTTACAGGACTATTTAGTTTACAGGACTAGTTAGTTTACAGGACTAGTTAGTTTACAGGACTAGTTAGTTTACAGGACGAGTTAGTTTACAGGACTAGTTAGTTTACAGGACTAGTTAGTTTACAGGACTAGTTAGTTTACAGGACTAGTTAGTTTACAGGACTAGTTAGTTTACATGACTAGTTAGTTTACAGGACTAGTTAGTTTACAGGACTAGTTAGTTTACAGGACGAGTTAGTTTACAGGACTAGTTTACAGGACGAGTTAGTTTACAGGACTAGTTAGTTTACAGGACTAGTTAGTTTACAGTTATCGGGGGTCCCTGAACCACACAAGATACTTCCTAATGAAAAGTAAAATTTCTGAGGGATTGGAACTTATCCACAAATGAATGTTTCTCGTTGCGCACATTGGAAATATGTTTATCTAACAAGATTCATCGGAAGAGTCATTCTCGTCTCGCATTTTCTCTCTCATCTCCCTCCTTGATTCTTCAGCCTCATCTTTCTGCTGATTCTTCACTTCCTTCTAGCCTTCCACATCTTGCGTCTGCTGATTCGCCTCTTTCTCGAGCCAGATAAAAATGCTGCCGTGAAACAAATTAGGTTTGAAAAGTTTTACAGCAAAATCAACCGGTTGCCGATTTTAGAAAATTCGTTCAGGTTGTCTGCTCGACAATGGCATTTTGTAAAGGTTTGTGCGCGCGCACGTTAACTCTCAACACACGCACACACACACACACACACACACACACACACACACACACACACACACACACACACACACACACACACACACACACACACAATTAGGGGGCCTCGTAGCCTGATGGATAGCGCGCAGGACTCGTAATTCTGTGGCGCGGGTTCGATTCCCGCACGAGGCAGAAACAAATGGGCAAAGTTTCTTTCACCCTGAATGCCCCTGTTACCTAGCAGTAAATAGGTACCTGGGAGTTAGTCAGCTGTCACGGGCTGCTTCCTGGTGTGTGTGTGTGTGTGTGTGTGTGTGTGTGTGTGTGTGTGTGTGTGTGTGTGTGTGTGTGTGTGTGTGTGTGTGTGTGTGTGTTGTGTTAAAAAAAAATAGTAGTTAGTAAACAGTTGATTGACAGTTGAGAGGCGGGCCGAAAGAGCAAAGCTCAATCCCCGCAAACACAACTAGCTGAATACAACTAGGTGAATACACACACACACACACACACACGCACACACACACACACACACACACACACACATACTCATTCTCCCTCATCCTCTCATTCACAAAGAGTGAGAGGCATTAAGGCAGCGTCTGAGATGCTCTCGGACGTAGGTTCGAATCCTCGTCACGGCCCTTGTGGATTTGTTCATTTGATGTATCACGCTAATGTGATTTCTGTGTGCTATGTAAGGAATCGTTCAGAAGCATGTATACCACATATGTAAGACCAATCTTGGAGTATGCGGCCCCAGCATGGAGCCCGTATCTTGTCAAGCACAAGACGAAGCTGGAAAAAGTTCAGAGGTATGCCACTAGGCTAATCCCAGAACTAAGAGGCATGAGTTACGAGGAAAGGCTGAGTGAACTGCACCTCACGTCGCTGGAAGGCAGAAGAGTAATTGGAGACATGATCACCACACACAAAATTCTCAGGTTAATTGAAAGGTAGACAAGGATGGATTATTTAGTACTAATTTATTTAACTATTTAACATGGGGACACAGGTGGAAGTTGAGTACCCAAATGAGCCACAGAGACATTAGAAAGAACTTTTTTAGTGTCAGAGTAGTTAGTAAATGGAATGCACTAAGAAGTGATGTGATGGAGGCTGACTCCATACACAGTTTCTACACCAGTTGATTGACAGTTGAGAGCCTGGACCGAAGTGCCGAAGCTCAACCCCCTCAAGCACAACTAGGTGTGGACAACTAGGTGAGTATTCACAGACAAAAACACACGCATATAAAAAACACAAACACTTAAATACTCACAAACACAAAGAACTACTTGTAGTTTTCAAAACAATACTTTCATTCTAAATAAAATAAAATAATAGTGATGAATATAACATATTCCTTGGCCAATACAGCCAATGGAAAGTTTGTGATTTTTTTTATGAGTGTAAACGTGTATTCGTTGAAAAGGGGGTGTATCTCCGCCGAATACATGTATTTATTTGTATACGTCCAATATGCATGCATGGGGGGGTCCAATATGCACGCAGTGACACCCATTACGCACGCAAGGGCACCCATTACGCACGCAAGGGCACCCATTACGCACGCAAGGGCACCCATTACGCACGCAAAGGCACCCATTACGCACGCAAGGACCCTCAATTCGGATCGCCAGAATGCGAGGGAATTGGGATGAGGTTGAGTAATTTTTTTCCCCATACACTCTTGCTCTTTGGGCTTATACTTGTTTATAGGCTTATAAGACTTACCGTGCTTATATTAGCGTATAAGACTTATTGGGCTTTTAAGACTTTCTCACATTCTGTGAAAATTCTCACGTTCCTTTCCCATCTGCCATGAAAACTTACCCAATCTATTATCATATTCTACTACTCTTTTGTTTAAACAAGTGTGCAGCCACTAAAACCGGTCGACACGACGACAACCTCGTTTCTTGCAGGGTTTTCGTTCGATCCCCCAGTGTTCCGAGTGTCATAAGTATCGTCCCGATCCCAGCTCCAATCTTAATTCCTGTCCTAACCCCTGTCCTAGCTTCTAAACTGTCCTCGTATACCTTCCCGTATGACTATATGTTCTATATAGTCATACGGGCTTAATGTTTTTTCCTCAATTACCTATTTTGCCTCAATTATCTATTTTTCCTCACCTATTATCCTCCTTGTTTAAGGTCTCATTCAGTCAGTAGTTAGGCTTCAGTCTATCACAATTTTTTTGTTTAAATGGGAACTGATTTATGCTAATATGAAGAGTTTCCAAATATTAATCAAATGGTTCGTATCTTGTATTGTCTG
>NC_091169.1:19609301-19646801 GCF_040958095.1 Procambarus clarkii | reverse complement strand
AGCCACAGAGACGTTAGAAAGAACTTTTTCAGTGTCAGAGTAGTTAGCAAATGGAATGCATTAGGAAGTGATGTGGTGGAGGCTGACTCCATTCACAGTTTCAAATGTAGATATGATAGAGCCCAATAGGCTCAGGAATCTGTACACCAGTTGATTGACGGTTGAGAGGCGGGACCAAAGAGCCAGAGCTCAACCCCCGCAAGCACAATTAGGTGAGTACAATTAGGTGAGTACATACACACACACATACACACACACACACACACACACACACACACACACACACACACACACACACACACACACACACACACACACACACACATACACACACACATACACACACACATACACACACACATACACACACACACAACATAAACACTTATACACACACACACAACATAAACACTTATACGCACACACACAACATAAACACTTATACACACACACACAACATAAACACTTATACACACACACACAACATAAACACTTATACACACACACACAACATAAACACTTATACACACACACACAACATAAACACTTATACACACACACACAACATAAACACTTATACACAAACACACATACACACACACATACACACACACACACACACACACACACACACACACACACACACACACACACACACACACACACATACACACACACACACACACACACACACATACACACACACACACACACACACACACACACACACACACACACACACACACATACACACACACACACACACACACACACACACACACACACACACATACACACACACATACACACACACACACACACACACACACACACACACACACACACACACACACACACACACACACAACACTGAATAACCTAACCATTTCCCTCCCTCCCTAAACCCTTCATCACCAACCCAAAACCGTACCAAGTTCGTCTCTCACTCCAGCACAGACTTGAACTTTACAGAGCACTCTATCCATCAAGTTCCAGGCCGCATCTATAGCACAAACTCCCACTTGGAACTTTTCCCTTCTGCCTTGTTGGCCGCCGACAACGGGGGACAATTTTCTGGCCAAGGTTCATCTCCCTCAGGAAATTATACCTTGTTTTGGAGAAAGGGCGAGTGGGAGGGAAACAGGTGATGCTGAGGCAGCTCAGGTGATGCTGTGGCCGCTCAGGTGATGCAGAGGGACGACTGGTGATGCTGTGGCAGCTCAGGTGATGCTGAGGGACGACTGGTGATGCTGAGGTAGCTCAGGTGATGCTGTGGTAGAGCAGATGATGCTGTGGCCGCTCAGGTGATGCTGTGGCAGCTTAGGTGATGCTGTGGCTGCTCAGGTGATGCTGTGGTAGAGGAGATGATGCTGAGGCAGCTCAGGTGATGCTGTGGCTGCTCAGGTGATGCTGTGGCTGCTCAGGTGATGCTGTGGTAGAGCAGATGATGCTGAGGCAGCTCAGGTGATGCTGTGGCTGCTAAGGTGATGCTGTGGCTGCTCAGGTGATACTGTGGTAGAGCAGATGATGCTGAGGCAGCTCAGGTGATGCTGTGGCTGCTCAGGTGATGCTGTGGCTGCTCAGGTGATGCTGTGGCAGCTCAGGTGATGCTGAGGGACGACAGGGGATGCTGAGGTAGCTCCTGTGATGCTGTGGTAGAGCAGATGATGCTGAGGCAGCTCAGGTGATGCTGTGGCAGCTCAGGTGATGCTGTGGTAGAACAGATGATGCTAAGGTAAAGCAGGTGATGCTGAGGGACGACAGGTGATGCTGAGATAACTCAGGTGATGCTGAGGGACGACAGGCGATCCTGAAGGATAACAGGCGATGCTCAAGATCGTATGGTGCCGGGTGGCACCATAACAAAGGTGCTTAAGAGATCTATGACGTTGTATAGAGACCTACGACTTTGTAGAGACACCTACGACGTTAAGACGCTGGACCAAACCAGACTCCCTGTAACGTGATGGGAAAAGTTAGCGACGTGAAATTGATCGTTTACAAGTTTGTGAAGGTCCTGTGAAAATAACCAGGTGGAGCAGTTAGCCAGACGGTATTTGTTTACCTACACTTAGGAACGCCTACTGAGCGGTCCTTGTATCTCTCTCAGCGGTATATTACGGTATATTGTATCTCCATTCAGCGGTATATCAATGAAATGATATACCACTCTGATAAGGAAAATAAACCACTACATATTGAAAGTCTCGAAATTACTTGACTAGACTGGTCATTCAGTTACTAAAAACCTATATTTTTGCCTATTTCCGTAAGCAAAGACCTATTTCCTATTTCCGTAGGTAAAGACCTATTTCCTATTTCCGTAGGCAAAGACCTATTTCCTATTTCCGTAGGCAAAGACCTATTTCCTATTTCCGTAGGCAATGACCTACGGAAATAAGCTGAGATCAGGAAGTGGAACTGGGCTGTAGTTGGTCCCAAGGTACAGTAAAGATGTAAGGGGCTGTATAAACATTGTTTTTATTTTCTACCACAGACGTGGCCAGACATTTACAATGCTAACCAGCATATATATATACATTTTCTTCTGTCCTCCATGGACAGGGTTAGAGATCTGTTAAACATATAGTTCAGTGATTTACTGAACAATCGTAGTGCTTCTATAAAATGCTAATCTAACCTACTACCTTTAAGCACTGGAAGGTTCGCTTCGATGCTGTTATTGGGCCTTCTCCCTGTTAGACTTAAGGAGGTGGCTCCTTGGCCAAACCTAAGATGGCATCCACAATAGTTTCGTATCTCCCGGGAACCTATTTACGTGCTAGGCACACAAAGGCATCAGGTAATGCCTGGAACCTTCTCTGTCCTGCCTCGCAAATCGAACCCGGGACCATTGACTTGAGAGCCAGCTGCACTAGCCACTATCCAACAGAATCATGCGAGTCTTGAACATAGATGAAACCCGTCTTAAACAAGATTAAATGAAACAAGTAATAAATAATGACTTGATGAAAGAGGTCAAGCAATAGGTCACACATTAACTATTACTCATCCCATTACTGCAGGAATAATAGGCAATGGGGCTATTATACCCGGTGGTATTACTGAAGCTCCCCCCCTTCAACCCCCAACCCACCGTGTCAGTAGCACCATTAGGAGTCCTCCGTAAAAAATGCAATGATTTACTCTAACCAAAAAGCATCAGAAACTAACCAACTCACCTAGTCTACTAGAGCTTATATTCATTGTTAGCTAATACTCAATTATACTTAATTAAACTTAGCCTTGGGGGTTGAAGGGGAATCATGTAAAATCCCGTCTCCCATAATGTAATGGAATGCCATTAACCGCAACAACTCACAGTGCCCATTGACGCATCTGTTATCTCTAATTCATCAAATATGAGTCTTAGTTCAAGTTGCGTAATCAAAGTATGTTGCGGTCGAACAGTGAGAATCATCGTGTGATCTTCAAGATAACACACTCAATTATCAGCTTGATCACGCACTCAATTATCAGCTTGACTACACACTCAATTATAAGCTTGATTGCATACTCAATCATCAGTTTGATTACACTCCGGCTACGTGTATGATTACACACCTGTTATAGGCGCTTGATTACATATCTGTTACAGGCTTGATTACACACACGTTACGTTTCTAATTAATCACCTGTGTAAACTTTATTGAGTGCATGCCACATATACGAAAACACCTGCATCAGTTTCCAAATGACACATATTTTGTACGTGAATACACACCTGTTGCATACTTGATTCAATGCGTATTGATTATACATAAGCTACGCGGCTCATTGCGTATATTATCGCCTTGCTTGATTGCTAATCCTTAACTGTTTGATTTCACAGCCCAATTGTCCTTAATTACAGTATTACATGCATGGTTGCATTTTTGGCGCAATGGAACGATTACAGAACTGAGCCTCGTGTATGTTCCTTTGAATTAATTATCAAAAGAAGGCGCAAAGACTACATAGCACCGTCTTGTTCATTTGAAGATGATTAAAGATACCTTTGAAGATGATTAAACATGTTTCTGAAGATGATTTAAAACGCTGTAGAAGATGATTGAAAATGCCTTTGAAGATTAAAAATGCTTTTGAGGATGATTAGAAATACTTTTCAAGATGATTAGAAATACTTTTCAAGATGATTAGAAATATTTTTCATGATGATTTAAAATACTTTTCAAGATGATTAAAAATACTTTTCAAGATTAAAAATACTTTTCAAGATTAAAAATACTTTTCAAGATTAAAAATACTTTTCATGATTAAAAATACTTTTCATGATTAAAAATACTTTTCAAGATGATTAAAAATACTTTTCAAGATGATTTAAAATACTTTTCAAGATGATTAAAAATACTTTTCATGATTAAAAATACTTTTCAAGATAAAAAATACTTTTCAAGATAAAAAATACTTTTCAAGATGATTAAAAATACTTTTCAAGATGATTTAAAATACATTTCAAGACAGCCAAACATTTTTATAATCCTTTCTCAATTATCATTAAAAATAAATACTTATACTATTTACGAATTTATCCATTGATCTCTGAGTGAGAATTCAACGCCAGAGAGAGTCAAGAATAGTTTTTTACAATTCAGATGAATGTAAATAAAAGCATATGATTAGACTAAAATGTAAAAGTTACAATACCGAGGTTGTAAATTAGACTCCGAAGCCACAAGTCTGAAAATAAAGTAACTGAGGACCTTTCGGTCCGTCTCGGACCATTCAAGTCGTGGAAGGTGTCATGTCAAAAAATGTAGAGCACTTTTTACCCCAAATTATTCAACTGTTATGCATGTCAAACCTCACATTTGTAGGAACGTAATGACATGTTTATGATATATATATATATATATATATATATATATATATATATATATATATATATATATATATATATATATATATGTCGTACCTAGTAGCCAGAATGCACTTCTGAGCCTACTATGCAAGGCCCGATTTGCCTAATAAGCCAAGTTTTCCTAAATTAATATATTTTCTTTAATTTTTTCTTATGAAATGATAAAGCTAACCATTTCATTATGTATGAAGTCAATTTTTTTTTATTGGAGTTCAAATTAACGTAGATATATGACCGAACCTAACCAACCCTACCTAACCTAACCTAACCTATCTTTATAGGCTAGGTTAGGTTAGGTAGCCAAAAAAGTTAGATTAGGTTAGGTTAGGTAGGTTAGGTAGTCGAAAAACAATTAATTCATGAAAATTTGGCTTATTAGGCAAATCGGGCCTTGCATAGTAGGCTGAGAAGTGCGTTCTGGCTACTAGGTACGACATATATATATATATATATATATATATATATATATATATATATATATATATATATATATATATATATATATATCTCATGCTGTTACTCTCTCACTTTCACTCTACCTCGGGGGGGAAAGACCTTCATCCTAACAACAGCCAATAACATATTCTGGACACTCTTGATCAGAGCCAAACTTGAAGGACGAGTTTGACCGAGAAACAAGTTTAGAGTAAAAAAAAAAAAGCGTAAAGGCTCTCTCCCTACTCTCGTGTAATCCCTGGTTATAAGAGGGCTGCGGTTACTGTAGCCGTTGTATCTACCAGCAGGGACACTACAGCTTCTACCGCTGAGAAGGAAGAGGAAAGGAGAGAAAGGGAAGGAAGGAAGGGAGGAGGAGGGAGGGAAGAAATTATCAGGGGAAGGGGGTAAGCGCCAAGCCATTACGATTCTATAAGCACTTGGATGGGGTCAGGATAATAATTTTGGGATGGGACGGGGGGTGTGGAGATGTGGAAAGGGAAGGATAGAAAGGGGGATAATGAGGGGAAAAGTGATGGAGAGGAAAACGATGAGGGAGAAAGTGATGGAGTAAAAACCGATGGAGTACAAACCGATGGAGTACAAAGCGATGGAGGAGAAAACGATGAAGCAGAAAGCAATGAAAGAAGAGAGACAGTGAGAGAAGAGATACAAGCATGAGGGAGAAAGGAGAGAACAAGCGGAGGAAGCACAAAAAGAGATAATAATAATAATAATAACCAAATACATTAAAGCGAGGGGTCTCCAAAGAGAGAGAGAGTGAGAAAGAAAGAGAGAGAGAATATAAGCACCGGACAATAAATATTCAGAAAGTGCTCATAAACGGATAAACTTGGGGAACAAAGGACGAACAGAGAGGAAGCAAATCATTCACTGAAAACCGAAGAAATATAATTCAAGAGAAAGATGGGAGACTCGAGAAACCCAATGAAGCGAGGAAATGGAGGAAAGAAGAAGGAATATATGTCATTGGCAACAAGGGAAGCCAAATATATGATAACGTGACCTGGAAGGAAGCCAAAATGAAGTAACGAGACCTGGAAGGAAGCCAAAATGAAGTAACGAGACCTGGAAGGAAGCCAAAATGAAGTAACGAGACCTGGAAGGAAGACAAAATGGGGTAAAGAGACCTAGAAGGAAGTCAAAATGATGGAGTAACGAGACATAGAAGTCAAAATGGAGTAACGTGACCTGGAAGCCAAATATATGATAACGTGACCTGGTAGGAAGCCAAAAATGGGGCTAACGAGACCTGGAGGTAAGCCACATATGTGATAACGGAAGCTTAAATGATGCCAAATCTATGATAACGAAACCTAAAAATGAAGCCAAATGTATGATAAAGGGACAAAGGAAGAATTGGAAAGGAAGAAGGAGTAGGTAGAAGAGCAGACTAAGTGTGTGAAGGGAAGAGTAGTGTGTGTGTGTGTGTGTGAGGTCAGTGTAGTGTGTGTGAGAGGGGACTGTAGAGTGTGAGAGGTGGGTAGAGGTGGAAGAGCGGAAAGTAAAAGTAAAGTGTTTACAAGTGAGTGAGAGAGAGAGAGAGAGAGAGAGAGAGAGAGAGAGAGAGAGAGAGAGAGAGAGAGAGAGAGAGAGAGAGAGAGATAGAGAGAGGGAGAGAGAGAGAGAGAGAGAGAGAGAGAGAGAGAGAGAGAGAGAGAGAGAGAGAGAGAGAGAGAGAGAGAGAGAGAGAGAGAGAGAGAGAGGGAAGTGTTAGCGAGAACCACTCACTCTTGCAGGCTGGGACGCTGCTGCCAAATTTTAATCACTAAATTCCAGGGTGGTGCCCTCTTCCTTTTCCCCAATCTTCTTCTCTCCTCCATCTCCTCTCTTCTCTGCTCCCTCCCTTTGTCTTCTTCTTATCCCTCAACCCGCGTGTCTCTCCACGTTTCTTCTTCTCTACGCTTTCTCTCATCTACTTCTTCATGTCTCCAATTCTCATTCCTCTTTAAGCATTCAGTCTATTTTCTTGCTTCCCCTTTCAATTCTTTCTGTTCAATCTTTTTCCCTTTATTTCTTCCTGTATTCCACTGTTTATTTTTGGATTTCATTCCTCTCTTTCTGCATTCACGCTCCATTTATACATTGCATTTGCTTCCTCTCTCTCCTTTATTTGCTAGTATGTCATGCTCGTCCCCTTCACTGTTTCTCACTCACTCTCACTTGTCTCCTGTTTCTCCTACCCCGGCCTCTCACTCTGGTGCCCCTTTGTATCCCTTTCCCTTTACTACATCTTTATTCCTCCTCCTCCTCCTCCTGCTCATTCTTACTACACCACACCTCTACTCTGTTGCTATTCCTCATCGTATCACTTGTTCCTACTTCTTCTTCTATCTTCCCTCCTCCCTTTTCCTTGTTAATCTTCTCCTCTTTGTTCTTCTGCTTAAATTCTTCCTAAGTTTATCATCTTCCCTATCCCTCACATCTTGGCCTTCCTCTACCTCCTTGGCCTATTTTCTTTCCTTGTTGTCTTCCTCTCTTGCTTTTCTTCTGTTTCCACATGTTCCTAGCTTTCCATCTATTTCTCCTCCACCTCCTATTCGTTAACATCTCTTCCTTTTTTCCATACACATTTTCTTCCTCTCATACACATCTTCCTCTTTATATACATCTACCACCACCTCCTCCTCCTCTTTCCCATACACCTTTCCCTCCTCCACATTACACCTCGTCCTCCTTCTCTTCCTTATATATACCTTTTCCTTCTCCTCGTCCTCATACAACCATTTCTCCTCTTAGCAACATACCTCTTCCTTCTCTTTCTGCACCCCTTTCTCGTCCTTATATACCACTTCGTCCTTCTTATACACCTCCATCTACTTATACACTTTCTCCTCCCCCTCTAAAGACATACCTGCTCCTCATACATCTCCTTATACTCGCCCTCCTTATACTCACCTCCTCCTGATGCTCGTACCGTGCCTTCCACGCCTCGTTGACCGCCACCACCTGGCTTCCATTATTTACAAACAGAGCAGCAGCCTCTGGTGCTAACAAGCTCAGCTGACAAGAAAACCTTCGATATTTCTTATTTTGTGAGGAAAGTTTATAGATTGAGCTCTTGGTGCCTGGTCGTCCATCTCGTATAAGTGTGTGAGTGTGTGTGTGTGTGTGTGTGTGTGTGTGTGTGTGTGTGTGTGTGTGTGTGTGTGTGTGTGTGTGTGTGTGTGTGTGTGCGCGCGCGTGTGTGTGTGTGTGTGTGTGTGTGTGTGTGTGTGTACTCACCTATTTGTGCTTGCAGGATCGAGCGTTGGCTCTTGAATCCCGCCTTTCTCGCCATCGGCTGTTTAAATCAATGGTTTCTGTCATTCTCTATCATCTCTAGTTTTAAAGCTATGGATAGGGTTTACTTCCACAACCTGTTCCTTCAGTTCATTACATTTCACCACTACTCTCACGCTAAAAGAAAACTTTCTAACATCTCTGACTCCTCTGAGTTTCCAGCTTTCACCCCATGTCCCCTCGTTCTGTTGCTATTTCATGTGAACATTTCGTCTATTTCCACTCTTTCAATTCCCCTAAGTATTTTGTATGTTGCTATCATATCTTCCCGCTCCCTCCTTTTCTTCAAACATCGTCACTTTTGCCTGTGTGTGTGTGTGTGTGTGTGTGTGTGTGTGTGTGTGTGTGTGTGTGTGTGTGTGTGTGTGTGTGTGTGTGTGTGTGTGTATGTGTACTCACCTTGTTGTGCTTGCTGGGCTTGAGCTTTGGCTCTTTGGTCCCGCCTCTCAACTAGTACGCCATAACCAAAGAAAACGCACCCCATGAATAAACTGCATTGTACACTGTGTGTGTGTGTGTGTGTGTGTGTGTGTGTGTTTGTCTTTAGCGTAGACACATCTGCCACACAGCGGAATGTAAACTCGGAAGGAAAATAAGAGAAAGAGAGGAAGGAAACCAGCGTGTGAGCACAAACACATAGCGAGACTAACATCAGCGGGAAAGCAGAAAACACTACATTTGGTATTCATAGAAAGCGCTACACTAGAGGTAAACAAAATATTCATGAAGAACAGACTGGATGTTCATCAGGTGCAAACAGGTGTTCCTAAGAAGGAAAAGAATAATTTGATTTCAGACAAGATATGAATATTCATATCTATCAGAAGCAAACAAGGTGTCCAACAGTAGAAAGGAAGAATTTCACACTAAGAGCAAACAATATATCTATTAGAAACAACCACAATATCAATCAGAAAGACAACAAAAATGTCCGTATTTGGCAAAAAAGGTGTCCACAGAGAAGAAAGAATTTTACCAAAAGCAAGCAAGAAGTCAATTAGATTCAAACAAGACATGGGGACAGAGTAAAAGATATATTTTTGAAGTAAAGAAAATTGTAACCTATTATCTAGGCCAATTCGTTAACAATGAGTATATTTCTCCAATATATATTAGTTTCAGTAATAAAATGTATGTCATGTATGTTTAAATTTACGTATTTTGTTAGGTAGAAATATATTTATGTAATACACTTAAATGTATTTCTAACAAGTCCAAGAAACCAAGTCCATTTATAAATGGAATAAATTTGTAATTATAATTTTCGTATTTTGCCGAATATTGTACCTTATTATTTATATGAAAAATATTTAGTAAATAAAATATGGGTAGCATTCGCCGTAGACTTTTTATAAAGATTCTCTCTGCTTTAGTATCAGTTACTTTATTCACTCTCATATTCTTGAGGCATCTCCATACCATTCATCCTCTCAACCAATACGTGTCATTTTGTACGCAATACGCCTCAACATACAAAAATAAGGAATAATACGAAAAGTAGCCGATTACATATACATATCTACGTTTTCTATGAGCAGGATGATTAAGCTAGATATGTAGCGTTCGTGCATTTTAATACCCCATGTTTTGTACGTTGTGACAAATAAAGAAAATGTGACGCACCCCACGTTAGCCAGTACAAGTTAGTGATCACATACGAAGGAAGTGAAGACTGTATGTTAATCAAATCAAATTACAGTCCCCCAAAAAAGATTTATCCCGTGGCGCAGTGGTAAAACACCCGCCAGGTGCTTTCCCGAGTGCTTTGGCCTAGGTTCGCATCCTGCCCGGGAAGAATTGACTGGGCACAAATCCTCTGTTCACCCAGCAGTGAATAGGGTACCTGGTTGTTAAACGATTTGGCGGGTCGTATTCCGGGGAAATATATATATATATATATATATATATATATATATATATATATATATATATATATATATATATATATATATATATATATATATATATATATATATGTATATATGTATATATATGTATATATATCTATATATATATATATGTATATATGTCGTACCTAGTAGCCAGAACTCACTTCTCAGCCTACTATGCAAGGCCCGATTTGCCTAATAAGCCAAGTTTTCCTGAATTAATATATTTTCTCTAATTGTTTTCTTATGAAATGATAAAGCTACCCATTTCATTATGTATGAGGTCAATTTTTTTTTATTTGAGTTAAAATTAACGTAGATATGTGACCGAACCTAACCAACCCTACCTAACCTAACCTATCTTTATAGGTTAGGTTAGGTTAGGTAGCCGAAAAAGTTAGGTTAGGTTAGGTTAGGTAGGTTAGGTGGTCGAAAAACAATTAATTCATGAAAACTTGGCTTATTAGGCAAATCAGGCCTTGCATAGTAGGCTGAGAAGTGCGTTCTGGCTACTAGGTACGACATATATATATATATATATATATATATATATATATATATATATATATATATATATATATATATATATATATATATATATATATATATTTTTTTTTTTTTACCTGATTTTTAGAAACATTATGGATATTATGCTCATTTGTAGACGATGAGCACTTAATGGGCTGGTTGAAGTGCTCTTTGCGAAGGACAAATTTTACCCCATCTAGTTACCGGCCATACAGGATAGAGCTTAATCGTTCTGATCGAGTGCCTCAACCATTATTTCCACAATGCTACGATTTCGGTAGAGATTATAAAGGCATATAGCGACATTTTACAAATATGCTCTTTGAGACAATATAATAATGAAAATTAACGTTAACTACTAATTTTGGTAACAAAGAAGAAACTCGCAGGTGAAAATTTAATAATTTCACTAATTAGCATATTTTATTGCTCTTTGTGAGTGTACTGAATGAGAGTTAAAATTGTTTCTGGTAAATATATTTTGAAAAGTTACCCTTATCGCTTTCAGGAGAAACTGCTAAGCCAGAACGATTATATAGCACTTGATTGGCCACTTGAGCTCCAATGGTCCAAGTGCCCAACCACTTAGGCTATCGGGGGATCGAACACCGAACTGCAAGAAGAGAGAAGCCTCCGCTTTATCGACGACTCCAAGTCGGGTATCTGGGGAAAAATAGCTCCTATAATATTTCCAGGATAATTGAACACAACGTTATTTAAAATTCCCAACAAAAGTTTACGAAAGATTTTCAACTTGTTTCCTGGAGAGCCACAAGAGGAAGAGACAGGCGCGGCAGCTCATATTATCCCTCGCTACTATGTACAATGTTTGACATCTACCTGTATTTCACGTGATAAAAAGCAGGTTTAGTAGTTTTGTCCTAATATTCTGAGAATAACTGGCTTGGTCACAGGAGTTTTGTCCTAATATTCTGAGAATAACTGGCTTGGTCACAGGAGTTTTGTCCTAATATTCTGAGAATAACTGGATTGGTCACAATAGTTTTGTCCTAATATTCTGAGAATAACTGGATTGGTCACCTCAAGCCGCTTGTGCAGCAAAATGAACAGCTGAAGGCATTTTCTAACATTACTGACCAATAAGACACTACAAGCTGTAGTAGGTAAACCCCGAAAGGAATCCAGTTGGGCTTGGTAAACCCTTGAATGAGATCCACTCGCGTTTGGTAAACCCAAGGAGGAAGCCCAGATGACTCTTGATAAACCGAAGCAGGAAACCCAAATACCAGGAAAACCGGCTCCGGTTATTGCAAAGACGGTCAACATGACCTTGAGCGTTATGAGAGTTCGATAAACAGCCGTATAACAAACCTCGGATAATTCGGTTTATCTGTCATTAGACCACGTGACTGCTTATTGAGGTAAGCAGTTAGTTAGTCCCAATAACGTTGATGAAAATTAGACCCACAACCCACATAATTGAAAATAAAAGATGTGACGAGGTTTCGGTCCTTCCTGGACTGTTATACATGTCTTAAAAACGGTCCATGATGGACCGAAATGTATAGTCGCTTCCTTTTCTCCTGAGATCTGAAGGTTGGGTTTCCTTGAAGTCAACAGGTACTACTTTCTAAAGTGATTTGGTCATATGATAACAGCTTCGAATTGCCAGTAATACTATATAGGTATGTTGATCTTTTCTGCTACTTCACCGCAGATATTCCTGCCCAGAACTCAGTATCCACGATTACCGTCATCCACTTGGATATTGCGTCCACTGAGTATTGGCGTAAGGCACTGCACACTGACGCCAGATTCATCAGTAAGCAAGCTTGCGTCTGCGGTCTTCACTGCTTCCGAGGCCAATACGATTTATCTAAGTTCACCTAAACAAGACAATTGTATTGGTCCTTGCTCGTCTTAACTGCTAGCTTCCAATTGTTTATTTTACTGCTGCTGGTGTTCCAGAGGTCTTGCTGTTTCAGTGATGTTGTTGCTCGTGCTCAATGGTATTTCTAGGTGTTCTATTTGTGTTATTGGTGCTCCAGTGGGGAATTGAATTTTTCCCCCTAGTGGCGCTAACCCTTCTCCATTGACACTGGTGATTACATAGTTGTCCATTGATGGTATTGTAGCTGCTCAGGTAGTGATTGTGTGGTGGTGAAGCAGTAGTGTTGCACCATCAACAACCCCAGAATGGTTGATTGTGTTCCAGTGGTAACTTTATTGTATTCCAACGGTGGCGTTATTGTTGATGAAACAAAGGTAGTGGTGATGATGCTGAAGTTTCAGCAGTGGTGGAATTGCTTATTTTTCAGTGGTGTTACCCTATGGGGCTTGAGTAGTTTTTATTCCTATGGTGATCACAGTCCTTCGCTAGTGTTTCTGGTGCTCCATAGTGGTGCTTGTGCTCCAGAATATTTGGTACCTACAGTGGTGCTCCATGTGAATGAGTAAAACTTCTGACTTCACCTGTGTAGATTGTTTAAGCTTAGAAGCTAAAAAAGTTATTAAACATTCTAGCTACGCCAGTGGGAGTGCCTGAGGTAGTGAACTGAAGAAACCAAGTATTTACGCAAGAGCTTAAACTACACGGGAATATAATGGTGTGGTGCTCTGAATACGCTCATTAATATATATATATATTTTTTTTTCTCTCTCTCTCTCTTTCACTCACACACACATATACAGTGTGTGTGTGTGTGTGTGTGTGTGTGTGTGTGTGTGTGTGTGTGTGTCTGTAAATCACGAATAAATTTACACGTGACGAATAATGTGAAAACATTTAACCAGGAAGAAAAAATAGAAGTAGAATGGACTTTGAACGATTTCGTGTTTAAACAACATATTCCTTTTTTACTCTGTGGGTAAATATTTTCACATTATTCATCACTTGTTAATTTTCCCGTGATTTACATGCATGTGAGTGTACTCACCTAGTTGTGGTTGCGGCGGTTGAGCTCTGGCTCTTTGGTTCCGCCTCTCAACTGTCGTATTGTGTGAAAGTGTCTATTCCAGGGTGGACACCAGAAGGGAAGAATGGGGAAAAGGGATGAATGGGGAAAGGGAACAATCAGGGGAAAATGCCAAGCCATTATAGCACTTGGAAGGGGTCAGAATAAGGATTTGGGATGTGACGGGGGACAGGGAAGGAATGGTGCCCAACCATTAAAAAATGGGGGAGAGGAAGGGGGGGGGGGGGAGGGAGGGTAGAGAGATGTGTGAGTGGGGAGGGAAAGATGTAGGGAGAGGGAGAAGGAAGAGGGGTAGAATCCAGGGTGGGGGAGAAGAGTCAGACTGTTCCGGGCACCGCCGGGTACCCTGTCCAGTATGCCCATCACTTGGAAGGGATAACAAGACTATACGGAGATAAGGATAAGGAGATAAGTTGAGTTGGATAATCAGAGTTGGCAACACAGAATTATAATGCTCCACAGAAGAGCAAAACGCTCCAGAAATAAAGCCCCACAGGCTGTGGTTGCGAGACTTCGAAGAGACTGGCATTAAAGTCATATATATAATGCAGCAAACCATATATATAATGCAGAAACGTCGGCTTCACTTGCCACAAACACAGGTGAAATTTTCCCACGGCCGTGTTTACAGAGGTTAAACAGAATTTTGTTGACGGATTAGAGACATTGCAACGTGTTCTATTTTCCACACAGGGAGAAGTTTACAGCGTGCTCTACTTACATTTTACAGAGTTTACAACGCGTTCTCATTATTGTTTAAGAATACACAACGTATTCTGCTAATAGTTTACAGAAGTACAAGTTCTATTAACAATTTAGGGAGGTTACAAGGTGTTCTATTAACAGTTTAGGACGGTTAAAACGTGCTCTATTTTCTCTATTTTAAATTAATAGTGCAAATAAAGTTCCATTACTAATAGAAAAAAATTGAGTTATAGTAATAATAGAGAACAATAGAGTTCTAGTACTCTATTTTTAAACGGGGGGGGGGGGGGGTTATTTAGAAAACAGACATAGGTTTTCTAATACTCTTCAGTATTTGCTATAATCAATTCACGTGCTTAGTATTGATCTTTCAAAATCAAAGCCAGATAGCGTCAAATTCTGTATGACGGATAAAAAGGATACAATAAAGAGAAAGCTTAAGCCACTATGACTATATAGCACAAGGAAGGGACACAAAGACAGGCTAGGAGCTGGGATACGAGGACAGGCAAGGAGCTGGGATACGAGGACAGGCAAGGAGCTGGGATACGAGAACAGGCTAGGAGCTGGGATACGAGGACAGGCTAGGGGCTGGGATACGAGGACAGGCTAGGGGCTGGGATACGAGGACAGGCTAGGAGCTGGGATACGAGGACAGGCTAGGGGCTGGGATACGAGGACAGGCTAGGGGCTGGGATACGAGGACAGGCTATCCCTGCAAACACAAACCGAAACTGTCTCCATTTTCCGCTTGTTACAACTTGTAATAAAGTTGTTACATCTTGGCTTAACGTGTTTATGACGTATTAGAACGTTGTTACAACTTGCTATATTGGTTGTTATAACTGATTAGGAGGTGTTAAAACTTGTTCGAACGTTGTACCAACGTCGTAGTTTCGGTGTGTGTTTGGCGGGTAGGAGCTGGGATACAAGGACAGGCAAGGAGCTGGGATACGAGGACAGGCTAGGGGCTGGGATAAAGGAACGAACGGAAAAAAAGGAATGACCTTCAACCTCTCGGATACACGGGACTCGAACAACGACCTCACAAGAAGCGAGGACGTAGCTGCACCACCTAAAAAGTCTGAAGTTCTCCCTGTTTCGTAGGTGTCATGCTTAATAGCAATTTAATTATGCAATTTGCCCTGACCGCCAGGTATGATGACCAGCTGGGTGGTTGAGGTCGGGAATATGGAGCAACAACACGAGGTCAATAACACGAGGTCAATAACACGAGGTCAACAACACGAGGTCAACAACACGAGGTCAACAACACGAGGTCAACAACACGGGGTCAACAACACGGGGTCAGCAACACGGGGTCAGCAACACGGGGTCAGCAACACGGGGTCAGCAACACGGGGTCAGCAACACGAGGTCAACAACACGAGGTCAACAACACGGGGTCAACAACACGGGGTCAGCAACACGGGGTCAGCAACACGGGGTCAGCAACACGGGGTCAACAACACGGGGTCAACAACACGGGGTCAACAACACGAGGTCAACAACACGAGGTCAACAACACGGGGTCAGCAACACGGGGTCAGCAACACGGGGTCAACAACACGGGGTCAACAACACGGGGTCAGCAACACGGGGTCAGCAACACAGATAACTCAGCTGCTGTCATAAAAAAAACAATCGTGAAATTTACCTGACCCGCCAAATGTGTTCTGGAAATGAGTCAGTTTTGGTGCTAGTGTTATTCACGTGTCAAAGGCGAGTGTGGGTGTGGGTATACTCACTTATTTGTGCCTGCAGGATCGAGCTCTAGCTTCTGGACCCCGATTTTTTAGCGGGATCCAAGTGTCTACTCACCTAGTTGTACTCACCTTGTTGTGCTTGCGGGGGTTGAGCTCTTTGGTCTGCCTTTCAAATGTCAATCAACTGGTGTACAGATTCCTGAGCCTACTGGGCTCTATCATATCTACATTTGAAGCTGTGTATGGAGTCAGCCTCCACCACATCACTGTCTAATGCATTCCATCCGTTAACTACTCTGACACTGAAAAAGTTCCTTCTAACGTCTCTGTGGCTCATGTGGGTACTCAGTTTCCACCTGTGTCCCCTTGTTCGCGTCCCACCAGTGTTGAATAGTTTATCCTTGTTTACCCGGTCAACTCCTCTGAGGATTTTGTAGGTTGTGATCATGTCTCCCCTTACTCTTCTGTCTTCCAGTGTCGTAAGGTGCATTTCCCAACAGCCTTACCTCGTAACTTATGCCTCTTAGTTCTGGGACTAGTCTAGTGGCATACCTTTGTATTCACCTAGTTGTATTCACCTAATTGTGTTTGCGGGGATTGAGCTTTGCTCTTTCGGCCCGCCTCTCAACTGTCAATCAACTATTTACTAACTACTTTTTTTTCACACCACACACACACACACACACACACACACACACCAGGAAGCAGCCCATGACAGCTGACTAACTCCCAGGTACCTATTTACTGCTAGGTAACAGGGGCATTCAGGGTGAAAGAAACTTCCTCAGCCACTTTGTGTGTGTGTGTGTGTGTGTGTGTGTGTGTGTGTGTGTGTGTGTGTGTGTGTGTGTGTGTGTGTGTGTGTGTGTTTGTTTCTGTGTGTATTTACCTAGTTGTATTTACCTAGTTGTGCTTGCGGGGTTGAGCTCTGCTCTTTCGGCCCACCTCTCAACTGTCAATCAATCCACTGTTAATAACTACTTTTTTATTTCACACACACACACACACACACACACACACACACACACATACACACACATCCACACACACACACACACACACACACACACACACACACACACACACACACACACACACACACACACACACACACACACATACACACACACACATACACACACACACACCCCAGGAAGCAGCCCATAGCAGCCGTCTAACTCACAGGTACCTATTTACTGCTAGGTACCAAGGGCATCAGGGGTATAGGAAACTCTGCCCATTTGTTTTTCAGCCGGCTACCGGGATCGAACCTTGGTCCCAAGGTTCATGAGTATAGAGCGCTGTCCACTCAGCCAGCCAGCCCCATCCCCGTATAGTGTGTGATTGTGTGTGATTTGAAGCTAGATTTTCTAGTTACCTCTTGAAAATGTCCACGATTGTTCCCGGAACCAAAGTCCTGAGTACTAGTGAATCTGAATCATCGATAAATACCAAATACTGAGTATCCTGATTGCGCAATTTGTTTTTTTTCGATCAAGAAAGCGTGGCAAGTGGTAGCATAACTTCCGAGCAAAAGAAAATGGGACCACGAGTTGAAAAAAAAAAATAAGTTTCGAACTTAATGTTTCGAACTCTTCCACTACGTTGCGAACCACTTATTTACACTCGGTGAACAAAAATACGAGATCGAACCCTGTAATATACAATGCCGTCGCTGTAACGACCGCCTCGTCAATACACCGACATATGGGATGTCCTCATATCCCACATCCCCTCGTCCTCATGTCCCAGCTCCCTCATATCCATTTCCAGTGTTGTGGTCTCATATATCTACACAGATCCAAGAAAACAAAAAACTTAATCTAAAATTCTGGAAATACGTCTGAACTCGCGCTAATCCGCCTCACGCTAATCTCTCTTGCCAGATTTATCACTTCCCTCGTTACTGAACCGAGTTATTCTGTTAATTTTGGGAAGAGGGCCACTCAAGAGTCAGTTGGGATATTTTCCCCTAAAGTGGGGTGGTATTATCTGAGACCTTTAGCTCACAAGTCCATATGGTATTCATTCCCTAAGACTTTAAGTTCACAAGCGCGTGGGATATTTGAAGATCTTCTACTCATATGGCCAGAAACGTTTGAGTAGAGGCTCTGGGGTATGCCCAGAGACTCAGAAAGCAGGTACTTGATTCTTCAGGGGACTGCCTGGTTCCTGGTTGGTTCCTTAAGAATGCCTAATGTTCAGTTCTTTCCTGAAGGAAGCCTGGTGAAATGCATGGGGTGAGAGGGCGTGAGAGGGGTGAGAAGAGAGAGAGGGGAAGAGCTAGGGTAGGGGGAGACAGGGGAGAAGAGAACCGGGCGCAGTCAGGAATGCCCTCTAGATCATTACATGTGGAAAGATGGGAATTTATGAGGAGAAAGCACTAGGCCAGAATGACTGTACAACCATGGAAAAAATATGAGGACAATGAGCTAGGATATACCCCATAACCCAAGGAGCAGGGGTTATGGGGACAAGGAATTGGGACAGGACGCCATGGAAAGAATAGTGACCAACCACTTGCACCAGCGGTAATCGAACGGCAACGTGTACGAAGGTAGGCTTTTGTAGTTCCTCTGAATCCAAACTGATGAGCAACATTCACTCAACGCCGAGCTCCAAGTATATTACCTGGATCCCAGTTATAAAGTGGGATGTTTGACTATACAAGGTTGGAGGCAAGACCCTTGTGGGAAGCCTAGCCAAACTTTGCAGGATAAGCGGTGGGATGAAGGGGACGGACATAGGAGGATCGGGGTCGGCCCCTACATCCTACAGGTACCGAGATACCAAATTCCAACCTCGCTCATGACGATCCGTCTTAATATATAACAATCTGATTACGCTCCAACATCAACTACAACCAGTTGATAATTGGTTATTACTAAAATGATGACTTAATTAACCATTAACCATTAATTAACCGGAACTCTCAGTTCCTGCGACGGCGCTGGAACCAATCGTATTGGCGTATGCCTTTCCCTTGGAGACTTTCAGCGCCGTGGAGAGGGGGGACCTGCTGCCTGGGTAACAGCTTCTCCCCCGAATCAACCTACCCTGGCTTTGCGCCCTGGAGAGGCCACTCTAGACCGACAACCAGAGCGCAATTCCATAGTCTCCTGAGACTGATGGATGCCTACTACTATTAACCATTAAGTTGAAAATGGCGGTAATGCAACATCAGGTATGGCAGTCTTTACCCTGGGATCACAAACCAGCACAAATTGAAAAGGTAACTCAATACTAGAAGGCTTGAATTTCTATCACTGGAAGATAGAATTTCATTCAGCAAACTTCCGTCGTGGAGAAGTTTCAAGTCTCGCAGATCCGAAGAGCCTTTGAGCATTCAAATTCACGCCGAGAGATATGCTCGAAAATTCGCTTTAATTTACTTTACACGTGAACTAGAAGAAACATCTCTCGGACTCCTCGAGATGACATGCAACGCTGTAGCGGATGGAGATAAATTTATCTCGAGAAACCACTAGAATGGGGGGAAGAAATGGTGCCCAAGCACTTGAACCGTCGGTAATCGAACGCCGACCTGCAAGAAGGAATTCCGTCGCTGTACCGACCGGTCCAAGTAGTTGGGCGAGAACCACTGAGGATTGTTAGATGGCTTGTACTGTAAACTTTAGCTATTGTGCATGTCTGGTGCTGTCATTTGAACATGTCTGATACTTCACATATAATGACAGTTGCCAGTCAGGTACTTCATATATAGATTCTGGGGGCTCCAAACACTCAATCATGTAGACAATAATATAGTCGTAATGGCTTGACGCTTTCTTCTGAAAGTTGACTACATATCACTTGGAAGGGAATGGAACTATCAGGAGAAACTACCAAGCCACAGCGAGTATATAGCACTTGGCGTGAATATATGGATAAGGATTTAGGATAGAAGATTAAGATGAAATAGTACTCAACCGCGTGGACCATCGAGAATCGAACACGGATCTGCACTAAAAGAAAAAAAGGCCCCCCCAAAAAAACACTACGTAGCTCAGCAATTAAACAGTTAAGCTTTATAATATTTTTTCCCAACACCGAAATATAAATTATTCTTTGACGCGTCTAAAACGCACCTGTTCTAACACAGGATTTGGAACCCTATGATATAGTCTGGGGAGTCGAAGTGGAGCAGATTCACGTGACTGGATTAGATATGAACGTGAGGTGTAATGTGAATTCTCACACTTGATGGAAGTTTGCTCCGTCCTGTCATGTGTAGGTCCTTACGGAGCCTCTTCTCCGATATGTAGAAGGAGTCTGTGCCAGAGTCGACGAGAGCCATGATTTGAGGTCCTTTGTACTATGCATTGTGATATACAGCAAGTCCAGGATTTTTCACCATCCTACGTGGCTTCTTGAAAGTAAGCAATAACCGGTTATTGTTTGGGAAATAGAGAGTCGAGCCATGTACGTAAAATTGTTGTATTGCTCCTAACCGATTCATAGAGGGATAATCTAAGAACATGATTGGGCAGCTATTGAAGCTAAAATGTCCATCGTATTCAGGCGGAAGAATTTCAACATTAAAATGTAATTCAATACCGTTTGTCAGCGACACGCTGACATCTGCAAAGCCAAGCTGGACATGCGTAGAAGTGCTGAATAAATCTAGACTAAAAGTTTTGTACTTACTAACTGCACTCAAGAGTCCAGTTCTCCTGGCCAACCTGTTCTCCATGAACGCAGTGTTGGTGCCTGTATCCACCAGCATGTAGCACTCCACCCCATTGATAACTACTGGCATGTAATTGAAATCTAGGAGCTAGACTCTAGGCCAGCCAATTACGGAAGGAGGCATGGCCTGAATGGCTGATGGAAACATATAGAGATTCAGTGTACTGTGGCTCTTGGAAATTCTTGCGCTGCGTCGAGTACCCCGACTCAGAACTGTGCGGGATCTAAGTCTCATTTCGAACTCTTGAAATGTTTGGGAAATAGAGAGTCGTACTCTCTGTTACGAGCGTTAAATAGAGAGAGTTACTAAAGTAAAGTTCAGTGGTGCTACTAATAATGTTAAAGCTTAAGTTTCATATCATGGCAGAAATTTTACAGTATGGATAGAACAGACTATTACTACGCAAACAGGGATTTAAAGGAAACTTATGGATAAATGATGTGTGTGTGTGTGTAAGTGTGTGTGTGTGTGTGTGTGTGTGTGTGTGTGTGTGTGTGTGTGTGTGTGTGTGTGTGTGTAAGTGGGTTTATTTTTCATTCACCTATTTGTGCCACAGGATCGAGCTTTAGCTCTTGAGCCAGGCCTTTTCTCACTAATGCAATCATTCCTTACCTATTTCCTTTCCTTACCTATTTCCTTAAAATAATTAATCTGGATATTTGTGTGTGTGTGTGTGTGTGTGTGTGTGTGTGTGTGTGTGTGTGTGTGTGTGTGTGTGTATTTAAAGTATACCTCTGGAAAGTCACTAACAATACACGAAAAAAAGTCCCACTCTTAATATAAACAAAATAAAAATATAAAATAGCTTCGACTGAACGTCTGAATTCAAAAGAAGACTAGTTTATTGCTCGTCCGGATGAAGGAAATTTAAATTGGCTTCCTTCATCCTAGTGAACCGCGGATGTTAGAGTGAAGATCGTGCGTTGGCCAGATGTTCCATGAAGATCGTGTATAGTGATCTTAACCAAGGTGTTGCCCTGGTGAGTACAGTGAATAGTGAAGGTATGTTGTAGTGAAAATCTTGCTCCCAGTTGAGTATTGTGTATAGTGAAGAGAGTGTAAATTGAAAATCTTTCCCCCAGGTGAGTACAGAGTACAGTGAAAGTTGTGTGTAGTGAAAATCTTCCCCTAGGTGAGTACAGAGTACAGTGAAGGTTGTGAGTAGTGAAAATCTTCCCCCAGGTGAGTACAGAGTTACAGTGAAGGTTGTGAGTAGTGAAAATCTTCCCCCATTTGAGTATTGTGTACAGTGAAGAGAGTGTAAATTGAAAATCTTTCCCCCAGGTGAGTACAGAGTATAGTGAAGGTTGTTTGTAGTGAAAATCTTCCCCCAGGTGAGTACAGAGTACAGTGAAGGTTGTGTAGTGAAAATCTTCCCCCAGGTGAGTATAGAGTTACAGTGAAGGTTGTGTAGTGAAAATCTTCCCCCAGGTGAGTACAGAGTACAGTGAAGGTTGTGTAGTGAAAATCTTCCCCCAGGTGAGTACAGAGTACAGTGAAGGTTGTGTGTAGTGAAAATCTTCTTCCAGGTGAGTACAGAGTACAGTGAAGGTTGTGTGTAGTGAAAATCTTCCCCCAGGTGAGTACAGAGTACAGTGAAAGTTGTGTGTAGTGAAAATCTTCTTCCAGGTGAGTACAGAGTTACAGTGAAGGTTGTGTGTAGTGAAAATCTTCCCCCAGGTGAGTACAGAGTACAGTGAAGGTTGTGTGTAGTGAAAATCTTCCCCCAGGTGAGTACAGAGTTACAGTGAAGGTTGTGTAGTGAAAATCTTCCCCCAGGTGAGTACAGAGTGCAGTGAAAGTTGTGTGTAGTGAAAATCTTCCCCCAGGTGAGTACAGAGTACAGTGAAGGTTGTGTGTAGTGAAAATCTTCCCCCAGGTGAGTATAGAGTATAGTGAAAGTTGTGAGTAGTGAAGATCTCCCCATCCCCAGGCAAAACCGTAATATTCCTTCAACGAACCTCTGCTCATAGAGCGAATCCTGTCCGTAATATTACCCAGATTTTTTTGTTTATCTTTAAAAATCATCGGAGCGTTATTGTAGCATTACATGAGCATTTATGGAGCATTATTTGAGCGTTCTCAACTTTCAAGAGACACTATTGAATGTACCGAGTATACTCTAGTTCATCTCTCACGATAGACAATACACCAATTTTCATTTATACAATACGCCATATTTGTCTGAAAGCCTTGCAACAAATATGTTGGAGTTGTTGCATCAGGTGCGTTGCAAAAAAGTGTGTGTTGCCTGACACCCAGAACTTGTCAACTAGGAAAAATGTTTTAACGCGCTGACCAAATGTTGAGGTGTGAGATGGGGAGGGAGGTGGGGGGGGGGTTACAAGTAGGTAGCCAGGGATTGGGGAAGAGGGAGGGGGAGGGGTGGGGTGCTAGTAGGTAGCCAGGGATTGGGGAATCATGGGTGGCCAGAGTGGGGATTGGTAGATGGCCAGAGTGGGGTGGGGGAAATTGGCCATCTACCAATCTACCTACACCTATCTACCACTAAAAATCCACCTAATTTCCATGGGAGAGGTGGTCTTCAAACTCAACACTGAAGAATGAATGCTAAATACCATTACATTAGGGAGATCCCCTACTGAATATCACCACCCAACAACGAACGCTCAACTTGAAAGATGTTGCAGGCTAAAAATCCTGACCACAATGCAAAATCAACCAGAAATATACTGAACTACGTTGCCGCTTCTGCAATGAGATGTGACCAACCCGTAAACTTCTGCCCCATTGAAAGAAGCTAAAAAAAATAAAATTGTGTTGAGAAAGATCTCGCTCGGCTTCTGAATTAATACATCCTGTAATACACTGGGTTCCTATTCATCGCAAGAATATGTATGCAGAAGGCCAGGCGAGCGACGTAATAGAGGCGGATTGAAGATAAATGCCTCTGAAAGAACCATCATGTATACATATAATATTATAAGCACACATTATATAAATAATATATATATATATATATATATATATATATATATATATATATATATATATATATATATATATATATATATATATATATATATATATATATATATATATATATATATATAGATATTTGGCGTCGGGGTGTTCTTCGTCGTCTAATATGTCTGATGAGTCCTCAACACATTCTATTTCTTATTTATTTTATCTATCTCTTATTTTATTTTGCGTATATTATTATATTTTTGCATATGTTCAGATTTAAACAAATTAGTTCCTTGAAATGCATTGATAAACGCCTCCCTTCCTTGCTCAGATATATTTGTTTCATCTTTATCCCCTTTCATATATATATATATATATATATATATGAGAAAGAGAGAAGTAGATAGAGAGGTAGAGATAGAGGGAAAGAGATAGAGGTAGAGAGATGTAGAGAAAGATAGAGGTAGAGATTGAGAGCGAGAGCGAGAGTGAGAGAGAGAGAGAGAGAGAGAGAGAGAGAGAGAGAGAGAGAGAGAGAGAGAGAGAGAGAGAGAGAGAGAGAGAGAGAGACAGAGACAGAGACAGAAAGTCAACTAACCATCCAGATGCACAAACAACAGACCAACATACATAATGACAGTGAGACACACACACACACACACACACACATACACAGAACCACAGACCACAAAAGACAAGACAGATGAACATACAGACACAATAAGATGAGTGAAGGCAGAACCTCCCACACAGCAAAAGACGTGCTGTTGTTAAAAAAGACGTAAGAAATATTTTCCAGTGTGAAGCGAGGTGGTTAAGGGTCAAAAATCCGGCGAGAAATGCACGTTTAAAGACAGTAAATGTCAGGAGGCTTATACCTCGACCCCCACAACGTCACCACACATAAAACTTTATAGTTGCAAAGCGGTATACGACAAAGAGTACTGGGAAGACGGGACACCACGACCGTAGCTCTCATCTTTTAACTACACTTAGGTAATTACACACACACACACACACACACACACACACACACACACACACACACACACACACACACACACACACACACACACACACACACACACAGTGTGTGACAGAGCCCAGTAGGCTCAGGAATCTGTACATCAGTTGATTGACGGTTGAGAGGCGGGACCAAAGAGCCAGAGCTCAACCCCCGCAAGCACAAATAGGCGAGTACAAACAGAGGGCCT
Source organism: Procambarus clarkii (assembly GCF_040958095.1). Taxonomy (NCBI): domain Eukaryota; kingdom Metazoa; phylum Arthropoda; class Malacostraca; order Decapoda; family Cambaridae; genus Procambarus; species Procambarus clarkii. The sequence continues at coordinate 19,621,603 of NC_091169.1, read as the reverse complement.
CTCGCGGCTGAGTGGACGACACTCTACAGAGGGTCGTAGAGTGTCCGACACTCTACAGAGGGTCCGGGTTCGACTCCTGACAGAGGCAGAATCAAATGACCAGAGTTTCTTTCTACCTAAAGCACCTCTTCACCTAGCAGTAAATAGGTGCCTGTGAATTAGACAACTGCTGCGAGCTGTCTAACTCACAGGAGCTACGAAAAATAGGTCGGGAGTCATTACATTAGACATCTTTCGGTTAGACAGGTGGGGTCCAAGAGCTCAATCCTACAGGCACAAATAGCTAAAGAAATTGTTCAATTAATATTATTACCAAATTTGTCTTAATAACAGGAACATGAATCTTATTTCTGCCAATTATTTATTAATTAGACTTATTTCTGCCAATTACACTCTGAGACTGTGTATCTGAGCGCGCACTACCCACTCTCAGGAGCTCTATATCCAGCGCTCTCCCTAGCACTCCCAGCGCTCTCCCTAGCACTCCCAGCGCTCTCCCTAGCACTCCCAGCGCACTCCCATCACTCTCCCAGCGGACGACAGCCCTGACGAAACAATCACTTTGTAGTCGCACAGCAAATTGGTCAGAACAATGTGTCCCGGGTCGTTAAGCACAACGAGACAAGCAAGGATTAAATCAACGAGTTTTATTTGTCTCCCTTTCGCTCTCGCTTGTTATCTCTCTCTCTCTCTCTCTCTCTCTCTCTCTCTCTCTCTCTCTCTCTCTCTCTCTCTCTCTCTCTCTCTCTCTCTCTCTCTCTCTCTCTCTCTCTCTCTTTCTCACTCTTTTCCGTTATTTTTCTCCCTTTCCCTTTCCTCTCTTTTTCTTTCTCTTTCCTTCTCTCTCTTTCTCTCTCTCCTTCCTTATTTTCCCCTTTTCTCTCTCTCTTCCGCTCTGTCCTTCTCTCATCGTTGTTCTCTCATTCTCCAATTTGAACTAACACCACTACGTTCACGTCCTCTGTTCGAATCGCACCGTTCTAAATGCTTTACCCACGTGCTGCAAATACCAGCAATTGTCAATAGAACGTAACCACTTAACCCAATCTAAGTTAGGCCTAATTACTCAGCAGAGTGACGGTTGAGAGGCGGAACCAAAGAGCCAAAGCTCAACCCTCCACAAGCACAACTAGGCGAGTACATTCTTCTAGAATGTAACATTAACTTATAATCCAGAAAATTTGATTTTTTTAATACGCAAGGCGTTAATTTTGATGAAATTCGGGGTCGGCCGCCGGATTTACCTCTGTAAACCATTTATCATCGATATATTTACCTCTGTAAACCATTTACCACCGACACATTTACCTCTGTAAACCATTTACCACGGACACATTTACCTCTGTAAACCATTTATCACCGACACATTTACCTCTGTAAACCATTTACCACCGACACATTTACCTCTGTAAACCATTTATCACCGACACTTTACCCTCTGTAAACCATTTACCCCCGACACATTTACCTCTGTAAACCATTTATCACATTTATCACCGACACATTTACCCCTGTAAACCATTTACCCCCGACACATTTACTCTCTGTAAACCATTTACATCTGTAAACCATTTACCTCTGTAAACCATTTACTCCCGACACATTTACCTCCGTAAACCATTTACCCCCGACACATTTACCCCTGTAAACCATTTACCCCTGTAAACCATTTACCCCCGACACATTTACCTCTGTAAACCATTTACCCCTGACACATACACCTCTGTAAACTATTTACCCTCGACACATTTACCTCTGTAAACCATTTACCTCCGTAAACCATTTACCTCCGTAAACCATTTACCACAAACACATATACCTCTGTAAACCATTTACCACCGACACATTTCACCCCTCGGACGATAGATCAACCACAATCCTTAATTAGAGCCTACGAAATACCTGCCCCCACCTGAAACTGTTCTCAGCCACCTACTTATCTCGACAATATATCATTGTTATTCTCGAAAACCCATTTACGTTCACTTGAGCCAATTAGCCACACTCTACCCCCCATTAGAGATACATAAACACAAATCCACAAGGGCCGTGACGAGGATTCGAACCTGCGTCCGAGAGCATCTCAGACGCTACCTTTGTGGATTTGTTCATTTGATGCATCACGCAATTGTGATTTTTGTGTGTAAGATAAACACAACCCTTTTAACGTTAACCAGACGCTATAACCATTAACCCCTCAAGTTCTTCCCCATAAAAATATATATCTTAACCGTACAAGTATTTATCAGGATCCCACAATGGCAAGCTTACATTCTAGCCAAACATCAACCATGCATTCTAACCACACAAAATACAACCTTTCATCCACACTACAAACTCTTCAACCAGTCACAAGTCATATATAGAAATCAAACAAGAATCATGTAACACACACACACACACACATACACATACACACACACACACACACACACACACGCACACACACACACACACACACACACACATACACATACACACACACACACACACACACACACACACACACACACACACACACACACACATACACACACACACACACACACACACACACACATACACACATTTAGGCGGGATCCAAGAGTCAATGCTCGATCCTGCAAGCACAAATAGGTGAGTACACACGCACACACACACACACACACACACACACACACACACACACACACACACACACACACACACACACACACACACACAACGTGAAGAATGTCTGAATGTTTTCTATCCTTGTGTTCCGACAGTGTAGCCATGACCCCAAGAGGTTGGGGAAGGAGCAAGGTATAGGCCGTGGCTGGCAACACTGCTCTATGATATATTGAGCATCCGAGTTCTCTGTGTTGTATTTTCTATTGGGGGAGCATTATCCTTTCCTTCATATCTATCATCTTTACTTCTATCATCTTTTCTCCACCACTCTCTCTCTCTCTCTCCTTCCTCTCCATTCGTATGGTCAATTATTTTACACAAATGAAACGATTGGTGAACTCTAGTTAATGAAGCAGCGTAAGACTGATGATCAGAACGTTCTCATAAACAATATCCCAAAGTTCATTCCATGCACCCGCCAAACCCCTTGTTTATGAATGAAAAAAGGTTTACACACGACTCACAACTGATGACGTTCGAACACTTCCAGAACAAGTGCTTCGCTGACGACTTCTGTTCGAACCACAACGCTATAGATGCTTCACCCACGTACTACAAATATAAATAATCACCAACAGAACCTAAACCTCTAACCTAACACAATAAGCGTTAACACAGTGTTGTTAACGCTTATGTCGACCGTGCTCTCAGCCACAGCTCAGAATGGAAGCAAGTCGACGAAGAACTCTGTAGGGTAAGGCAGGTCCTAGTCAACAACGGCTTCTCCAATGGTTTCGTCGAAGACATCATAAGAAGGAAAGTGGAACGCCATGCAACCTCTGAAGAGACAACTAACACAACACCTATACCCCCTATTAGACTATTTTACAGGAACTTCTTTTCCACAGCTCATAAAACGAAGGAAAGGGTCCTGAAAGATATTGTTAATAGAAACGTTATCCCTACAGACAAAAATCAGAGGATACAACTGACGATTTACTATAAAACCAGAAAAACGGCCAGCCTACTCATTAGAAACTCTCCAGACACAAAGCAGAACGCTTTAAAAGAGACCAACGTCGTCTATGCCTTCAAATGCCCTCTTGGGGACTGTAAGCTCCAAAAAAAACAGTATATAGGCAAGACAACAACATCTCTTTCTAGGCGTTTAACGATGCATAAGCAACAGGGCTCCATTAAGGAACATATAATCTCTTCCCACAACCAAACCATCGCCAGAGAAATCCTAGTAAACAACACAGAAATCATCGATAGATACAGCGATAGCAGGCGGCTTGACGTCTGCGAGGCTCTACATATCAAGAAGTCAACACCAGCAATCAACAGCCAATTAATGCACAACTATATTCTACCCACCTCAAGACTCCGCTCCAATATAGAAGCATCAAGAAATATGGACCAATAGGCTTTCTACAAATCACTTCCATTCAATACCCATTGTTTCGTGTTCTGTCTTGTGTTTAGGAATTTAATACCCTATTAATACCACCTCACCCCATCCACCTCACTCAAATGTAGATATAAACAAATCGGAGATGTGTAAGTTCTATTCAGTTGTGTATGTGTAAACTAAAGTCTTTGAAAATGTAATAAGTTTTACGAAACGCGCTCAAGTGTCGCGTCAGACTAGAAATAAAAATGAATTTTGGAGAATTGATTTTTGAATTACCACCAACAGTGAAAAGAAATGTACGAAAGATAGAGAAAATTCGTGTTAGAATTATTAATCTTACTTTTTCGGTCATATTTAATATTATATGTCTACAGGAAAGACTGCTACCAAAATATACTAATATATATATATATATATATATATATATATATATATATATATATATATATATATATATATATATATATATATATATATATATATATATATATATATAATGGCAGTCATCAAGAGCAGAGGGCTCAGAAGAAATGGAAACGACCTGCAGGCAGGAATTGCCCACCATAGTTCGTCAGGCCAATTGGGAGTGAAAGGGGGGGAAGGGATAGGCTGCTGGGGGACAGGGGCGGGGGATAGGCTGCTGGGAGGTGGAGGGTGGGGGGGATAGGCTGCTGGGAGGTGGAGGGTGGGGGGGATAGGCTGCTGGGGGACAGGGGCGGGGGATAGGCTGCTGGCTTCACAGGATCAACTCAGACTCTATCACTCGACTGCAGGTCGCGTGGTCCTCGTCTCGTTCTTAGAGTTGAATTTTTGTTTTTGGGACGTTTTCGTTTAGTTGATAATGAGTAGTTGCTGATTGGCTGAATTATTTGTGTGTGTTTGTGTACTCACTTATTTTTGCAAATAGGCTCGAGCTTTAACTCTTAGATTCCGCTTTTTTAGCCGTTGGTTGTCTAATGCAATGACTCAAGGCCTATTTGTGTGTGTGTGTGTGTGTGTGTGTGTGTGTGTGTGTGTGTGTGTGTGTGTGTGTGTGTATTCACCTAGTTGTGCCTGCGGGTGTTGAACTCTGCTTTTTCTTGTATTTTCCACACACACACACACACACACACACACACACACACACACACACACACACACACACACACACACACACACATTGTGTGTGTGCGTGTGCGTGTGCATCTGACAGAGACAAAGAGAAAGAAAAAGACAAGAGACAGAAGGAGGCAGAGACAGAATAAGAAAAACTAGGGAAAAGAATAATAGAAAGAAAGAAACAGATAAAAAGAAGACATAAATAAAGAAAGAGAAAATAATGAGAAAAAATATAGAGAAAATTAGAAAAGTCAGAAAAAGAATAGGAAAAAAGAGAAAAATGATGACAGAGACAGAAAATAGTCAGAAACCGAGATACACAAAACGAGGAAGGAGAGAGAATGAGCAGCAATGCTGAGTAGTCTCACCACACACACATGACTTAACCAACCCCAGACACACACACACACCAAGATCTCCACCAAGGTGAATACTCTGCCTCGCTGTCTGCGGCTCATTGAAGCTCTTGGAGATGATACCAGCACAGAGATGGACGAAGCCCTTGTCCACCCACCAAGGTGGACAAGGGCATTCGTGTCACGTCCTCCCCTCCAGGGCATTCGTGTCATGTCTCCCCAAGACAGCATTGTATCATGTCCATCCAACATACAATACAATGGACACTTAGTGTTTAGTCTACTATCCAACATCTATCAACACAATACAACAATATCCCATTGCAAATAAATCCAGTAATATATTCTACAAATCATTCCCCACATACAGCACAATTGTATTTAAATCCAAAGGCAAAATAAACAAGAATAACGTTCATTTGTCAACAGCCAGGCAGCAACAGGTTCCTTGATCGTCGGGGACAGCCAGGCCTGTAAATGGAAGATTACAGAGGACCGAACCGAAGTGGGAAAATGCTGCAAATGGTCCAAGTCTGCAAGTTTGCAAATGCAAATTGCTGAAGTAATGCAGCGGCCGGCACCCCAACAGGAAAACACATGCATACGTAAGGCTTCTGAAGTAATGGGGTGTGTGTGAGGGTGTGCGTGTGAGAATATATGAGTGTGTGTGTGTGTGTGTGTGTGTGTGTGTGTGTGTGTGTGTGTGTGTGTGTGTGTGTGTGTGTGTGTGTGTGTTGTGTGTGTGTGTGTGTGTGTGTGTGTGTGTGTGTGTGTGTGTGTGTGTGTGTGTGTACTCACCTATATGTACTCACCTATATGTGCTTGCAGGATCGAGCATTGACTCTTGGATCCCGCCTTTCTAGCTATCGGTTGTTTACAGCAATGACTCCTGTCCCATTTCCCTATCATACCTAGTTTTAAAAGTATGAATAGTATTTGCTTCCACAACCTGTTCCCCAAGTGCATTCCATTTTTCTACTACTCTCACGCTAAAAGAAAACTTCCTAACATCTCTGTGACTCATCTGAGTTTCCAGTTTCCACCCATGTCCCCTCGTTCTGTTATTATTACGTGTGAACATTTGATCTATTTCCACTTTGTCAATTCCCCTGAGTATTTTATATGTCCCTATCATATCTCCTCTCTCCCTTCTTTTCTCTAGTGTCGTAAGGTTCAGTTCCTTCAGCCGCTCTTCATATCCCATCCCTCGTAGCTCTGGGACAAGCCTCGTCGCAAACCTCTGAACCTTCTCCAGTTTCTTTATGTGTTTCTTCAGGTGGGGGCTCCATGATGGCGCGGCATACTCTAAGACGGGTCTCACGTAGGCAGTGTAAAGCGCCCTAAAAGCTTCCTCATTTAGGTTTCTGAATGAAGTTCTAATTTTCGCCAGTGTAGAGTACGCTGCTGTCGTTATCCTATTTATATGTGCCTCAGGAGTTAGATTAGGTGTCACATCCACTCCCAGGTCTCTTTCTCGAATCGTTACAGGTAGGCTGTTCCCCTTCATTGTGTACTGTCCCTTTGGTCTCCTGTCACCTGATCCCATTTCCATAACTGTACATTTACTGGTGTTTAACTCCAGTAGCCATTTCTCTGACCATCTCTGCAGCCTGTTTAAGTCCTCTTGGAGGATCCTACAATCCTCGTCTGTCACAACTCTTCTCATTAATTTTGCGTCATCTGCAAACATCGACATGTATGATTCCACTCCTGTAAACATATCATTTACGTAAATTAGAAAGAGGATTGGTCCCAGCACCGATCCTTGAGGTACTCCACTTGTTACTGTTCGCCAGTCCGACTTTTCGCCCCTTACCATTACCCTCTGGCTCCTTCCTGTTAGGTAGTTCTTCACCCATACTAGGGCCATGTGTGTGTGTGTGTGTGTGTTGTGTGTGTGTGTGTGTGTGTGTGTGTGTGTGTGTGTGTGTGTGTGTGTGTGTGTGTGTGTGTGTGTGTGTGTGTGTGTGTGTGTTTGTTTTAAAGGGCATGTATGTGCATGTGTTAGAGCATATGTATTTAATATTTGTATTTACGTTTTGTGCCTGCAAAATCGAGCTCCTGGACCCCGCCTTTCTAACCGACGGTTGTCTAATGTACTGACTCCTGACCTATTTTTTCTCTATCATATCTACTACATATATTTCTCTCTCACACCCCCCCCCCCACACACACACACTCACATACTCAAGGTGCAGCCCATAGCACCTGTTTAACCCCCAGGTACCTATTTCGTGAACATGGTAATCGGGTGAAAGAATTTTTGCCAATTTGTTCCTGCCTCGGCCGGAATCGAACCCGGACCCTTAGGATTACGACTCCCGAGCTCTGTTCGCCCGCCCGCGAGGTGTGTGTGTGTGCAAAATCAAATAAAACTTGCTAGTCATTTCACCTGCCGCCAGAAGTCACCTCAACTGACTCCATCATACATCTCCACTACCACCAGCATCCATTTTCACCAGAATCCATCTCCACTGCTTGCAGCATCCATCACCACTGTCTTTAGCACCAAACTCCACTATCATCAACACCCCCCCGTCCCCTCCCCATCCTCCCTACACTGCCATCAGCATCCTCCATCACCAGCATCCTCCATCACTATCATCCCCCACCACTATCATCCCCCACCACTATCATCCCCCTCCACCACCTCCCCAAGACCCTGTGAATGACTATTCCTCGCTGGAGTTTAGACACACACAGATGGTTATCACCAGGCAGGCGGTGATATCCATTTGCCTGGTTATCTCTTATTTGCTAGAACCTTTTTTTTTTGACCAACTTATTTCTCCTGGTTTTCTCTATATTAATTCCAGGATAAGCTACTGTATCACTGCGAATATTTGTTAGCATTCACCGTATCCTTGTCAATCATTTCAATCGAATGATTCATCAACAGTTATGTTATTTCTAAGAGTGACAGCAAGAGCAGCCTGTGATGAGGCATAAGTTTATCTATATCTAACAATATATATGTTCAGAAAAAGTCTGACATAACTGACAAGATAGTAATTAACTCCTCGTCAGAACAGGAAGATTCTATAACTATATTACTAAATCCATATCAGGCAGGTAAATCACTGCCAATTCGATGCATTCTTTAAGACGAGATCATCAGGTTTCACAAAACGGATATATGTGCCTTGACAACAGGCCCTTGCAGCTTCAACAGTCCTGAAGGCAGCCTGACGGTCATTGAACCACGAAGCTTCAACGGTGAGGTGACGTAAATCTTCACGAAGAAAGCATTACCCAGTTACTCAGTTCTAAAGGCAAGATTCTGTCTTTTTCTGTAACACAGAAATCTCAAGTTAATTGCCTCCAAGTCCTCCTCGAGCCTCTGGTCTGGGACTTCCGTCCACCATTGCGGAAGACTAAGGCCACATCAAGTAGGGGAAACAAAGCCAAACTTCGGGTGAAGACAAGACAAGGAAGGCAGATGAACACGCTGAGATGAATTCAAGAAGGTACCCCAGGAAACTTAATTGTTCAAGGGGAAGGGAGGGAAATTGTCCTGCGGATTAGGACCTTTCAAAAGGATTCTCTTGGGTGTTCATCATGATTCTTCTCTTTCTCCTTTAGCTTCAAAGGAACTCACAAAGGAACTCACCCGGCTCCAGTAACGCGGAGATTTTATTACTTTAATTGCCTTGGCGCTCTGGTTCTGCCAGGGACTCTTCCGAGGGCCTTCTACACCATAAGAAGTCTCCTTGACGTGCTTTAAGTGCGTCAAAACATAAAGAAGTAACGTACTTTAACTACGTCAAAACGTGAAGTAGTAACGTGCTTTAACTACGTCAAAACGTGAAGTAGTAACGTGCTTTAACTACGTCATAACGTGAAAAAAGTAACGTGCTTAAATTGCGTCAAAACGTGAAGAAATAACGTGCTTTAACTGCGTCAACAAATTCACTATTTTCTTGAGCAACAAATACGCAGCCGAGAGGGATAATGTATCAGGTCCTGATATAATGTAAAAGGAATGTTTGTCGTTCGTAACACGTTGAAAACAGCCGGTGGTGATTAGTCAAGAAAGGTGATGCTGTTACCTCGTAAGACTGGGTCTTCCAAGTCAGGGGACGGCATGTGGACCTGTCAGACCGTGAAGAACGAGGGAGGAGAGAAGATTCAGCTACTCGGAACAAGTTCCAAGTAGCACGGGCTATAGTGAGCCCGTAACTTACCTGGCACATTAGCGGGGCAAGTAGCACGGGCTATGGTGAGCCTGTAGTGGACTTACCTGGCACATTAGCGGGGCAAGTAGCACGGGCTATGGTGAGCCTGTAGTGGACTTACCTGGCACAGGAGCGGGGCTGTCGAGAAAGCAGAGAGAGAGAGAAGGAGCATTTGAGAGAAAGCAGAACACTGCTGAAGGGGGATTTAAAGTAAATCAGGTGTGTCAGTCAGGTGTATCAAAGACATGTGTCACGCCAGGTGTGTCAAGGTAGGTATTTGTCACGTCAAATCTGTCAGGAAGAGCAGGTTTCCCGTCAGGTGTGTAAATGAGGACAGGAGGTCAAATCGGGTGTGCCAAGGAGGTTAGATATCTCATCACATGTGTCAAGGAGAGAAGGTGTCTTCACATGTGTACCCCAACAGATAAGGAACACATGTACCCCAGTACATAAGACACAAGTGTATACCCCAGTGGATGAGGAACAAGTGTACCTCAAGTTTACGGTGTACTTATCCATCAAGACGAGACAAGTGTACCCCCAAGGGGGTGTCTACACTCCCTCACAGTGTTAAGGCACCAACAGTGAGATTAAACAACTTTTGCATCATATTTTCCAAAATGTATTCAAAAGTTCCCAACGAAAACATTATTATTCAAGGATACAATGTATTTTTCAGAGCAATTTATTCTGTAGAGAAAGAGGTTGTTCCGGCATGAAGCCCAAAAAACAGCTATTTTATTTACAAAAGAGAAGGTGGGCCGTCATAAATGCCTTTTGCATATGAAGTATTCACACAGGAGAGAGAGAGAGAGAGAGAGAGAGAGAGAGAGAGAGAGAGAGAGAGAGAGAGAGAGAGAGAGAGAGAGAGAGAGAGAGAGAGAGAGAGAGAGAGAGAGAGAGAGAGAGAGAGAGAGAGAGAGAGAGAGAGAGAGAAATAATGCTAGACAACGTGTGAGGAAGGAAAAGTGTGTGAGAGAGGGAGAGAGAGAGAGAGAGAGAGAGAGAGAGAGAGAGAGAGAGAGAGAGAGAGAGAGAGAGAGAGAGAGAGAGAGAGAGAGAGAGAGAGAGAGAGAGAGAGTTAGAAAATGAAAGGAGAAAAATTAAAAAGTTTGCGAGAGATAGTGTAAAAGTGTGAGAAAATATGAGGGAGTAAAATAGAACAAAATAGAGCGTGATAAAGACAGAGCTAAAGAGCCGAGTGCAGCTCTGAAGAGTTCTGGCAAAAATATACTTGCCATAGGAAGAGGAAGATCCAGTGTGTGGTAGCCCATTGTCAACCATCGCTGGCAAGTTCACCCCGAAAACCTGTCAATCACAAACTCGTCAAGGCTGAGCCTGTCATAAGAAGTAGGCATAAATAGGCCTGGAAATAGGCGTTGGACACACCAACGCCTATCCCAGAATGAAGAAGCTTAGACCCAGTAAGACCTTCAGGTCTCGTGGGTCATTTATATCTAAGTAGTCTGTCTTTGCTGATAAAGTAGTGGCAATCTATCTTCTTAATAACTCGTATCACTTTCTTCTACAGAAAAGTTGTGAAGCTGAATCAGGTCAGCCCAAGAATACTAAACTGTTTCTGGATCAGCTGTCAGGCCCTTCGGAACCCCAAGTTCTGTTATCGCCAGAACTTTCTGATGATTGTTATTTGTTAACTAGCAAGAAAAATGTGTTGTAATATTGTAATGTAATATAGAATATTACATGTAAAATTGCTCACACAACAAATGACAGCCTATTAAAGTACCATCATTTGCAACTGTGCAACCAATTGTAAAGTTTCAAAACAGATGTTCTCAAGCTAATCTGTGGAGCTTCTCGACTGTGGTGCATCAATCACTGGATGAGGTATGGTAATTATCAGGAGGAATTGCTAAGTCAGTATGACTCTACAGCACTTGGAAGGAGCTGGGATGTGGAGAGACAGCATGATGGAACGGTATTCATACTACTTGGACAATCGGGGATCGAACACCGACCCTGTAAGCAGCCAATCACTAGACGAACTCAAGATCGATTGCAAGTAAACAGTGGACAAGGGTGACATCTCTCGGGGGAAAAACTCGATAGGTTTCTCTGCCAATGTTACAAGAACCAGGAAGGTTGAAACACTGAAACATCGAGTCCGAGCAGAGAGCGATAGATACGGATGACGAATCAATGAATTCAAATTCCAAACACAGGCTCACTCCAAACACAGGCTCACTCCAAACACAGGTTCACTCCAAACACAGGTTCACTCCACAGGCTCACTCCAAACACAGGTTCACTCCAAACACAGGCTCATTCCAAACACAGGTTCACTCCAAACACAGGTTCACTCCACAGGCTCACTCCAAACACAGGTTCACTCCAAACACAGGTTCACTCCAAACACAGGCTCACTCCAAACACAGGCTCACTCCAAACACAGGTTCACTCCAAACACAGGTTCACTCCAAACACAGGTTCACTCCAAACACAGGCTCACTCCAAACACAGGTTCACTCCAAACACAGGTTCACTCCAAACACAGGCTCACTCCAAACACAGGTTCACTCCAAACAAAGGTTCACTCCAAACAAAGGTTCACTCTATACACAGGCTCACTCTAAACACAGGTTCACTCCACAGGCTCACTCTAAACACAGGTTCACTCCAAACAAAGGTTCACTCTAAACACAGGTT